>NW_024354550.1:2229098-2564707 GCF_902729225.1 Pteropus medius
TGTCGGAAACCAGCCGACCAAGTCAAACCAGGTCCCTGAATGGGGGAGCGGGGACTGAGAAAAAAGAGAAGACAGACAGGGTGCAGGAGGGAGAACAGATCTCACAACTGTCTCTCCGAGTTTATTTCTTATGCTCCTTTTTATACATAATCTGTTCCTTTGTGTATCCCAAGATAACATAATTAAAGTAACATCTTGAAGATCAAGGTACAATCGAAACTCCCTTCGACACTCCCTCTGACACTCCCTTCGACACTCCCTCTGACACTCCCTCTGACACTCCCTTTGACACTCCCTTTGACACTCCCTTTGACATTCCCTTCAACACTCCCTGTTTCTATTCTTAATATTCTTCTTCCTGGAATTCCTCAGAACCAGCCTTTTCCCTTTTATATGCAAGCAGACCTCCCGAGATAATCCATGCACTCCTTTGAATTTTGGGAGCTTTAGCTCCCTACAAGGTGGACATGTTATAAAATACATGTCCTATGTAAAATGGTCCAAGGCCAACAAAATGTAAAAATTATGTAAATTTGATGCCATTTCTAAACACAAACTGGCAAGTTCTGAGACTATTCACGTTATAGATATATAACGAACTATGCACTGCCATGCCCTTCATTATCCTCCAACAGTCTCTCAAGCAAAGGAAATAAACTATGCTCTGTATTTTGTCATACTGACACTCTTTGAAATTTTAGCCTTTGTGGTATGTTGTTTGTTTAAGCTGCAAGATGTGTGAACAAAATTAATTAGAGGAAAAAATGACCCACATAGGGTAATTTTCTTTGACCACGTTGGCTTCTTGGCTCAACACAATTTAAAATTAGCTAGCTTATGAATTTTAGTTTATTAGTTAGCAAGTGTTGTTTTGGATTAACAAAAGTATTTGTTTTATTTGTTCCGAGGAAGAAAATGATGAAATCCTTGTTTTCTTTATAAATTGAGCCAACATATTTTAGACTGAGATTTTGTAAGGGTATACCTTCTTTTATAAAGTCTGGTTAACATTTTTGGGAGGATCTGTTTGTTATTTATTTCCTGACAAACATGTTAGTACAATTTTGCTGAAAATAGCCCATCAATGACAGACCAGGATCAGAACAATAAGCAGTTTCCCCCCCAAAAATCTTGGAATCCTTTATGACTCTCAAAGATGTGTGATCAATTTTGTCTTTAAAAAAGAAAATGATTGTATTTTGCTAAAGTAAAGCAAGAAAAATCTAATTGTCTGAGGCACATAGATTAAATAGTTCTCTAAATGAGAAACATACTATTTCTTTTCTTTTCTTTTCTTTTTTTTTTTTTACTTCTTTTATGAAGAATCCCTGGAAAACCAAGTATTCTCCTCTCTCCATGAGGCTCATCTGTACAAAGAATTGATCCTAGTTGGAAAATGTTAGTGATGTTTTTGTAAATGCAAATATGCACTAATAGGGGAGTAGTTTTATTAGTTAGTCATACCTATGTAATAGAATACTATCTGGCCATTAGAAAGAGTGAAAAAGATGCAAATGTACTGATATGGAATGGACTCCAAGATAGCCTGTTTAAACAAGAAGAAAAATAATGCCTATATCCTGCTATCATTTATAGTTAAAAAGAAGGAAAAAGTAATAAATGTGTGCGTATCTCTGGTGGTCTCCAGGGTATGGGAAGCAGGGTAGAAGGGATAATTTTTTTTATTATTATACAGTTTTGTATACTGTTTAAATATTTAAGCATGTAATATTTCTTATTTAAATAAACACATATACAAATAAATCATTGAAAATGTAACCCACATGTGTAGCTTTGATCTCTCTCTGCTCCAAACACATGACTTTAAGCCTTGTCATGTCCTAATACTCTAGTATAAAGGAGAAACAGAGTATTCAAGGGATCTCGAAGATCATCTGCTCAAACTGCCCCACTTCATGGTTGAGGACCGAAGCCCAGCATGGGAGATACTTGCCCAAGGATACACATTTTGTTAGTACTGAAGTCCAGACTAGAGCTCCAGGCCTGTTAATTCTAGGGGTGTTCTTCTCATCCCATGGCTCTCTGGGAGAGAAAATAAACAACTTTGGCCTTAAGAATGACCTTCCCCTCTATTCCTCTTCCCTGGTGCTGCCCGCTGAGGCTGATATCTCTGCAAGTTCTGTCCCAGGGCCTCCTGCTTACCCTTTAGGCATCAACTATCCAGAATTAAAAAAATGATAAAATATTCTAACTCACAGCTGCTTATTTTGAAGTCTGTGGGTAGGCTACAAAAAATCCTAGATCTAAATAAGAGCTATGAACTCTGAGGAGAGAACTCAGTTTTCTATGAGGTTCATTGTCAAGTGAGACAAACAACAGTTTTATACCCAGAAGACACTTCAGCAGCCATCAAGTCTAACCCTACTCAGATACACAAATGTCTTTAACAACAACCTGTTTTTACACTGGGATATATCTAAGTGCTGGAGAGTCATTACCAACAACAGTAAAATTCACTTGGACATTTAACTCTGTTTTAAAGCATTGGAGTAAATTTGGTTCTTGCTCTTGCTACAATCCATGTCCATTATGTGTTGTTCTTACTTTTGGACCCAGGCTGAGGATGCTATCATGGCAGGGAAAAAAGAGAGCTCAGAGGGTATCATGCCAAGAAGTAAACGTTCAGCCATAAGGTGGCTCACATTGTTTTGCTGTCAGCTCATTTGCCAGAATGGTTACATGGCCTCAACCAATTACTAGAAAGTGCTTTCATACCATGAGCCTAGAAAGGAAGAGAGTTGGAAATATTCAGTAAGCAGTATTCATTACTACCATCTTTCTCCCTGAATAAATAGCCAGCAGTACTCTCAGAGTTCTAGCAATGTGTTAAATGCCAAGAAAAATTAAACCATTTAGTAATACAGGTAATTGAAAACTCTTATAGGAACAGGATATACAATTGGAGTTCATAGTTTCAGGGTGCCTATCCCAGTCTCTCCATTTCTACGGGCACTGTGCTTCTCACTCACCCCTTGCTGGAGAGATGGGTTCTCTCGAACTGTGTTTGTGTCAGTCATGTCATCACCTTTCCCCACAACAGATTGGACTAGGAATTGACACCTATCCCATTGGGTGTTGATCTGCTGGCTAGCCTGCAACCAAACATATTTTCTGAGATAAATACTGTATAGTCAAATGGATGTGGGCCTATGAATTAAATGGTTCTGTAGAGTTGGGCCTTTTCAGCTATATTCATACTCTTAAAGAGGGAGTGTGGAGAGAGAGAGAGATTTTCCATCTTTAGTGGTTCCTAGATCCCAGCTCCTATTCCCAAGAAGCCCAACTGTGCTTCTTTAGTTTGAAATTATTCAAACTAAAATGCAAAGAAGATTGTATTCAAGAACCATGGGACAATGTCAAATAGTCTAATATATGTGCAATTGGAATTTTAGAATTAAAAAAAGGAGAATGGGGAGAAGAAATATTTGAAAATATAATGGCTGAGCATTCCTCCAAATAATGAAAGACTTTAAGCCATAAGTCCAAAAAGCTCATAGAACACTCAGCAGGATAGATACTAAAAAGAGAGAAGAAAGAAGGGAGGGATTGAGGAAAGGAGAGAAGAATGTAGAAGAGAGGAAGAAAACACTTAGACATATCATACTTAAATTATTGAAAAGCAAAGACAGAAAAAAATCTAGAAAGCAGCCAGTCCGGGGAAAAAAAGACACTATACACAGAGGAACAAAGATAAGAATTAAAGCAGTCTTCTTATTAGAAACTAAGCCTGAAGACAATGGAGTGATATCTTTTAAAGTGCTGTAAGAGGAGAGAAAACTTATTACTTCAAAAGTCAATGCCCAGTTAATATATCATTGAAAAATAGAGGAGAAATAAAGGCTTTATGAGCAAGGAAAAATTGCAAGAATTCATTATCAGCAAATTTTCACAAGAAATGTTAAAGGAGGTTCTTTAGGTAGAAGGAATAGAATATCAGAAATCAATCTAGACAAAGGAATAATGTTCGAAATGGTAAAAATGAAGTTAAATATAAAATTTTTCTTTTTAAAATTACTCTAAAAGCTAATTGACTAAAGAAAAATTAGTAGCAATAAGTTGTATGTATACACTGTATAAATGTTTATTGAAACCATTTTAATATTTGATAATTGAGAAAACCTGTCAAGTTTTGTTGTTACTAAAGATCATTATTTATCATATCACTTATTGAACCACCTACCAACCATCCAACAAAGACCTCCAGAGGTTTTAACATTAAAAAAAAAAAAAAAAAATTCTGTTTAAAATTCTGTGTAAATGCTCTACAAAATTTTTGTCTAAAAGGGATCTTATTCTGTGAATACTTATGATGATTTTCATTTGGTTCAATTTCCAAGGATAACTTATTGCTTTTCCTACTCTGACATCCTTTGTGCTTTAGAGACAAACAAAAACAAAAACAAACAACTAAACTAAACTAAATTGCCCAATTTGATCCATAGAAGCATTCTCCATTTGTTTATAACAGACATTTTCCAACAGCATCCTATAAAGTTATGGTATCATTTGTCTACTTCTTATGCCATCTAAATATCTCTTCTGCTTTTTGTAAAATCATATTTTTTTTGAGAGAGAGAAAGAAAAAAGAGAGAGGGAAAATCTCTTATTAGAGCAGAAAAAAACTATTTATTGTGTATTTTTTCTTGTTCTGGGCAGAAGCAGATTTGTAAAAAAGCAGTACAAAAACAAAAACAAAACCAGTTCATATTTCCATATGCATGTTCATGCATCTTTTTTGGTGCATTAATTAAATGGACTACTATGCTTCTAGGTTAAACCAAATGTTTAACTCACTTTTCATATGTTTCTGTGTTTGACTGTGGGCAAATGAAGTCTGCCACAAAAATTTTGTGGTGCTTAGTAAATATAAATTTGATACAGCCAGAAGTGATGTAATGTGGTAGACCAAAAGCCACAATCAACTTAGACCCCAACTGTTTCAACAGAAATCAGCAGTTCTCATGCTTTCTATTCATCCCACAAACCTCTATAGACTTTTGTGCTTATTGTCATTGCTAAACAGTGACTCAAGGACTTTTGTTTCATTGTGTTTTTTGGTATCTAAGACAAAATGAGATTACTGAAAAAGTACTGGATTTCTCATTAAGAGGATGGCTTAATACTCCTTATTCATACTTCAAAGATTTCTATTGCCTTCACCAGGTAATAGATCTGAACTTTAAATTTTTTCTTTTCATTACTAGAAAAAAATCCTTTCCAGTACATTTCGAAGACTGAAGTTCTAGTGTGAGAAGTAATAATGAAGACTTAAAAGGTTATCTAAAGTCATTTATAACCAAGTTTATAGCTTTTCTTCATTCTCTATATTTTAGTTGTTAACTAAATGGAGACTATATTTGCGCAATTAGCCATTATTTATTTTGATGAATATAAAATGTTGTTCCTAAAATGTAAATGGAACAAATAATAATTTAATAGATTATCTCATGAAATTCAACCTGCCTTCCATAACAGATATTTTCATTGGCTTCCACAAAGACTGAAACATACCCAATAGGTATTATACATTTTTGTTCCTAAAAAAAAAATATTTTATTAAAAATATTGAGAGAGACAAAGAGAGACAGAAAGGGAGAGAACAAATTATAAATGTCTTTTATCTCCTCTTGACATTGTCATGCTTGCAAAATGCATTTGTAACTGTCCTTGATGTATTGCTAAGCTGACCCTAATGGTTTCCTTGCGGAAAGATGCAAAATATCTGGGTCCTTGATAACATTGTTGAAGTGCCTAATCAACCAAGCAGGAAGGAAGGTTGCTCTACTTATTAAGCAAATAAAAGATGGAATAAAAGATGTCCTTGTTCTTTAAAGATAACTTGAGGGGTTTCTGTTCCTAGCCCAAATATCCAACAAAACAACATTATAAGGGAAAGAAAAACAAACAAACAAACAAACAAACAAACAAACAGAAGTAAATCCAGTGAAACTATTGGCAAAGGAATAGGATAACATGAATAAATCAACATGGGTTCAGTGAATAGGATAACATGAGTAAGCATGGGTTCAGTAGGCACTAAGGTAATTTAAATATAGAGATGGTTAACTGATTTAAAATGATATCAATCCATTGGGAAAGAAAAAGGAATCAACATACATATAAATACCACTCCATACCTTGTTTTATAGCATTTGTTTGAGTAGTAAAATTAGTTGAGGGAATTAGTTTTAACAGTGTGTTAGAATAGAAAAATCTCATGACATATAGGCATTTATTCATTAATTCAACATCCATGGAGCCCCTCTATCTCCTAGACACTGAGGTTGTAAAAAGATGGTTGAAACATGGTTTCTGCTTTCAAGGAGCTCCAGACCCACAATCAGACCCACATTCTGAGATTGAGGTCAGAATTTACTTCTAAGCCACAAATAGGGAATTTCTCTATGCAAGTCATACTGTTTTTGTGGTTGCACTGGATTAATATCATCTTGTTTTATAAACTAATATGTAAGTTGGATTTTTGTTGAAATGTGTAAATTTTGGTCTGGATTGATGCTTTAATTTGCTTTAAAAAGAATAGCCAACTTTCACTAGTTGCAGTGTTTAAATGGATAATTTGTTTTATGAGTGTTAAACCAGATTTTCCCCCCAGTTTTTATTGCTTGTAGAGGGTTAAAAATTTGTTTTCAAACTGACACTTTATAAATTATTTTTCTTATTAACGTTTGCCAAAACTCCTATAGTAATATATCGGCCAAAACAAATTTCAACCTTTAGAGACATAAAATCAGAAGTCCCAGAAAACACTAAATAAATTACAATTTGGTATGAAATAGTTAATGTAAGCTACTTTTTAAGATTCTAAAAGTTGAGAAATTTAAGGTTCATAATGTTATCAGCTATTTTCAGTGTTTCAGTTAGATGCATGTTTCAGAGATGGATAAATGAATGAAACTTATCTGAGTATATGGAACTATATTCTAGGATTTTAAAATTCACTTCCATATATCTTCATCATAGTGGTGTTTTCTCTTCTGGTCCTGAATCTCCATTAAAATGTTACTAGGGATTATTCAGAAAGGGCGCAACAGAGCTCTCTTCTGCATCTTGCAGCTCCTTTGGCTAGTTCTCTCCTATGTCTCAGTTCCAGATGTTTCTTGGCATAGCTAATACTTTTTTTTTTCCTCTATAGCAATAATCCTCTGTCCTCTTGGGAGTTACTTGCCATTCAGAGACTCTTATGAAAATTATAAAATGCATATACACAAATGTTTCTGTATAATTTCAAGAACACTAAGTTATAAATCCCTATTACAAGATTACAGCCTAGTTTCTGATACGGTGTACAACTTTATGTTAATTAAGACTTGTTGTAAATTAAGCAAATCATCCACGCATTAGTAAACATTTTCTAGAGACCTACATGCATTGCTCTCAGTGATAGGAATATTATGCTGAGGAAGATAAACTCCCTGCCATCATGGAGCTTACATCCTAGTGAGAGAGATTGACAGACCACCTATAAGCAGATAAAACAAAGAAATAGATAATATAATATCAGGTAACTGCAATGAAGAAATAGCAACATAGAATAAGGGGATGGAGAGTGACAGGGCATATTCTGAATAAAAGCATGTCAAAATAAAACAAATGCAAAAATATCATTTTTAATGATTTTAAAATTGTTATTTCTAAATTTTATTATAGTTTGTTCACACCAATAATGTTGAAAACATGAAATATAAGAATCATAACAAAACTTTTCATTAAAGCTCTTTTTATGATTACTTAAATAAGTTAATTAAAAAGAAATAACGGGTAAAATTAACATTTTCTTTGGAAAATTAGAAGTAATCAAAAAGAATTTTTGTAGATTAAAAAAATTTTTGAGTGCTAGTCAAGATGGTAGAGAAGATAAATGCTGTGCTTGCCTCCTTTCACAACCACATCAAAATTACAACTAAACTACAGAATAGCCATCATTGAGAGTCACATGAAGTCTACCTGAATAGAAGTCTTACAACCTGGGACTCACAGAAGAGGCCACCTCAAGACTGGTAGGAGGGGTAGAGATGTAAAATGGGCTGGTCCCACACCTGTGTTTGGCTGTTGAGAATTGGGGGAAATATGTTCACTGCAGAGATCCCCCTTGAAGAGTGAGGAGTCTTGGCCCTACACTGTTCTCCCCAGCCCAGGGTTCCAGTGGTGAGAAGACAATTTCCCACAATTCTAGCTCTGAAAAACAGTAGAGATTGTGGCTGAGTGAGATAAAGGGCCGCTGGAGTTGCCGACATTCCTCTTAAGGGCCCACACACATCAAATTACTCACTGATGGACTTTCTCACCTTGCACTTCAGCACTGGGGCAGCAGCTCAAAAGGTGCCAGGGACATCTGGGGAAGAATTCAATTGTCTGGCTTCAGGGTGAGGGCTGGAGGGGCAGCTATCTCCCAAACAAAAGTATTGGCAAAATCCATTGTTGTTTCATTGAGTACTTTCTTGCCTGGCTTGCAGACCCAGTTGGTGCCATATCTGGGTCTCCATCAATGTAGCTAATACTGGTTGCCTTGCTCTGAGTCCCTACCCCTTCCAACAGGTGGGCCCAGCCAAGCTGGCTCCTATAGATTTTCTGTACAAATGGCCTGTCTTGGCTCATGCTGCAGATGTTCCTAAAATCTACCAAAGATTCACAAACTTCAAACAAGCAATGTTTAGCCTCAAAGTGCCTCATACCTCTTGCTGAGCAGCTCCAAGCCTGGCACTAGCCACAGCTGGCCTTGGTTTGCGGCTTGGCCTCTCAAGGCACTTCCAAGCCTAGTGTGGGTGGCTTCCATTTACGGATTGCTTGGTGACTCATGCGAGGTGGCCCCAGGCAGGGCACAGGCTGCAGCTGGACTTGGTCTGTGGCAGGGCCCCTTCTAAAATGCCCCAGCCTGCACACTCAATGGCCAGCTTTGGTCTGAGCTGGAGCATCATCTGGCATAACATCTGAGAACAACACAACCAAAGGGCATACAGGGCTTACATTAGAGCCCTGCTCAAGTGAATCTTGCTCTGTAGGGCTAGTCCCTGCACAACAGCTCCTTCACTGGTCATGGCCAGTCATCATGACCAATCAGCCCTAGGGTCAATCCCTCCCACTGATGAGCAAACAGCAACCAACAGCAACCAAGGCTCAGCTACAACCGGAGGGCACACACAACCCACTACAAGGGACATACCAGGAGCACCTGGCTCAGGTGACCAAGGAAGAGTGTGCTACTGGGCCCCATAGCACACTTATTACATAAGCCACTCTACTAAGACCGAGAGACATAGCAGCCCTACCTCATACATAGAAACAAACACAAGTAGCAGCCAAAATGGGAAGACAAAGAAACATGTCCCAAATGAAAGAACAGAACAAGACTCCAGAAAAAGAATTCACCAAAATGGAGACAATCTACCAGATGCAGAGTTTAAAATATCTGTTGTAAAGAAGCCCAATGAATTTAGGGGAAGAGTAGAAAAACTCAGTGAGAACTTTAACAAAGAGATAAGAAACATGAAAGTGGAGATAAAAAACATAAAAAAGTACCAGTTAGAAATGAAGAATACAATAACTGAAATGAAGAATACCATAAGAGAAATTAATGATAGAGTAAATGAAGCAGAGGATCAAATCAGTGATTTAGAAGATAAGGTGGCAGAAAATACCTAATTAGAACAACATCAAGAAAAAATAATCCAAAAAAAATGAAGATAGTGAAAGGGGCCTCTGGGAGAGCATCAAGCGTACCAACATTCATATTATAGGGGTACCAGAAGATAGAGAGCAAGGAATTGAAAACCTATTTCAAGAAATAATAACTGAAAACTTCCCTACCCTAGTGAAGGGAATAGACATACAAGCCCAGGAAGCACAGAGAATTCCATACAATATGAACCCAAAGAGGCCATACAAAGACACATCATAATTAAAATGCCAAAGGTTAAAGACAAAAAGAGAATCTTAAAAGCAGAAAAGAAAAGCAGTCAGTTACCTACAAGGGAGCTCCCATAAGACTGTCAGCTGATTTCTCAACAGAAACTTTTCAAGGTAGAAGAGACTGGCACAAAATAGTCAAAGCAATGAAAAGTAAAGGTCTGCAACCAAGTTACTCTACCCAGCAAAATTATCATTTAGAATTGAAGGACAGATAAAGAATTTTCTCAGACAAGAGAAAGCTAAGGGAGTTCATTATCACCAAGCTAGGATTACAGGAAATGTTAGAGGGACTACTTTAAGAAGAAGAGAAAGAAAAAAAAAGATTAAAAAAACATGAATAATAAAATGGCAATAACTGTATACCTATCAACAATTACTTTCGATGTAAATGCTCCAATCAAAAGATGAGGTGGCTGAATGAATAAGAAAATAAGACCCTTACCTATGCTTGCAAGAGACTCACTTCAGATCGAAAGACACACGTGGACAGAAAGCAAAGAGATGGAAAAAGATGTTTCATTAAAATGGAAACAAACAAAAAGCTGGGGTAGCAATGCTCATGTCAGACAAAATAGACTTTCAAACAAAGGCTATAAGACAATGAAGGACACAGTAAACTTACTTCTATATATTTATTTGAAGAAACCCAAAACACTACTTCGAAGGGACATGTGAATCCTTATGCTTATTGTGTTTATTGCAGCATTATTTACAGTAGCTAAGATATGGAGTCATCTGAGTGTCCATCAATAGATGAATGGATAAAGAAGAGGTAGTACATATCTACAATGAAATATTACTCAGTCATAAAAAAAGAAATGAGATCTTGCCATCTATAACAACATGGATGGACCTAGAGGGTATTGTGCTGAGTGGAGTAAGTCAGACAGAGAAAGACAAATGTAATATGTGGAATCTAGAGAACAGGATAAACAAACAAACAACAGAAACACGCTCATAGATACAGAGAGCATTTTGATGGTTGTCAGATTGAGGGGTGGGTGGATGAGTGAATGGGGAGGAAATTAAGAGGTACAAATTGGTAGTTACAAAATAGGAGGATATAGAATATAGCATGGGAAATATAGTCAATAGTCTTGTAATAACTATGTATGGTGTCAGATGGGTACTGGATTTATTGGAGTGATCTCTTCATAAATTATTTAAATGTCTAATCACTGTGTTGTACACTTGAAATTCATATAATGCATCAACTATAAATAAAAAACCAAAAATATAAAAATTAAAATAAAAAATTCTTTAAAATTTTGAAATTATAGTTGACATAGAATATTATATTAGCTTCAGGTATACAATATAGGGATTTTGGCTAGATTTTATTCAGTAAAATTCTATGGAAAATTTAGTAAGCTCTTGCTAAAAGTCTTTTATTTGTATTTTTGGCTTCTGTAGAGTAAGAGATCATTTAAAAACTGGAAGAGATCCAGTTTCCACAAATGGAACCAAATGCAAACAGCAGTAGAGGCATATTATCTTCCCACAGCCCTCTGAGAAAGAAAATTAAGTTAGGTTTTATTTAATGCAGATGTACTGTTACTAATTTTCTGTCTGAAGATGTACTTGACAGTGGCCTTAAATACATACCTACACAGACGTATAACATATAATATATTTAACCAAGCTGCCCGCAGAACCCTTATGTTGCTTTGGAAGTGTCAGAAACATTGAGAAAATTCATAGTAAATCCTTCCAAAGTAAAAATCTCCAGTGCTCTTTTGGCTACAGAAGAACTAGTTGCAACCACATTTATCTGCGACTTCAGGCAGTGGAGTGTGCTCTCCTACGATTGCACAGTTTCTGAAGTATTACAAAATGTTTCACCTTTTCATGTCATGCCAGTTGGAAAAAAGGTTTCTTTATGGGAAAACCACTGCCTATGCCATTGCCAAAAGTGATGCAAATGAACCCGAAAGAACTCTGTAGGGTGATTTGAACTTCTAGTTACAAAAGTAAATGGCTACTGACTGACCTGCCTCTAGTTATTGTTTTATCTAAAAGAACGGTTAATCTAAAGGAAGGGTTTTCTTTTTCAGTCATGGAAAAGAGGGCATATATTTAGAACTTATGATGCATTTCCCATGGAGTGGAATACACTTCCTTTCTTATACACCAAAATCTTATCCATTCTCCAAGAGCAAAATCTAAGCCATTCTGCTATGTTGTTCTCTCTACCACTCTGGTCAGAAATATTGCCTCCAATCTTACGTTTTTTCCCTGTTTTGCCATGCTAAATTTATCTTATTCCATGTCATCTTCCTTTACTTGAGGTGTGATCGTGATGTCTATCAAAATGTTTGCACTCTACTGAATGTCCTCTTTCAAAGGTTTCCTTCAGAGCAATAATGCTCTCATTGCTTGAAATATTTCAGGAACTCTTCCCTGGTAACCACAGGGCAGCTGCACCAGAAAGTCGTAAACGTTTTTTTTGTTTTTTTTTTACAAACTCTTTTGGTTTTTATAAAAGGGATAAATAGATTACCCAATGTGATCACTCATCCTCTTTCCCTAAATCAGTTTCCAAAAATAAAGAATTTTTTTAAGGGAAAAAGTTGGCCATTATTGAAGACATTATAAAAAATGCATGTTTAACTACTCTATCAACATTTCATTGATTAGCCCAAAGTATAACCCAAAGTATAAATATGATCTGAATAAATGTTATAATGACTTTTGTAAAGGGATTAGAGGCTGCTACTGCCTTTTATGCACAGCAAATTATGTCTGGGTTTTTTCTTTTGATTATTATGTTGCTTAGGACTTTAGGCTATTAAACTATTTCATAAATGTTTGTATATATATATATAAATGAAAAATTATCAGAAAAAAGATTAAAATTTTTGACTAGAGTAGGAAAAAGGCATATTCTCAATAAATATTTTAAAAAGAAAAGAAAGTCAGGAACCACTTCAGAAGGAGGGAAGACAAAGGAAAAAACAGCAAATATATATAACATCGGTAAAGGAA
Source organism: Pteropus medius (assembly GCF_902729225.1). Classification (NCBI taxonomy): domain Eukaryota; kingdom Metazoa; phylum Chordata; class Mammalia; order Chiroptera; family Pteropodidae; genus Pteropus; species Pteropus medius. Next base: position 2,242,032 of record NW_024354550.1, read on the forward strand.
TAAATTCAAAATGATGAGTGTTTAGCAATTAAACCTCAGAAAGAAATTAAATTAAGGAGATTTTTGAAAGAAAATACAACTCAAAGTTAAGAGCTATAACTAAAAAAGATTATTAATTTTTTTTTAGGGGGAAACAATTTTCTTTTTTAAGGAGAAAATTTTAAGAGAAAAGAGGGAGTCTGTTTGTATAAACTTTGATTAAAATGGTAATATTAGCAACAAAATTGAGTTCTGGTTAGATTTTATTTCAGAAAAAAAAAAGACTAAGGAATAGACTGAGGGAATTAGTTTGGCAGGCCAGAAGAGATGGCTTTACCACAGACCTGTCTTCATCTGTGTCAGTTACACTTTGCCTGTGGTCTGCTTTCTGGTTTCAGTTCTTTCCTGCCATTAAATTTAAGTGGCATCTATGTGGTCTGTACCATGGTACATTCCGAACTGACTCATCGTTAATAATATTATATGGAAGCCTAGTACTGAAACTCAAAATCCTGAGAAATATACCCAGATTCAAAGTTTACGACTTGGCTGAGCTACAGGAGACAGTCTATGAATGTAATGTCACAGAGATTGTTTTTTTTTAATGGGAACTGTGACTTGGATTTCTAAGTTTCCACTATGTAACTGAGTAAAAAAACCTTTGTTTACTAGTTTCACTTACATTTGGGAGGTATGATAAGCATAAACTAGAGAACTGAACATGCAAACCAAACTTGCAATTACATCTGTGGTTCAATGGGTTTTACTCAATATTTATACTTTCTTCTAGGTTTCTATTTAGTGCCAGTGTCTGTTTTAGTTAGCTGAGCCATGAGTAATAATTGTCGATTTTTTAAAAAGTACCATGTATCAATGGCAAAACAATATTTTTATGGGATGGACATATCATTGAATACTTATTTACTAGGTGTCTGGTAGCTCCTATATGAGATGCTTCTCATGAAGTTTATTTATTATTGTATACATTGGAAATGATGGAGTTACGTGTTTTTTAAAATTTTATTTGCACTCTCGATTAACTAAAGGATAAATGAAGAAGGCAAAACAACAGACCAAAAATTGTTTCCATATAATGAGACCCAGACTAAATGAATTAAAAACAAAGATATTATGCAGTTTGTATGTGTGCATGTGTGTGTGTGTGTGTGTGTGCACGCACTCATGCACTTTGGCCTTACTAAAATTGCCTATGCATTTCTCATGTATCTACATCCTCTCCCACACAAGCTTCTTAAAAGATATTCTTTCTATTCATAACCCCTAGGATACTTTCCTCAGACCACAGCTCTTTATACCAGAATTGGACAATAGATCCAATTTACGCTGATAGAATTTTCTTTCCCTTTCAAGAATTGAAATCGGGTCACTAAGAAGATGACAGTGAGATAATGTTAAGCTCGTAAACTAAATGGATATGTTACTGTGAGGACTGGTGTAGATGTCATGGTGAGTCAAAGTCATGACTTGCAAGCCAAGGGGGTATGGGGAATTGAAACCATGAGTAAGGTTTAAAACATTGCAGAAAGGTAGATGGTATAATAAGCTCTCACTAGTTTAATAGTAGAGACGGAGTTTTCAAACTTTGCCAGTAGCTCTTATGGGATCCCAGGCAAGTTATGTAAATTCTCTGAGTTTATGTTTTTTTTCCCCCCATTAAAATAAGTTGACTCTGGGAATCTCTGTGTGTATCTATCACCTAACTATCTGTCTGGCTATCTATCTATCATTTATCTATCCGTATTTAACTCTGCCCTCTAATGATACAACTGTCTGATATAAATGATTTCAGAAACAATGATTTCTGAACCAGTAGAAAAATGGACCATTGACCTGATTTTACCTTCATTCATTCATTCAACAAGTATTTACTGAGTGTATACATCTTTAGGCACTATGTAGATATTATGGACACAATGGGGAAAACAAACATAGATTCTGCCTTTATAGACCTTATAAATGAGGCACATTGCTCAAATAATCACTCAAATATATAATTATATATATATAATTTATATATAATATAAAATAAAAAAGATATAATTATGTCAGTAATTGCTATGAAGGATAGAACAGCATCTAACGAGAGGCTTGATTGCTCTGGGGTGATGTCTGAGGCAACTTTCCGGAGGGAGTACTGTGTGAACTTAGAGAGCTGAAGGATAAGTAAGTAAAGAAAAGGAAGAAGAACATCCAAGGCGTAAGCTCCAGCTTGGCAAAAGCCATGGAATTCCTTAGCAGCCATTATCAGGAAATATACTTACTCGTTGTGTGCTATCTTATTGTAGCCTAGCACACCGAAACTCACAACTGAAGGAAAATACTCTGGCATGCCACAGTCTCACAATTATACATAATGGAGACTATATCTATATGGAGGCATCAACTAAAACATTCTCCGAAAAGTTCTTCCTAGAACCCATGAAAAAAGCAATAGCGATAACAGAAATTTTTACTCGTGCAAATGAGTAGCAATTTTTTTTGTTTTTGAAGGTGGATAAATTCTTCAGCACTTTAAAAAGGTTTATTATTGACCTCTTTTCCCACCCCCATTCTCTACGCCTGCCGTGGGTTTGGAATACATTATATAACAGTACTGGGAGACTTAAGCTTAAATTCTTCCTGTAAGTATTGTACGTATGTATGAACAACTTCTCATTAAAGAGAGTGGCCTTTGAGATTATGTTTTGAACAAGTTTCAGACTTTAGCTACAATAACGCTTGCAAAAGTCTAGGCATCTCAGTCAAAAGGGAAAACTCTTGATTAAACATGACTGAAAATGCTAGCACTGAAAGTTTTGCCTAGTTATTTGACCCAAAAATACAAGTTTAAGACATTATTGACATTACAGATGCTAAGTGGGTGGATGGTGGGCTCTTTTATATTTCCCAACAAAATTGCTATTTAATTGATGAAAGCTTAGTTTAACAAAAATTCTTGAGTTCCTACGATGTTCTGGCATATTCCAGGAACTAAAGATAGATAAATTAGATATAAGAAAGGTAACAGACATCTAATACTAATAAAAATAAAATGTTATTCATTCAAGAATGAAAGTGTGGGCAAACTACAGAAATGGTGAAATGATTATTCTGATGAAGACAGGGTTGGGGGAAGAGCTGCCCGGAGTTTTAGAAAGAGTGAGTGCTTAGCAGAGTTTGCTGGTTGGCTGGGAGCCCATTAGGCAGAAAAGGAAGAGGAAACTATAGACCTTGGGCCATATCTGACTTGGCTCCCTTTTTCTGTTGGGTCTACGAGATAAGAAAGGTCTTTACAAATAAACATTTTCAATCCATTCGATGATAGGGAACACAAACCTTGAACCCCAATTAAGCAAAATGTTATCTTCCCCCAAAGAATTCTATTCTTCTTAGCAGACCTACATTACAATCTTTTTTTTCAATTATTATTATATTTATAATTTCATCATAAAAATTTTCTAGAAATTGGTTTTTCTCATTTGTTATGCAAGCACACAAGTAATGTCCTCAATTTTCCCTCTTGGCCTGCAAAGCCTAACTTATTTATTATCTGGCTCTTTACAGAATAAGCTGGCAAACTCCCGTGTCTAAATGAGAGATAATGAGGCTAGCATGAAAAGAGAGGAGAAAATGAACCAAATAGTTAAAACCATCCAGGTATGAGTGGCTATAAGAGGATATTAATTTTCTGAATATGTTTGGGTTGATTTGGAAAATAGAGGAGTATATGATAAAGATATTTTTTTGCCACGTAGACAAAACAATAAGTTGTCTAAATTAATAATTTTCAATCAGTTGTAGTATCCTGAAGTTGTAACAAGATCAATAACATTATTCATTTTAAAAAAGACCTTATACCATTTTTATCAAGTTTAAAGCAGGTAAGTAGAACTCCTTCATACATATTGGCAATTTTACATACCTTCATGTAACTAAGTAAATAATTTCTTACTTTAAAAAAAAAATGCAAATAATAGTAGTAGATTTTTTTTTTTTAAATCTCAACAGTACAAAAAGATACACCGTGAAAAGTGAATTTCACTTCAGTTTCCTGGTTCCTCAGTTTGCCGGTCCTCTCCAGAAGCAATTTACTTTGCCAGTTTCTTACACCTTGTATCTGTGGTTATTTAACGTGTACATGTAAACAGCTCCAGTTCCTTTTACTCATACTCTTTGTACTGTACTATATCTTCCTGTCGCCAGTTAATATAACTTGGAGTTGGTTTCAAATCACTTTCTATAGATCTTCCTTATTAATAGCTGCATAGTGTTTCAATGGGTGGATAATACAATAAATTGCTGTGTACATACATCTTTATACATATATTACTGGATTTCTACACACACAAAAAAGCCTATAAATGGAATTTCAGTGCAGAAAATATTTGTATTTTAAGTTGACAAATACTGTCATGTCAACTTTCAAAAGTTGAACTAACTTATACCATCACTATGTATATATCATAGTATATATTTTATCTCTTTGTCAAAATAATAAAATACTCAATTTTTAAATCTTTGCCAACAGATGAGAAAACAAGGCATTCATTTATAATTTTACAATATATTTCTCATATTATCATAAATTTGAACATCTTTTTATATATTTAAAGGTTATTTCCTCCTCTTTGAATTGTCTGTTTATGTTCTTGGCTCATTCTATTGGTATCATGTTCTGTTTTAAAAATAAAAAAATTCTTGAAAGTACTATGTCAGGGAAGGAAATCTTATTCAAGCCAAATTTCGTAGATGGAAATGAAAAAAACCCTTACTGTTCAAAGGTTTAAATTACTTTACCACAAAACAAGAATTTTCCCCACTTAGCTTCCTTTTATACCACATCCTATGAGGGAGCCACACAAATATATGTGATCTATAATGTCGGAGCCAGCTGATGAAGTAATTGAGGGTACCTGAAAGGGGGAGCATGGACTGAGGAAAAGAAAGAAGACAGACAGAATTGCAGGAGGGATCACAGAATCAAGCTGTGTCTGTGTCCCCGAGTTTATTTAGAACACACTATTTATAACATTACAATAAGAAAGACAGTAGTCAAGAACCAAGGTTAGCCAGATTACTTATCTAGTAGAACAATGAGATTCTCACAACTCAGAACTCTCTGCTAAACTGTTGCAAGGAATGTGCAGTGACTGCTATGTGAACAGTTACCTCCCAGTTTTTCCCAGTGCTTTACAATCTCAACTTCTTACATTGTTGCCAAGTACACAAATATCTTTGTTCCTTGTTATACGTTTTCACATGTCCATAAGTGACTCCCCACATCTCCCCCTTTTTTATTGTTTAAATGCCCGAACTCTCCTGGTTTTGGCGCAAGGTGACTGTGCCTGTCTTAGGTGATCCCCTCACCAGATCTGGAACTTACCCGTCATCGGTACGTGCATTCCGTCATGCACGCCCTGTCTTAGGTTGTCCAGTCTCTGAGGGAGTCTTACCCGTCTTTGACTACAGCCCCTGCGGGAGAGAGATGTCTATCTTTTAAGCCGTATTTCGAAGTCTTACATGATGTAGGTTGGCCTGAAGTTTTAACATAGCACTAATGAAGTATTTCAGTAGAGAAGGAAGCAGGCACAAAACAACAATTACACAAGCTCCTATAGTCAAAACAGAAGCAGCTAGCTGATAGAAGGAAGACCATGAGGGGACAAGGCCCTTAAGGTAATCCAAAAATTCAGTGGACAATTTATCAGCGTCAAATTGTAGAGGTTTAGCATTTTTAAGTCCTTGTATTTCTTTATGCAGGTTAATTAAATCTAAGGATACATTAACATTGTGCCATATGCCTTTTAAATGATATTTTACTCCATCCCAGTCATGACTGGTCTCATTATATCTTCTAGATGTGACACAGATCCAATGATACTTTACATGACATTCTAGTTGAGATCTAATTTTTAGACCCTGGATTTCATCACCCAGGTATTCCACTGTCTTATACAGAGCATCTAACTTTTGTTCTAATTTTCTATCTATATTTTTCTGTGTTCCCAATGCTAAAGTAACATTTCTAGACAAATCATTGACATAATGAGCAGTTTGTACAGTTTGTGAGAGAGCCACCGCAGTGGTGGCAGCAGTAGCTATAAGAGATACAATAGCAAGTATTCCTGCAACAATTAGTCCAGTCACCCTCCTCATAGATGGCATGTCCAGCAGCGATGTGTTGTTCACTTTCACAATGACATTTGGTCCTTGCTATATGGTCGGATGTAAGAGAGGTGGGTCAGGAAAGTATGTCCAGTAAATTGCACCTTCAGCTGTCATCGCCAGGCTCAGCAAGATCAAGGTTAGGGTCATCCCACCGGGTGTCTGGTGGAGCGGCGAAACGAACCAACCTCTCCGGCAACCACCTGGCATTTTCTGCATCCTGTGGAAAAACACAAACATGCCCTCGTCCCCATATTAATACCGGGTCGGGGCCATGTTGATTAGTTTTGAGCATCAGAAATTCAGTTTTTTGAGCATGAGAAAGAATTTGTGGAGAAACCGGGTTGAGGGCATCACGGCATCTTTTTGCCATGTTTGTTCGACTAGTCAGATAACATTTCCCGCATGGACTTTCCCAGCAGGGCAGCAGTCACAGCAAGTCCCTTCATATATGACAGCCCTATGTCAGAACACAACCTAACATAATCACTTAAGTCTTCTTTCTTTCTAAAAGTTCTGATTGTTGTTTGATAGGCAGAATTTGCATTTTCATAAGCCAGCTGTTTGACCAGCAGAGAACTGGCTTCTAGGTTCCCTAAAAGCCGTGAAGCAGCCTGCTGCAGCCCTTGTTGTAATCCTGTTTGAGGCATTGGTTTCTGATTAATCCAAAGGGGTGTGCCAGTTGGTCCAACAGGGGCAAAACTCACAGGAGGGGGATCTAAGCCTACAATTATAGTTGGAGTCAGCCTTCCCCCTGACCTCGGTGGATCCTGAGGAACTTTAAAACTTGGCACTTTTAAGGGCTGAGGCCCCATGGCTAGCTTTTGCATCTGCAAAGACAAATTAGCCAATTTCTGTTTTAATTGTTCAACCTCTTCTTCCTCATGATATTTAGCTGTCTCATCCTCTAACTGAGCAGTATCTCCTGGATCTAAAGATTCCTCATTCTCATCAAAAAAGAGGGAAGTAAAAGGAGGCGGTAGAGCAGTGGGTGCAATATCAGGATTAGGTGGAGCCTCAGGGCCAGTAAAAGCATCCTTGCCTTGTTCCTGCCATTGAGTTCTCTCGTGCCTGGGATCTAAGCAATCCCTTATCAATGTCCATAATCCAAAAGTATCCACTTGTCCCATGGGCATCATAATAGTCTTGTAACTTTTGTCCTACCCTTTTCCAGGTTTCTAAATCTATAGTCCCTTCTTCCGGAAACCAGGGACAAACTTCTTCTACAAATTGCAAAAACTTAGTTAATTGTTGCTGGCCCATTTTGGCCCCTCTTACTCTAAGCATATTTTTAAGCATATGTACAAAAAGCAGCCGGCTATTTCCTTGGACCATTTTTACTTCTTTAAGTTTCTGTTTCAGTTTCTATATTACGATACTCCTGCGTACTTACGGTTGGCCGCCTACAGGACTCTTAGGTCCCCAGATTCCGCGTGCGCACGCCTTACTCTGCGGCACGTCCTAGCTGTTATCCCCCGTGTTCAGGTCCCTGTTCGGGCGCCACTTGTCGGAGCCAGCCGACGAAGTAATTGAGGGTACCTGAAAGGGGGAGCATGGACTGAGGAAAAGAAAGAAGACAGACAGAATTGCAGGAGGGATCACAGAATCAAGCTGTGTCTGTGTCCCCGAGTTTATTTAGAACACACTATTTATAACATTACAATAAGAAAGACAGTAGTCAAGAACCAAGGTTAGCCAGATTACTTATCTAGTAGAACAATGAGATTCTCACAACTCAGAACTCTCTGCTAAACTGTTGCAAGGAATGTGCAGTGACTGCTATGTGAACAGTTACCTCCCAGTTTTTCCCAGCACTTTACAATCTCAACTTCTTACCTTGTTGCCAAGTACACAAATATCTTTGTTCCTTGTTATACGTTTTCACATGTCCATAAGTGACTCCCCACACTATAATCAATACTTTTTGTGACCTAGCCTCCCTATTGATTAATCAGTTATTGGCCCAAAAGCTAAATGGACAACTTTAGAGATATAGATCCAGGGTGGAAAAAAAAGTAAAGTGAATCATTTTTATGTAATAAAGGTAGTCCCAAAGAGGCTGGAATAGTAATGAAAAGAAAAGAAAAGTCAATTTTAATTCACACAGAACATCCAGAAATTATGCAAAAAACACATTTAAAAGAAGAATGGAATTAAAAATGAAAACACACACATACACACACACACACGCATACACTTTGAGTAAATTTTAAAGTCAAGTCTTATATTATCTTAAGAAAACATGCTTACCAAGTAAAATGCCATTGCTTTGACTCAAAGAACATGTTTTAAATGCGACAGAGGCTTGATGATCAGACTGCTTTTCTTGGGACCTGTGTTCTTTGCCTATGTATAAAATTTCATGAGGTTTAACACATAGGTTAAATTCCACAGTAAAGTTCTTCAGAGGTGCGAGTCCGAACTCAGCACCTTCATGCTTCTTGCTAACAACAAGTCTTTGAAAAAGTACAGAGATTTATGCATGCATGTTGGTAGGCACAGAACTAGTGCAGACACCCAAAAATATAAAGGCATTGAACTAAATGAGCTCTGGATTCTGTGCTCATTATGACGGGAACCATTAAGGGGAAATCAATCCTAGCTCTGACATATGTCTTCTTGGGGTAATTAGACACAATCTTCAGAAACTTTCTTCCAAAGTGACCAAATGCCCTCTTGGGTATCTGTCTTAAGGGATCCTGGGTGCAACACTTGTCTTCACTCAAGGAGCATTGCTATAAATGAAGTTAAAGCCTTGGCAAGAATTTCTTACTTTTTTCAGTGGCATTTAACTAGCAACCCTTAAAAAGGAAACAAAACTGGAAGCAGCCTAGACACATATTTATTGTGACTTTGTTATAGATTCTTTTTGATGTTTTCAGTTAAGAAAAAGACTGGTTATTGTGATGGATTCTCCATAATTGAACATTTGATATCATTAACTACATATGGAGAATTGATTGTATCGGATAATCTCTTTACACATTTTAAAATAAAAAACATAGATCTTTTCAGACTATTTTAATAGTTTATACTTGATGCTCATGTCAAATTTGGCTTCACCTGTCTATTTGATTTCTTGTGCTAGTTAGTTAACCTCCTGTACCTCAATTTTATCATTTGCACTTTGAGATAATAACTAAACCTAGTCACAATCTTGTGAGGATTAAATGTGATAATATATAAAGGGAACTTAGAAGAAAGTTTGACATACAGTAAGTACTAAATATTTGTTATAATTTTTTCTTGAAGATGCTATGCCCTCTGCCTTTGGGTCTTTGTACCTGCTTTTCTTTCCTTCTAGAATTTTCTCTTTTTAATTCTCACCATCTTTTGTATAATTTTTACTTCTCCTTTTCAATAGAAACTGAACCAATGCGTGCTTGCGTGTGTGTGTGTGTGTGTGTGTGTGTGTGTGTGTGTGTATGTGTATGACTTATTATAAAGATTGGCTCATGTGATTTTGGAGGCTGAAAAGTCCAAAGATCTGGAATATGAATTGGCAAGCTGGAGACTTAAAAGGTTAATATTTGGTTCCAGTCTGAGTCCAAAGGCCCAAGAACCAGGAGAGCCACTGATGGTAATTCCAGTCTGAAAGTCAGTAGGCTTGTGATCCAAGAATAGCCCATGTTTCAGTTTGAATCTGAAGGCAGGAAAAAAGCCAATGTCTCAGTTTGAAAGTAGTCAAGCAGAATGAACTTTTCCTTCCTCAGAGAGGGTTAGCCTTTTTGTTCTATTTAGGCTTTCAACTGATGGAATGAGGGCCACCCACATTAAGGAGGGCAATCTGCCTTACTCAGTCTACTGATTCAAATGTTAATCTCATCTAAAAATACCCTCACAGACACACCCAGAATAATTTTTGACCAGATCACTAGGCACCCCATGGACCAATAAAGATGACACATAAAATTAACCATCACATTTTTCAAGGTCATACCTTAGGGGAAGCTTACTTTGACTCTGAGACTATCTTTCCATCTTTCTGGTCTGTGACCACAGGGATGTGTTTATCTTGTTTTGTACTTTATCTCTAGTACCTAGCACAGTGCCTGGCATATGACAGGCTTTCAATAAATGCTTTTTATATGATTAGTTAATTAATAGTTAATTATAAGGTTTTTCCATTTCTGAAAATATGACTATTCAAAAATATCTAAAATACTGGACAAACTATTTGAGTTGTAGTAAGTAGACTCTAAAAGCCAAGATCAGATTCAAGAAAGCATAGAAGGTAAAAACTGTACATGCCTCCTCTAGTGACCACACCAAAATTATAACAAAACCACAGAGCAACAAGTACATGGAGTCACCAGAGGTCTGGCTGAATAGAAGCCCTACAATTAGGTCACCTCAAAATGGTAGGAGGGGTGTAGATGCAAAACGACCCCATCCCACAACCACAAGTAGCAATCAAGAAACAAGAGGGCTATTTTGGCTGCAAAGCCACCTCTTCTACCTGAGGAGTGAAGGGTCCTGGCTGCACACTGGGGTCCCCAGCCCAGGGTTCCAGTGACAGGAAGAGAACAATCTCTGGCTTTAAAACCAGCAGAGGTTGTGGCTGAGTAAGATGGAGGGCTGAGGGAGGTGGAGACCTTCCTCTTAAAAGATCCATACCCGGCCTTACTCACTGATCCACTTGCTCACTTTAAGCTCCAGAGCTGGGGCAGCTGCTGGAGGGGTGCCAGGGACATATAGGAAGGTGCTGGGCTGTTAGGCAGGCTTCAAGGCGAGGTCTGGAGGGGTGACTGGCTCCTGGACAGAGGTGCAGGCAGAAGCCATTGTTCCTTTTTTGAGCCCTCCCCGCTCTCAGCCTGCAGACACAGGTTGGTATAACACAGGTTGCCCCACCCAGGGTATATTTCCTGAGACTCTGCCTCTCCCATCTTGTGGACCCACCCAAGCTGCTTCCAGTGATTTATTTCATATGAACAAGCTGTCTTGGCTTCTGTTGCAAACTTTCATACAACCTCTCAAAGGCTCATAAAACTCAAACAAGCAGCATCTAGCCTCAGTGTGCCCTGTACCTCTTGCTGAGCATCCCTAAGCCCTCCACCAGTGGCGGCTGCCCTCAGTTTCTGACTCGGCCCCTTGAGGCATCTACAAGCCCAGCACAGGTAGCAGCCATATGTGGATTGCTTGGTGACTCTTACCAGGTGGCTCTGGAGGTGCACAGGCTCAGCTGAACTTGGTCCGCAGCTGGGACCCCTCTAAGGTCTGTGCCAAGAGGCCCCACAGGACATCTACTACATTAAGTCACTCTACTAAGACCAGAAGACTTAGGAGCCCTACCTAATACAGAGAAACAGACACAGACACAGGGAGGCAGCCAAAAGGAGGAAGACAAAGGAATACGTCTCACTTGAAAGAACAGAACAAAGCTCCAGAAAAGAATTCACCAAAATGGAGACATGCAATATACCAGATACAGAGTTCAAAACATTGGTTATAAGGATGCTCAATGAAGAGTAGTAGATAAACTCAGTGAGAACTTTAACAAAGAGATTAAAAAAAAAAAACATAAAAAGGAGATCAAAAACATAATAGGGAGCCAGTCAGAAATGAAGAATACAATATCTGAAATAAAGAGGGATTCGGCAGAGTGGATAAAAAGGAAGATTGAATCAGCAACATAGAGAATGGCATAGCAGAGGACACCCAATCAGAACAGCAACAAGAAAAACTAACCAAAAAAATGAAGATAGTTTAAGTAGTCTCTGGGACAATGTCAAATGTAAGAACATTCACATCACAGGGGTACCAGAAGGAGAAGAGAGAGAGAAAGGAATTTAAAACCTATTGGAAGAAATAAGGAGAGAAAATTGCCCTAACCTGGTGAAGGAAAAAAACTCCAGGAAGCTCAGAGAATTCCAAAAATCAAGGATCCAAAGAGGGCCACACCAAGACACATCATAATTAAAATGCCAAAGGTTAAATTCAAAGAGGAAATCTTAAAAGCAGCAAGGAAAAAGCAATTAAATTACATACAAGGGAGTTTCCATAAGACTGTCAGCTAATTTCTCAACAGAAGCTTTGCAGGTCAGAAGAGCTTGGCGCAAAATATTCAAAGTGATGAAAACCCAGGATCTACAACCAATATTACTTCACCCAGCAAAGCTATCATTTAGAATCAAAGGATAGATAGAGAACTTCCCAGACAAGAAAAAGCTAAAGGAGTTCATCACCACCAAGTCAGTAGTACAGAAAATGTTGGAGGGAGTTGTCTAAGAAGAAAAAAATGTGTATCAAAAGTCTAAATAAAGAACAGAAATAATTGCATATCTACCAACAAGTACTTCAAATGAAAAATAATTAAATGCTCTGAACAAAGGATAGAGTGGCTGAATGGATAAGAAAACAAGACCCTTACATATGCTGCCTACGAGAGACTCACTTCTGATTAAAAGACACACAGACTAAAAGTAAGGGAATGGAAAAAATATATTTCATGATGGACCTAGAGGGTAGTGTGCTGAGTGGAGTAAGCCAGATAGAGGAAGACAAATGCCATACGATTTAACATATATGTGGTATCTAAAGAATAAAACAAACAGATAAACAAAAAAGCCAAGATCGTTTGTTATACTTATTGAAACTATTTAATCTTAATCACAGAGTCTAGGTCAGATCCCCAAACTAACTTACTGGTAAGCATCTAGCAGAATGTGCTGATGTTTGCTGGTAGAAAACATTATGCATTTTAAACTCAATCTGGTATTTATATCACTTGACAAAATAGATATAAACAAGTTAGTTTTTAGTTTACCTTGGCAAATACTCTACTTGGTTCATTCAATATATTTTACATACAAATTAACTAAGAAGTAAAAGACAGTTAAAAAATAAACATCCATCATATAGTCTCAGAGATGTAAATGTCCTCCTACCTTCAACAAGAATCCTTTCTTTAATGATTTTTCAATGATTATATATATTTCTATATATAAACAAACTGTCCTCAAAAACTTGTTTACTGCCAAAAGCTTGGTTCCTACCTTTGTTTTTAGTTTTCTTTTGGCTTTAGACTTTTAAGTAAAGTCAATTCTCATTATTTGCAGTAGTTAAATTTTATAAAGTCACTGTGAGGATTGATTTAGCAAATATTGAGCCATTGTTTCTAGGGGAAAAACAAAGTTAGGTTCCTGGAAGTCTCTGGTCACAACATTTTTTGTCAACCAATCAATACATAACCTTGTTTTATGCTTGTTTCTTTTTAAAGGCAACCTATTATATATAACGCTGAGCTCACAGCACTGTAACTCACAGTTAAATGCAGCTTAGCTAACACACTTATTTTCCCCATAAGGCACATCGGTCTTTTTGTACTTAGGAACTCTAGTTAGGGGCCATTTTAAACCAAAATCACCAACAGAGAGCTGAAACAATTTTGAAGGCAGTGTGTTGCCTTGTTTGACCTCAGCTGAGAAAGGATGTGTATGTGAGGCAACTCAATTTTTTACTGCTCTGCACATATTTGTGAATGACTGCAAAAGTGCTGCAAGTATTGATTTTGGTGTTACAAACAAATTTTAGTGAGCAAGCAAATTTGCCAATACAGGATCTACAAGCGTTAACTCTACTAATATCTGTGGAGATTTCTTAAGCATTTTTAGAAGAGATTTTTATAAATACTGCAAAGAATTAGCCTTGTAGTCAGCTGTATGTTACTTCTGTCAATGTAAAAAACAAAAACAAAAACAAAAATTCAATAGAGAACTTTTATAAGAGTTTATTTGAGACAAATTGACAATTGCTCGAGAGCAAGATCTCAAATTGAATTATTTATTCTACATTTCTAGATTCTCTTCTTCAATCTTGGAGATGGGTGTAGTCTATCGCTGTGAAAATTATGACATGATTATATAGATTTTTTAATCAAAAAGACATCATAAATTGCTCCAAATTTGATTTTTAAAAAATGTATTTTCTATTTTAAAGATTAAGAAATGTATTTTCTATTTTAAAGATAGGCTAGGTGACTTGCTGAAGGCCATTCTTCAAGTAAAGACAACACAAGCTAGGTTTTTCATGACATTCCATGCTCATTTCTTCACCTTGCCTTTGTATGGAAAGATGATCAGCTTATACCAGGTCAAATTAGTGGCCATACGCTCAGTAGCTTTTCTACTGTAGTCATTTCTAAAATTTTGAATGTATCAGAATTTTCAGAACCAACTAGAGTGCTGTTTAGAACACAGATTTCTGGGTCCCACCCTCAGAGGTTTTGATTCTGTAAGTTAAGTTGGAGCCTGAGAAATTTTACCTATAAATTCTTGGGTGGTGCTATTCATGCTGGTTGGGGACCTCTTTCGCTATGCTACTTGAACCAGTTTCATTGGACATAGTTTCCTAGTGAAGCTGGTGATTTCCTAGTGAGGATGGTGAAAGAAGACAGGTTGGGCTTGCTACTCTGCTGTATTCTTCCTAAGCTCTGCTACCTATCTCAGCATGCATGTGGAAATGTGTCCTTTGTGATCATATCTTTGATGCAGATCAGCTTTAAGCTATTTATTTAATCCTTTAAACTTTTCTGAGAGTAACTAAAAAAATCAATTGTTTCTAGACTAGAGCTTTCAATGTGGGACCAGCCAGGAATTCTCAATTAATGAAAGCTATTATTCTCAAGGTAGAATGTGGATCAACGAGAAACTAACAGTTAAGCTTCTTTGTGACACCAGTCCTCTGTTCTGAAAACTTTTATAATAGGGGCTTATATGTTTTAAGATTTCTTAAGGATATCAAGGTAATAAAAGTAGGTAAAATATTGACTGAAAATCCTGGAGTTATCAAGATAATGTTAGGTTTCTTTCAGCATATTTTTTAAAGAAGGTAAGTAAATATAATATATTTTTAAGAAAGTTTCTATTGAAAATGGTCTGAATAAAAAAAGAAAACTTCAGGACCTAAGGTAAGGCTTCTCTTTGTTAAAAATCAATCTCAGTGTAGGCACTGTGTTTGTGCGAATTACATTTGTATGAACAATTTAGGATATATTAAGGGCTCATAAAATAGGACTAAATCTTAGTCTTTGAACGTTCAGTTTTCATTGGAAGAGACAGTGGCCTAAGAAAACATTTTGTAGACTGTGGTTTATGCTCACGCTTCATTCTCACCATTCGGCTTCTCTCTGCTTTATTCATCTATGTTCACCACTTTCCTTCTCTCATTCTATATTCTCCCTACTTAATGGATTCTTCATATTGTCTTTCATAGGCTTAAAACTTCTCTCTCCATTGACATGAAGAACCTCAGCTCTTTCTTCATTGACCTACTATATGTTGGACATTGGGGATACAGCAGTGAATAGGTAGAAAATTTCTCTGTCTTCATGGAATTAGCATTTTAGTGGAAGAAAAAGACAACAGGAAAACAAGAAGTAAATAAGATGATTATGAGTGTGATACATTTAAGAGGCACACCAATAGGTGATTTTGATTAAGGAAGGAGATGATATTCTTTAGATCACTCGGTAATTCACAGGTTGGCTGCAATTAGAATCATCTATAGAAATTTGGTTTGCTTTGATCTCATTCTGATGTGAGCGTCCTACTCGGATTACTTCACAGGAGTGGGACCTGGTCAGCTGAAGCTTTTATAAGCTTCCTAGGTGATTCTGATACTACTGCTTTAGGAGAAGACCTTTGGAAGTAGATGATATTTGAACTGAGACCTGAAGGAAGAAGAGAAGCCAGCCTGGTGGAGGGAAAGATTGTTCCAGAGCGAGGAAACAGCAATTGCAAAGGCCCCAAGGTCAGAGAGATGCATACACAAGGAGCAGAATAGAGGCTAGCCATAGTTGAAGCACAAGAAGTGAGAGGAAGAGTGGAGAGGAAGAGGCAAGTAGTAAGCAGCTCGTTTGAATTTTATATGTTTTCTATGTTTGAATTTTATACAGAATGAGAATTCACTGGGGAATTTTAATCAGATGAGTGACATGATCTTAACTATTATTTAAAAGAACTCTAAAAAAAAAGAACTCTGGCTTCTGTATGGAAAATAGATTTTAAGAGAGCAAGGTGGTGATGGAGAGACCAGGTAATAATGCTAAGGACTCAGCCAAATTGAAAGATGATGATGGCTTAGATAGGGTGATGGCAGTAGGGTAAAAGGAGTACACAGACATGGAAAATATAATGGAAAAAGAACGGGTAAGACTCTCTTTTTATCTATTATCTAACTTCCTAAGAAAGAGAATCTGAGTCACTCATATTGATAAATTCTAATTCCCACTACAGAGCACCATGCCATCTTATAGGCTATTGGCTTTCCTTGTGCCAATCTATGGATGAGTATCTTAGGATCTAGAGCTCAAATGAGTCATGGCCCAAGATGCCACTCATATGGGGCAAAGCAAGTTAATTTATACAAAAGGAAGAGATTTATTTGGGGAGGGCCTATAGGTATGATAGCTATTTAGACTTTCTTAGATTCTTCTTTAATAATCACTTTTAAAATAATATTTGTCATCAGTGAATGGCGTAATGATCAACTATATAAATTATGAAAACTTTGAATGTCTCACATTTGAAGTTTTGCATATTTCTAAAGCCAAAAATTTTGAAGGGAACCAAAATTTTGCCACCTTGAAGCTGCCATTTGGAATATCGATTTTAAACTGTTTATGAAGAAGCAAGACTCAGAAAGAACTTTTGACCTTCCCTTTTTTCTGCCCAAAAGATTCAGACAGAAAAACCTGCTTTAGAATGGGAGCCTTGGTTTAATCACCTTAAGAATCATCACCCTAGCATTATCAGGAATTCTCCAAGCCTGCTAGCTAAATACCCTCTGTGTCCCACAGTTTCTGAGACGCCTAGCAAGGATGTTTCTGCCATGTATGTTCTACTCTTCATCAACTACCTGTAAATTACTCATTCTTACTTCTGAAATCTAAAACCCTATTCTTCTTTTTTCTCTATTGTTCTAAATGTCATATAGCCTGTGTTGCCCAACTCTTTGGAATTTTTATGCGTATGTGAATTTCTCATGCACATATATTAAAAATTTGATTTTTTTCCTGTTAATCAGTCTCTGTTAATTTGATTACTAGCCCAGCTAGAAGAACTTTAAAGGTGGGAGGGAAAGTATTAATTTTTTTACCCCCTACAGTTTTTTACTTTATTATTATTTTTTGATTGGGTTACCATTTGCTGGCCTCAGGATTCACAGCTAAAATGTGACTTTGTAAAAACAACAACAACAACAACAACAACAACAACAACAAAAACTGCATATAGGAGGTTGGTTTTAAGGAAGGAAGAAAATGTTAAACGATTATTGTTAGATTATCATAGATCAAGTTTGGGAAAACAACTAAGGATATGTTTGCTAATGTAGCTTGTCATGTGTAAAAATTCACATGTTCAAAGGAATCTTGTAAATAAGAGTACTCCTCTAAAAATGTTATAAAGTCTTCAATATCTTATGAAAAAGTGACATCTGGAAAAAATACTTTAATGTTTTCAGTGAAAACTCACCAAATGTTTACCTTAATTTTCTAACACTTAATGTACTAAGTCTTTGGGCATTTATTATTCATACATCTTAAATGTGAAGGTCAGTTACTTTTGCCCAAGCCCACATGGTCAAAACATACATTTGTGAGCCTCGCAAGTCCCATATCCTGATTCATTGACCTGTGAAGTAAGAAATCCTCGATTTTATTTCTGTAAAGAAAAGAGAAAAGATGAGAGTCAGAACAAAAATAATATCTTTTAATGTTTATTTTTCCTAATGAGGATTTCTCAATTCTCTGTAATGGATACTTTCCATGAGTCCTTAAAAATGGATTTTTGTTAGCCAGAGAAACTTTCCATCAGCTTTCTTACTTGCTAGAATTATTAAGACCTCCTGACGTGGTATGTGCTAGCCCAATAATAACAAACTCTACCTCCAAATTTTAGCTGCATGTATAAAAGCAACTTAAATCATGTGTTCAATTTGCCACTTGTAGTTTAGCCTGAATTATGTTTTCCTTCCTTTTTCAAGAATTACTAAGATTTATTACTTGAATAATTACTATATACTATACTGGAGAAGAAATATTAATCAGTTGACAAAGAACTAGCAGGAATTCCCTTCTAGGTTTATTCACTGACTAACCTTCAGTTTTAAGATGTTCTGCTTATAAAAAAGAAAATTAGAATAGGTAAAGCTCAGATGATTTGAATAAATGTTGATACAGTAGGGAAGTCAACAGCATTGATCTTAGGACTATTTCTGTCTCCATCTTCTACTCCTTTAGACTTCAGTTTTCCCTATCCCCAAATGAATGTCTTGTAGTTCTTTTGTTCCAGGCTTTATTTTCTATTTTATTGTCTTTTGCTCCTGCACCTAGTATGTAGCTATTATTGTAATTGCACACAGATTTCACTTATAGCTTTTCCTTGATTCAAGCTGGCTTTGCCTAGTATAATGGCATCGTGACTCACTTTTTTTGTTCTTATTCTCCTACCTTTATATGTCTACTCACTTAATCATTAAGCCTTGAGACATAAGTTTATTTAAGAATAAGGCCTTAGGTTCATAGCCATGAGAACAATAAGTTTTGGTTAAACTAAGGATAACATCTTGGCTTTAGGTGTATTTCAGCCCTAGGCCCATCGAGGCTGAACAGCCCCACTGACCATGGGACCAAAAAAAGATGATGCCATGGCTGATTCCAGAACCAGACACTATGATCAATTACCCCAGCCCTGTTCAATCAGTAGCACCCACAACCCCAACTCCTTTAGTTTCCATTACTAAGAATTTTTCCCCTATATGAATCTATCCCCTTGAGATACCCGGGGGTGAGAGGGCAGGTCTTAAAATGGTAGCTCTCCTGTGTCTCTGTGACTTGCAGCTCTCTAAAATAAACCTTACTTTCTTTGCTGCAAAACCTGTACATAACTCATTGGACTTAGATGTGTGCAGGCAGACAGACCCCTTTGCTCTGATAACCTTATCAAGTTCTCATAGCATCTTCTTTCTCTCTTTCAAAAATTTGAGAAATTTCATTATGCCAAGAGAAGCTCTGGAAATGAATTGATAAAAATTTTCTATCTCATTCAAATCCATTGGATGTGGCCCACACACAGTGTGAATAAGATAATTTCACAGCATAATGCTATAGTATTCTAATCATAGAGGATGTCTGTGTGACACACACATCCCATAGAACTAGTGATTTCAGCATTACAGAAAATGCTTTTTCAGGTGGCGATTAACCTTTGTTTCTTTTCCATAATGGGCCAGAAGGAAAGAGCAACAAAAGAGTATAAGATGTAAAAAGAAGGACACCTCACCCCAGAAACAAATCATTCCCAAATAACAGGTATCTGCATACAACACTCTGCTGAGAATTCAGCAGAATGATTTCATTATATAGATAAAACAAAAGAACAACAATTAGAGATATGGGCATGTAAACTATAAGATTTATAAAAGGAAGACTGAAAGTTCTCTATGATGAATATTAAAGACCTTGTAAGAAGCAACAAAAAATATGGAATAGATGCTTCTAGATTGAAGGGAATGAAAATTTTGCCACCTTGAAGCTGCCTTTTGGGATATTGATTTTAAGCTTTTATTAAGAAAAAATAATCAGAAAGACCCTTTCACTCTTCCCCACTTTCTTGCCCAAGAGATTCAGACAGAAGAACTGCTCTTTGGGAAGGAAGCCTTGGTTTAATCACATTAAGGATCTTTACCTTAGCATTACTCGGAAAGACTCCAAGCCTGTTAGATACTGCCTGTGTCTCATTGTTTCTGAGTTACCTAGTAAGAACGTTCCTGCCATATATGTTCTGTTCTTCTTCAACTACTTGTAAATCACCCAATTCTCATTTCTAAAATCTAATACCCTTCTTTCTTTTCTCCTTTGTCCAAAAATGTCTTCTATATTACTGTTGCTTCACTATCTTTGAAATTTCCATGCCTATGTGAATTCCCCATGTACATGTATTAAATCTTTGATTTTATTCTTGTCAGCACTGAGCTGATTGAGAAAGGATTTTGGTGGTGAGATGCGCAGTTAGTAGAATGCACAAGAGGCCAACATGAGAATGAAACAGCAGGCACCAACCTTATTGTGGGGAGCGCATTTCTGTACTGGAAAGTGTCGTTCTATTGCGAGGAGCACGTTTCTGCTTCTGCTCTTCTTCTGCTCCCCTTCTGGTGCTCCCCTTCCACTCCCCAGGGGAACGCATGGCTCCACACATATCAGAGACAATAGTGGCATTCTGCCACACATCCATGATACAATAAGTTGAATCATGCTTACATATGTTAGGCACAGGCACCCTACTACACTAATGTGACATTCTAAATCTGGGGTCCTATTCCTAGCCATGAGTCTGGATCACAGCCAGACTTGGGACCAGCCAGGCCTGGGACCCACAATCCTGTTAATCTGTCTTTGTTAATTCGATTATTGGTCTAGCTTGAATAATTTAGAAGATGGGAGAAAAAGTATTAATTAATTTTTTAGCCCACCCCCCCACCCCAGGATCAGGACCAGTGCAGAATATGATAGAGAATTAGGAAGCCACACCAATCAACAAAAGGGGAGAATATGAATTGAAACAGAGAAGATTAATTTCTTTGTTGTATTAGTTTCCTATTGCTGCTGTAACAGATTATCGCAAATCCAACTGCTTAATACAATACAAATTTATTATCTTGTAGTTCTGGAGTTCAGAAATCTTAAATGGGTCTTATGTGGTTAAAATCAAAGTGTTAAAAGAAATACAGGGCTGAATTCCTTCTGGAAGTTCTGGGAGAAAATCTGTTTCTTTACTTTTCCAGTTTTTAGAGGCTTTTACTGACCTCCCATCTTTTATTTTATTCCATAGCTTCAGCATAGTGACTACAGTGTTTGGTGAGAGGCAGCTACACCAGTTCATGTCATAGAATTATTGGGGAACAAGAGTAACTTGAGGTAGTTATAGAGATTATCAAAGGAATTTGTTAAGGACATGCAAATTATATTCTGGGTTCTCCCAGAAATATTTGGCTTGCAAATTACTCAAAAGGGATGGATATTATTGTGGAAAATGCAGGCAACAGCCAGCGTAATTTGAGTTGTTAGTACTGTGGTCTTTGGGTCTTAGAGAAACCTAAGTTACATGCACGTAGTCTATTCCTGAGTTTGAGCTCAAGAATTCTCAGCTAGCCTTTTATTTTTCAATCTCTATAAATTCTAAATTCTATAATCCATTCAGATATTGCTAAAGATCATTACTTGTACCAGATAAATCTCAATTGAACTTGCTAGTACATTTTGGCATTGAAGCTGAGCGGTCTCAGTAGACAGTACCCCTTACAGAAAAGATCTGGCAGTTACTCCTGTTTGGGTGAATGACATGACATGAATAGCTCTAAAGTGTCATGACATAGGAGCCACAATTGTTCCAGCTTGCATAACCTTAAAAAATATATTTCATACTCAATTTGCTCTTTTTTATGTAATTTCAAATATGTGCATGTATTTATTCAATTTAAATATTTTTCCTCCATAAAACTATTTATTTAATTTGCATTTTAAACAGATTTATTAAAGTTAATTGATATACAAAGAACTGCACATATTTAATGTGTACAATTTGAAGAGTTTGGACATATGCAAACACCTATGATACCACCACCACAATCAACGTAAGAGGCATACCTAACACCTTCTAAAGTTTTCTTGTGTCCCCTCACTTTTTCTGTGGAAAGATGCTCAACATTATTAATTATCAAGGAAATGCAAATCAAAAATACAATGAGCTATTACCACACACTGATTAGGATGACTATTGTCAAAAATAAGAATAGCGAAAATAGCAAGTGTTGATGAGAATGTGGAGAAATTGGGAGTTCTACACTCCTGGTGAGAATATAAAATGATGCAGCAGCTATGAAAAGCAATATAAAAGTTTCTTAAAAAATTAAAAATAGAATTACCGTATAACTCAGCAATCTCACTTCTGGATATTTGTATTAAAAAAAAAGTGAAATCAGAATCTGAAAGAGATATCTGGACTCCTATGTTCATTGCAGTATTATTCACAATAGCCAAGAAATGGAAATAATCTGAGTGTCCATCCACAGATGAATAAAGAAAAAGTGGTATATACATACAATGGAATATTATTCAGCCTTAAAAATAGAAGGAAATCTTGCCATTTGCCACAATGTGGATGAAATTGAAGGACATTATGCTAAGTGAAATAAATGTTACAGAAGAACAAATACCATATGATTCTACTTATATGAGCTATCTAAATTAGTCAAACTCATAGAAGCAGAGAATTTTTAATTAGCATTAAGTGTCCCATATGCTCATGGACATGAGGTTAAATTTTGTGTTACATGATCCTTTAGTGTGATAGGAAAATAAGTTTATCATATATCATTGTTACAGAACTCAAGGGGTTCATTTTGCCTGCATGCATCAAAGCCAAAAGAGACACAAACAGGAATTTGCAGCAAAGAAAGTAGAGATTTATTTAAAAAAATGGTGCCAAGCTTGGAAACACAAATGAGCTAGTGCTCAAAGACATGGCTTCCCAATGACCTCTAGGGCATAGGTTATATAGGGGAAAACTCATAACTCATGGTAGCTAAAGGAGTTGGGGTCATGGGCTCTGATGATTGGTTGGGGCTAGGGTAGGAAGCAGTTGATTATTGTATCAGGTCCTGTCATCAGTCATGGTGTAG
The DNA here is from genome assembly GCF_902729225.1 of Pteropus medius. Lineage (NCBI taxonomy): Eukaryota > Metazoa > Chordata > Mammalia > Chiroptera > Pteropodidae > Pteropus > Pteropus medius. Next base: position 2,264,856 of record NW_024354550.1, read on the forward strand.
TTCTGTTTGGTTTCAAGGGGAAGCCAGTAGAGTCATTCTGCCTTCATGGGTCTGGAGCCGCAAAATGTTATCTTTCGTGTGACTGAAACTCTGTTTCTATGGTCAACGGACCTGAAGCTTTGTTCTCAAGACGGTTCGATGCTGACCTAAGGGCTTAATGATTAAAGGAGTGGTATGCAGTATGCAGAAGGATAAGGAAAGAAAAGAAGCAAATGAGCCCAAGGCCAGACTAAATTGAGAAAGAGAAGTAAAGATTTGGATAGTTCCTTCATTTATTATACTATTAGATGATCTATTGTTAGAAATAGATTTCTTTGTGTTTTTCTCCAAAAAAATTTTTATAATGCATATACTCCTAAGAAAAGTGGCTCATTATGTTAAAGTGAAGTCATATTCTTTATCAATTAGTAACTACTTTGCAACGAAGTTACTGTGGAAATGTGAATTTTGTGGGAGATGGAGGCCCTAATTTAGAGCATTGAAAGAGGAATTCTGTTGAAATATGGAATGGCACAGTATTTCTTAAAAAGTGGTTGATATTTGAGTTGAAGAAAGGATTATTTTGTCGTAGCCGCCAGCCCCCGAAAGACGCATGGACCGCCAGAAATCAGTGAGTTATAGGAAACACGCTCTTTATTCAGCCAGCTGGATCTGCTAGGGGTATGCAGACCCCAAATTAAGCAGCCCCGAAATGTAGAGGTACAGGGTTTTTAAGCCCTAAATCCCATTCCTCATTCTGTCTTAAATGCAAAGGTCTATTTTTCTCCTATTCACTACCTGTCAACGCACAGGTCGGTTGTGCAAGCGGGGGTACAGAAGCAGAAAGCTTATTGTTAGAATGTTATGTTTCCATGGGTGATAGTCTATGTTCCTATGGGTGATAGCCTATGTTCCCATGGGCGATAGCCAAGCAGTAATTTTCCAGCCAGCACAATTTAGATGGAAAGGAAAGAAGTATCAAAAAACATCATGGTGAATAGACTCCAAAGATGATCTTTGTTTAATTGATAATTTTCCCTTGAGTATCTCTGGGGGAAGAGGTTTATCATAGTACATCTGAATATATCCTCAATCCGCCCATTAAAATAGGCTTTAAGAGCCAGTGGCATAGTATTTAAAATTTTGCCATATGAAAAGGCTATGGTGGTATGGAAGGGGGATGTGTGTGGTTTGGTGTTCATTGGTTTAATGATTAAGAGACTAGCTACAGAAACCCTTATATAATTGTTTAGGTAATTCTCTTCAGTGTGACTTCTGACTATTTGCGTTTTTAGTATTTTAATTCTTCTTTAATGCCAAAGAAAATTCTTCTAGACTTTAGACCTTGATTTTAAAGAACATTTTTGTTGAAGTCATTAAGATAATAAGTGATTTAAGAGGCCACTAAAGTCTATTTATAAATACAGGAAGGCAAGATTATGGAGCACATATAAACAAAATTCATCTGGTGTTTATGTGAATTTGTTTATAAAGGCAATTCCCACCTTAAGGACTGTTTTTAATAAATCATTTTGAATGTCAACCGTAATTGAAAAAAAAAAAGCATATATGTATTTTGTAAAGATATATTCAAACTGTTAAGATGATTACTGTTAAGTAACTATAGAAACTTCTCTTACAAACCCAGAAACACTTATTTTATGCTTATAAATCACCCTACATCCTGAGGCACAAAGGCCATAAAAGCTGCTGGCTTATACCAGCCACAAATTCATGGGCAGAAAGTACTACTCTATCCTGCCTGTAACCTCAGCCTCATTATACCATTATTATAATATCATGCTTATGCCCAGAAATTCATGAATCAAATTATAACAGCCTGAATTCTAGGTAAGGACAAGCACAGCAGGTAAAGGGTTATATAACAGCAACTGTCAATCAAAAGGACCTCAGATGCCAATCATCTAGGACCATCCAAGTAACCACCCATCATAGCCCTAATATAATACAGACCTCTCCACTGCCAGGCTGTTACACCTCTTTGCTGGTAACCAGCCCTTCACTTGGAATGTACTCTTATCTTTTGTCTTTTCACCCCAAATTCCAAGGGTCTGTAGCCTTCTTAGGCATGACCTCTCTCCTTCTAAAATGTATTTTCAATAAATCTTACTTTTCCTAAATCTTGTCGACCTGAAATTCTTTACTGAGTCAGCTGGGAAGAACTGAGGGGCCCCTCTATACCACTGGGGCGACGCTGGATTTCACATCACCCCGTGTAGTAACATTACTTGTTCGGCATGATATTTAAAGAAACTCTAACACTTTGGCTATTATTTTATTTCTTACAATTTTTATAGATTATTAAAAAAAGGATGACCATTCTTTTGATAGTAAAGAAATGCAAAATGTTTAAAAATTTATTTTAAAGTCTGTTGTTTGGAATCTGAAATACATTTACCCTTACATGTTCTGTATGGAGGCTGTTTCCACACCAGCTATCAAAATCCTCTTTAACCCACAGCATTCCTGAAATGTCCATAAATAATAATACCATTAAAAATAACATTACATACAATGTTGTTTTCTGGAAGAATGAGTTTGAGTGCCAACTGGGAATATTCTGGCGCATTCTCTTCCTCTCATGTTCTGCAAGTCATGCAATGAGAGAAACTCTAGAAAGAAAACAAATTAATACATTAATTAATTGGAGGAGAATGCTGAGAGCGCTAAGGAACTCACCCACAATAAAGCATAGAGAAAACTATTAAATAAAAGAAGAAATAGAGCAGTAGTAAGAGATGAAAAATGAACTGAGAGGCTTCTGAAGAGATACAGGAGAGAAAACCAGAGAAACAACATTTGAAGAGAGAATCTCTGAGAATTTTTTATGTGGAAGAACAAAATGTCAAGAGTTGCTAAAACAACTTTGAAAGCAAGTTATAAATGATAGAAATTATAAAAAACGATTGTAATAAATATGATATAGAAGCAAGGCTAGATAAAGAGACCAATGGAATAGAATAAAAAACTAATCCTGCTATATATGGAAATTGGAATAATAATGGAATTGGCATTACATATTAGTAGGGAAATGATGCAATAAATTATACTGAGTAGTTATTCATATTGAGAAACAGTTATATTCCTTCCCAAAACATACACGAACAATAAATCTAGGTATGACATATACTGCTAGTAAGCTTTGTGAAGAAAAAAGGAGGTTCTATGAAAAGTAACCTCACAGGATGATCCGATCATAAATTCCTAACTGGATAGGTCTTGGTGGGTAGTCATACCCAAGGCATACAACTTCTTTACTAAAAGGCTTATTTTTGCTTTAAGCAAGCCCTGCCACATTGTTTCTGTGTTCCTAGTTTAACACTCCTTTTGAAATGCCCCCTTTCAGACCCTTCTCCCTCTAGTAACTAACTACCCTTTCAGACCCCTCAAGACAACACATAATCTTAACTACCCTGTAATCTGAGTTGCTTCCTCCCACCTTCAAGTAATCTTCCTTAGTTCCCTCCTTAATCTCAAATACATAAAAAGAAAACAGTAAACTGTTACTCTTCAAAGAATTTATCTCAGTTTGTTGAGATCTTGCTTTCAGGCGTATCCTCTGTTTGGCTCAAATTTTTATAAAACTTCTCTACAGGCTTAGATGTTCTTATGTCCACAGCTTATAAATTAATATGAGCTCACATTGGTTTGCAATATGGACCTGTATTAAGTTTCTATTGCTGCTGTAACAAATTACCAAATTAAGTAGCTTAAAACAACGCAAATTTATTATCTCACAAATCTGGAGATCAGAAGTCTGAAATGGGTTTCTCTGGTTAAAATCAAGGTGTCAGTAAAGCTGTGTTCCTTTCCAGATACTCTAGCAGAATCTGTTTCTTTATTCTTCCTAGCTTCTAGAGGCAGTCTACATTCCCTGGCCTATTTCTCTGTCTTTGAAATCAGAAACATTGAGCTGAGTCCTTTTCATTCTGCCATCTCTCTGTTTCTTCTTCTCACTCTTTTGCTTCCCTCTTGTACTTATAAGGATAATTATAATGACCTTGAGCTCACCTGGATAATCCAGGATGAACTCTTTATCTCAATATCAGTCGATTAGCAACCTTAATTCCCCTTTGCTAGACGCAGTCTCAGACTCAGAGCAGCACAGGGCCTGCTGCCAGGGTATACTGGTTGCTCTGCATTCATGGTTTCTCCTAGCAAGGCAGTAGTTGTTTCTGAGAACAGAGGCAGGGATGTGGCTACCCATGGCTGGTATAACTGGTTGAAGAAAGGGCTGGAGCGGATACTTGGTATCCAGTGTTTGGTTTAAAACATTCCTGACCCAATTACAACTAGAAAAAGTATCTGGCAGCCCTTCATGGAGACAGAACTGCACTGTGAAGAGAGGACTATCATCATAGGTTACAGTTCTGGGGCTATTGCAGCTATGAGGGATGCAGAAACACATCGAGTATATGCTATTTTGTTACTGCATACACATCAGACTTGGAGGATGAAAATGAACATACGAGTGGATACTTCAACCACTTCTGGCAGTGGGAAAGGATCAAAGCCAACTGCCCTCACATTGTGCAGTTTGGCTCCACTGATGACTCTTTCCTTCCCTGGAAGGAACAACAAGTGGCCATTAGGATGGAAGTCACCTTGTATAGATTCACTGACCATGGCCACTTTCCAACCATAGAGTTTCCTGAAGTGATTAACGTGGTAAAGTCTATGCTGAAAGTACCAGCACAGACAGAATGATTTCTGCTATTTTGCATACCAATATGGTGGAACAATTATCAGATTATTAGTAAATAAGCTATTATCAGATGATTACTGGACACATAAAACATCAAATTAACCCCCCTTCCTCAAAAAAAAAAAAAGACAAAGAAAACATAGCACATGCTCAGGAGAATTTATATAAGATAATTGCGGCATTGTTTGATAGTTAAAAATTAAAACTAATCTAAATATCTATCATCAGAAACAAGGATAAATTGTGATCCATTGATACAATAGATTATTACACAATAGTTAAAGATAATGAACTAGAGGCTACAGGTGTCAACATGAACATTTCTCAGTAACAAAATGTTGCAGGAAGATGTCTATTCTGTGCTACCATTTTTATAAAGTTTAAAAACCAGAAGACAACCATATTTTATTTATGGACGCACTGCCTGAGGTATAAATAATCCTCACTTAAACTACAATATTTTTAGATTCACCTTTTATCTTTCACTGTTGTGTTTATGCCTACTCTTAAACACCATAACCTTCTATAGCAGGGGTTAGTAAATTATGGTACTCTGGACAGTCCACTTTTTTTAGTGAATAAAGTTTTATTGAAAATATAGGTTACATACATTTTTGTAAATAAAATTTTATTGGGCTAGAGCCATACCAATTTCTTTATTATCTCTGGCTGCCTTCATGCTACAATGTCAGAGCTGAATAGTTGTGACAGAGAGTGAATGGCTCTTAAGTCTAAAGTATTTACTACTGGCCCTTTACAAAAAACTTGTAAGTGTAATTAATACAAGTTGAAATAACACAACTGTTCAGTTGCAGGCATTGAACAAGTAGTATTATCTCAACCTGTACTCCTCAAAGGTGAAATGTTCTGGTGATAACAATGGTGTTCAGGGAGTCCTATCCTCAAGGAGCTTGGGCTAATAGAGAAAGAGATATGAAATAAGTTCAATGAGATATAAGTTTATACTTAGGAAGGAAGTTATTTAAAACACAATAAAGTGGGAAATGATAATTTTTCTTCAGAAGTTGAAAGAACAGATACATGAGGGTTAATATATAAAGTATCTGGCTCATTACAAAATTTCAGTGCTGTGGGTTTACTATTTTAGCTATCTATATTCATAAGTTTGTGATCATCATCATCTTTTGATACTGCATCAAAGTAAAGAAATGGAGAGAAGAAAAAAAGGCAGAAAAAATATTTAGAAGAGAAGAAAGTTGAAAGTGTATTAAATAATGAGAAAAGGAGTGCCAATTTTTATTTTTCACCACTTGCTATTTCAAAAATAATAGTTTTTTCATTCTGTATTTTTTAAATTTCATTGAAAATATAAAATGGTCATTTTCTCCAGAAACATAGCCTTTTGATTTCCCTAGTGCTAACTATAAATAAAGTGAACAAGATTTCTCAAATTATTTTGCCTCAGCTTTCATGCTGAAATACACATGCCTATTAATTATAAATATGGCTTATTTCTAGTATGCCAAATAATTATTTTGAAACAAATGCTCTTTCCTATGAGGGTACACACTGTTTTCTTCAAGGGGCTCTTAAGGTAAAAAAGAAGTGTAGATAAGTTGTCATCATAATCATTACCCATTTTTATTTACTGAGTTTCCAAGGCTTGTTCTGTTCTCTGTAGAACATGTTTAACTCTGTTACTTGGTCAATCATGAGTCCCCAAATGGCCATTAAAGTTATTTTGGCTCATGTCATCTTTTGAGAAAAAAAAACACTTTTATCTCTCTCCAGGCTAATAATAGTTTATATGTGATGTATTTTTCTCTTCTTCACTTCTCTTTGATCATTCAATGACTCCAATTATTTGTTTGTTCTCTTGGGAGTTCTGCTAAGGAGCAGCTGGGCACTTGGCTTGAACATATATGATTCTCACTTAATTACAAAACTATTATTACCTGTTCTTCCTTCCTGGATATCTTTTCACATTTTCAGTTGTCACTGAAAGTCTCATACTTATGAGAATTTTAGAATTAACTTATGATGGCAAAGCTTCTTAAAAGGGCATTTTGCTCTTTTCTCTGGTAGAACATCACCAGGCTGGTAATTTGCATCTTGGGCTAGAATTTTTTGCTTAATTCTATTATGCATAGCATCAAAATAATACTTCATTAACAAACAGGAAGAGAGATTTAATCTTTGCCTAATAAAATGTTCCTTAAGTTCAATCTAATAGTACTCCTATGGTTTTTATTAGGCTCCATTTTACCTTTAGCCAGCAATGATCTATTTAAAGAGGGGCAAGAATGGATCCAACTAGTAATACAGCAGGAAAGTGTTGTTACATTTCGGGGTATGGGAAAGACTAGCTGGTGCTGTAGGATGGACAACAGAACAGAGGTCCACTAGTGGCATTCAGTGTTCAGGAGGCAGGCCTGAGAACTAACTGTCCTACTCATCTACGTAATAAAATCCCAACTTTCCCAAGGCCACTTCTATAACATCCAGTAGGTGAAGTTTTGAAATTTGAGAGATTATATATTTAATTCCTGACCTTGACTTCAGAAACCTTAGCTGTTTAGTTTTTCTGTTAAGAATTTTGTTTGTATTAAAATGTATTTAGAATTCTAAAATCTAAAATAATGAAATATGTTTATATTTCAAAATGATTGCTTTACTGTTGATGCATTTTGCAACTATTTATCCTTTAATGCCGAAGCCTTGGCATACTACTGCAAACACATTATTTTTCTCTTGGCTGGTATGATCCATTTATTTATTTTTTAAAATTTTATTATTTTTTAATACATAAATTATGGTATATCTATTAGACAGAATGTTATCAACACAACATGTAATGCTAGTGATTGAACTACATGGGTGTCTATCCACACATAACATCGGTCCAAAAATTTGATGTGCAGAAGATTATGTATTGTGTCCAATTATATAAATTTCAAGAATATTATTTAGAAATATAAATTAGTGTGGTACATTTAAATAAAAGTTACATAATGCATTTTGGATAAATTGGACCAGTAAGATCAATTTAATGATAATCTGAATTGAATTAAGATATTTAGTAGAAAAATATCTATAAAGTCACTGATTTACAAAATGTTTGGTTGATTTGATTAAAATGTCATAACTAGTTTTAGAGGTGTGTGTGTGTGTTTAGAAAATAATATAGCATGATGGTTAAGGCAGAAATTCTAGGGTCAGCCCTGATCTTATTTCTATTTATTTCCATGATCTTGTGAGGTTCCTTAATGTCTATAAGCCATAATTTTCTCATTTTTAAATGAAGGTAATAATATTGTAGATAAAAAGTTTGACATAATGCTTGTTAAATTACAAGGGCACAATAAATGTTAGTTGTTATACTATGTGACAGAGTCGCAATATATTTAAAAATGGGTGGCAAATGATAAAACACTATATAAATGTTGTTACATAATTTTCATGAGAAAAATGTAGATTTTTCTGCACAGGGTTGAGATGGAAGAATTGTCAACCATTGTTTGTATTGCCAGTGGCTCAATAAGTGGGAGAAGGTCTTAGCTCAAGTAATGCAATTAAAGTTGTAGAATATTAAAGCTGACTTCAATTCAAGTTTATTTGTTTGTTTGATTTTTACTTAATAGGGTGACAATGAGCAATTAAAAATCAATATTATGAAAATGCATCAAGGCGTAAACAAATCCTAGAGAGTATGTAATCTTATTGAAGTGATCCTAGTATAACTAAGATCTTGGCTACTGTTGGAGCATATATGTGGGTCAGAGGGGTGTGAATGCAAACTCTTTAGCATATCTGAGGCCTTCACAATTCTTTGTATCATACCTTTCCATGTTCTGTAATCTTCACCATCTCTGACTAAGCTATGTATTATCAGGCATCTGTCTCTGTTTAGTCTAAAATATCTTCTATATTTTCTTCACAATCCAGATCCACTTGACATGTTATTCAATTAGCACCAGAAAATACTGAAGGTTTTTAAATCTTACTTTTAGAAATCATAGCTTCTCTCCCTGTGTCTATCACATTTTTTAAAATCTCCATTTGTACAACTATGTAATTTTACTTTGAATTACCGTTATTTGTGTTTTTATTCTTTTACCTGAAGGCCAGATCCTTGAAAGTAAGTTTCTGGAGATCATCCTTTGTGTCTTCTGGTCTCCACAGTCCCTCAGTGCCTAGCCCAAAGCTTTGCACACAATGAGGACTAAGAAATGATATTTGGATTGAATAGAAATCAGACTTTCTTGAATAAAGTCCATTACATATGGGAGTACTCCCTCTAAGGTATTGGGATGTGTCAGCTTTCCAAATGGACTTAACCATTGGGATAGACTAAATCCTTATGATCTTTGATGGTTCCTAGAGGGAGGAGACTTAGTAAAAACTTTGCTCCATCACCGAAAATGATCATTGTATATTAGTAGATATATAATATAATAATTTTGGTTATATCATTGGAAAAGGAGTTTCTTACTAAAAAGAGTGTCAGCTGTTCTCTTAATGATACTTTACTCCAGAAGCCTGTGGCCTTCAGAAATCTCTTTTAAAACATTTGCTAAGGGCAGAATTTTAACACCATAATTTTTAATAAATTCATTTACATGTATTTGAAAGAACATGCACTGAAACTCTACTATAAGTCAGACAGTGTTCTGGTGTTTAATATAATATTTGATCAAGATATATAACAGAAAACTACCTTATTTTAGAAGATTGGATGTCATATTACGTCTTGTGATTTATACCAGTAAAACTAATTTACTCAGTGCAAACTTTCATTTGTCTTTAATGACTGTATCGCTTTTTTTCTTATTTAGTATATTTCTTTAAAATTTTATGTTATATTTATTTCATCTATATACATTAATATAAATACATTTAATTTACTTTTTAAAATTTCTTTATCACTTATTACAAACTAGTACCTAAAAATAATATTATTTTCCTTTATCATTTCACGCTGTTTTAATTCTACTCTTTTCACTTAAAAAAATAATGAAAACTGAGGATATGAAGAAATTAGTATGAAGGGGTAAATAAGAGGTCAAAATTATGCTAGGCATATGAAATAAACTTAATGAGAATCTAGCATTGTGTAATAAAAAACTTTATAATATCTTATGGATCAAATAAATGTGTAACACTGAAAGGGAACAATAAAGGAAAATGGGAAATAAAAAATATAGCCTGTTAGAATAGTGATTAAAATGGCACACAAAGGTGGAGAAAAGTCTTTTGAAGAATAAAAGACAGGAGCTGGCAGAAGATGGTGGATTAGGTAAAAGTAAGGTTTGCCTCCTCCCAGGTCCACATTAAATTACAACCAAATTATAAAGTAATCAAAATGGGGACTCATCTGAAGTCCAGCTGATCATAACACATACATTTGATAATTTAAAGAAGGAGCCACATCGAAGCCAATAAGAGGGGCAAAGTCACAAATTGGGCTGGACCCACATCCACGGGTGATGGAGGATCACCAGCAGGGAAAGTGAGGTTGCAGAGGCTCCCTTGAAGGAGAGGGAAGTCCTGGCCTCATTTGGGGGCTCCCCAGCACAGGGTCCCAGACCAGGGACTGTAAAAACCAGAGAGGATTCCGGTCATCTGGGTGAGATGGATGGAGACTGAAACCCTAGATGCCTCTTTGAAGTGCTCATGCATAGACTTTCTGACCTGTGGACATTCACCCAGGACATTGGTGGTGGGTCAGAGTCTCACACAATATTCATACCGAGAAAGTCTGCATTACCTGGCACTAGAAAGAGGGCTGTAAGGGCAGCCACCTTTGTGCTTTAGTCCGGCCTCCCTACCTGGCAATCTACAGACAGAGCCAGCTCCACTGAGCAGACCTCTCCCATAGGGCTATTAGGAAGCACTGGACTGAAGGGATCAGCCTGCTCCATACAACTTGCAGATTGCCCAGGGCTTTTGTTGCTGGATGGCTGCCATGCCCTTTACTGATTCAAGGTCAAACATTCACAGCTGGCAGCCAGTGCTGTGAGCATGCATTTCTGAGATAGTTTCAGGCAAATCACTGCCAACACGAACTTGGACAGATCTCAGGGCTCTGTGGGCCAGTCCCAGACAGCAGCTGATCTTGCAGTGCTCTGAGACTTCTGCGGGAATGTGTGAACAGTTATTGAAGTTGCAACAAGACTGAGGATGTATTGATCTGACTGCCATTGTCTCCCTGAGACCCTGCCCCACCTTATCCACAAACTGCCCTAGGCGGCCCATTGACAGTGAACGGCCACTGCCCTGCCCCTCTCCACTGGGTCTCCCAATCCACACAGGCAACAAACTTTGGTTAGCACACGACAAGCACTGAAGGGAAATCAGTTGCAAGCAGATCTCCGCTGCCTACAAGAGTTGCCATATTGCGTCCAGGGAACGTAAGCGTCTGTGGGACCGCCCCAGATGGCAGTTGGTCTCACAGTGATCTGTGACTACAACGAGAGCACCCAGACACAGAAGTTGCAGCAAAACTGAGGTTGTATTGGCCTGATAACCCTTGTCTCCCTGGGTTCCCACTTCACCTAAGCCACAAAGTGCCTGCAGCCCATTGACAGGCAGCCTCCTCTCCCTGCTTGCCTCTGGGGTTGTGTGTTCTGTGCAGCAACAGACCTTGGCTAACGCAGTGAGCGCATTTTGATGAAAACAGTTGTGGGCAGACCATTGCTGCCTGTATGAGCTGCAATATTTCTTGAGGGGATTCCAGGGATCTGTATTGGCCTGACAGCTCTTGACTTCCTGAGCTCCTGCCTCATCCAATATACAAAGTACCCACTGCAGGTTGATAAGCAGCTGCCCCTGCCCTGAGGTGGCACATTAAAGCCCAAGGTGGGCAGCAGCTGACCTTGCTACGATTGGAAACTTGTACAATGAGCCACAGAGACAGTGCTGGCATGTAAACTGACACTGCAGTGTCAGGGGGAAACTTACTCATAGACTTGGGAGACTCCCAGGGTCCCTGCACCACCTAACACACATATCACCCAGAGGCTATTCCAGTTTCAGAGACTTAAGGGCAACTTGTGGGGAGTCACTTATGGACATGTGAAATCGTATAACAAGGAACAAGGATATTTGTGTACTTGGCAACAATGTAAGAAGTTGAGATTGTAAAGCGCTGGGAAAAACTGGGAGGTAACTGTTCACATAGCAATCACTGCAAATTCCTTGCTACAGTTTAGCAGAGAGTTCTGAGTTGTGAGAATCTCATTGTTCTACTAGATAAGTAATCTGGCTAACCTTGGTTCTTGACTACTGTCTTTCTTATTGTAATGTTATAAATAGTGTGTTCTAAATAAATTTGGGGACACAACTTGAATCTGTGATCCCTCCTGCAATTCTGTCTGTCTTCTTTCTTTTCCTCAGTCCATGCTCCCCCTTTCAGGTACCCTCAATTACTTCGTCGGCTGGCTTCCGACAGCAACTGACAGGCAGTGTGAGACCTGGAGGAGTACTGGTCCCTCTGCTAAACTGCCCTAGGTCAGGAACGGGGGATAACTGGATCGCTGCCTACATCATTGTCCCTTCCACTTACCTACAGATCCAGCATAGGCCACAACCATCTGAGGATCACTTTGGAGTTCTCACCTGGTAGCTCTGAGCAATCAAAAGCATCAGCTAATCTTGGCCTATGCGAGAGCCCCTCCCAAGGGGACACAGAACCAACGCATCTGGGGGCTGGCACCAGACCACGACAGAGCAATTCTTGACTAGACCCATTAACGGTACACAAAAAGGGTGATTGCAACAAGTGCACAAGCATGCCTACTCAGTTGGGTCAGCCCCAACACAGCAACTCTTACCCTGTGGGTGCAGCCAATTCCCACAATTAGTCAGCCTGAGATTAATCTTATCCACTCATGTACTAAAAAAAATAAAGGCTTGATGACAACAGATTACACACAACCCACACAAAGATCATGTCCAGAGCTCCCAGCATAGGGGATCAGGAGAGTGCACCACTAGGCCACAAAGGACACTTTCCACATTAGGCTATCTGGCCAAGGCTGAGAGATGGAACAAATATTCCTGACAAATAGAAATGAACACAGAGAGGCTAATAAAATGAGAAAACAAAGAAAAGTGCCACAAATGAAACAACAGGAGAAATGAAGCGAAATGAAATGAAGGCAAGCAACCTACCAGAGACAGAGTTCAAAATAATAGTTATAAGGATGCTCAATGAACTTAGGGGTAGAATGGATGAGCATAATGAGAGCCTCAACAGAGAGACAGTAAGCATTCAAAAAAGACATAGAAACCATAAAAAAAGAACCAGACAGAAATGAAGAATACAATAACTGAAATGAATAATACACTAGAAGGATTCAATAGTTGATTGGACGAAGCAGAAGATCAAATCAGTAAACTGGAAGAGAAGATAGCAGAATACACTCAATCAGAACAACAAAAAGAAAAAATAATTTTACAAAATGAGAATGGTTTAAGAGACCTCTGAGACAACATGAAGCATAACAACATCTGGATCATAGGAATACCTGAGATTGAAGAGAGAGAGCAAAGGATTGAGAATCTATTTGAAGAAATAATGATAGAAAATTTCCCTAAATTGGCAAAAGAATTAGACATACAAATTCATGAAGCACAAAGAGTCCCAAACAAGAGAAATTCAAACAGACCCACACCAAGACACATCATAATTAAAATGGCAAAGGTCAAAGGCAAAGAGAGAATCTTAAAAGCAGCAAAAGAAAAGGAGCTAGTTACTTACGAGGGTACCCTCATAAGAATTTTTGCTGATTTTTCAATGGAAAATTGCAAGCCAGAAAGGAATGGCAGAAAATATTCAAAGTTATGAAAAACAAAAATCTACAACCATGAATACTCTACCCAGCAAGGCTTTCGATTAAAATGGAAGGTGAGATAAAGAGCTTTCCAGACAGGGAAAAGCTTAAGGAATTCATCACCAACAAGCCAGTATTACAAAAAATGTTAAAGGAACCTCTGTAAAAAGAGAAGGGGTAAAAAGAGAAAATAGAAATAACAAATACAAATAATAAAATGGCATTAACTATGTACCTATCAGTAATCACTTTAATTTAAATGGATTAAATGTTCCAATAAAAAGACATAGGGTAGCAAAATGGATAAGAAAACAAGACCCATGCATATGCTGTCTACAAGAGACCCACTTCAGATCAAATGACACTGACAGACTGAAAGTAAAGGGATGGAAAAAATATTTCACACAAATGGAAATGCAAAAAAAAAAAAAAAAAAAAGCCGTGGTAGCAATACTTATGTCAGATAAAATAGACTTTAAAACAAAGGCTATAATAAGAGACAAGGGCATTACATAATGATAAAGAGATCGATAAATCAAGAGGACACAACCCTAGTAAACATATACATACCACACATAGAAGCACTTATATACATAAAGCAATTATTGACTGACATAAAAGGAGAGATCAATAGTAATACCCTTATAGTAGGAGACTTTAACACCCCATTAACACCAATGGACAGATCTTCCAAGCAAAGAATCAATAAGGAAACAATGTGCCTAAAAGACATACTAGATTTAATAGATATTTTCAGAGCATTTTACCCCAAACAGCAAAATATACATTCTTCTCAAGTACTCATGGAACATTTTCCAGGATAGATTACATGTTAGGACAGAAAACAAGTATGAAAGTCAAAATCAACTGCAAGAAAAAAACTGAAAAGTACACAAACACATAGAGACTAAATAATATGCTATTAAACAATAAATGGGTTATCAATGAGATCAAGAAAGAAATCGAAAGATACCTAGAAACAAATGAAAATGAAAACACAATGGCTCAAAACCTATGGGACACAGCAAAAGCAGTCCCAAGAGAGCAATTCATAGAAATACAGGCTTATCTCAAGAAACAAGACAAAAGCTCAAATAAACAATCTAACCCTACACTTAAAAGAACTAGAAAAAGAACAGCAAACAAAGCCCAAAGTGAACAGAAAGAAGGAGATAATAAAGATCAGAGTGGAAATAAATGAAATAGAGTCTAGAAAAACAATACAAAAGGTTAATGAAACCAAGAGCTGGTTTTTAGAAAGGATAAACAAAATTGACAGACCCTAAACCATACTCATCAAGGAAAAAAGAGAGAGGACTCAAATAAATAAAATCAGAAATAAAAGAGGAGAAATAACTACTCCACAGACTCCACAGAAATACAAAGGATCATAAGGAAAGGAGCAATTTTATGGTAAGAAATTGGAAATTCTGGAATAAATGACACATTTCTAGCAACATACTATCTCCCAAGACTGAGTGAAGAAGAAATAGAAAATCTGAACCACCCATGAAATAGAATCGGTAATCAAAAACCTCCCCCAAAACAAAAGTCCCAGACCAGATGGCTTCATAAGCAAATTTTACCAAACATTCAAAGAAGAATTAACACTTATTCTTCTCAAACTATTCCAAAACATTTCAAGGAAAAGGCTCCCTAACTCCTTTTATGAGACCACCATTACCTTGATTCCAAAACCAAAGACATTACAAAAAAATCTATAAACCGATATCTCTTATGAACATTGATGCAAAAATCCTCAACAAAATATTAGCAAACCGAATTCAGCAATACATTAAAAATATCATACACCATGATCGAGTTGGATTTGTTCCTGGGATGCAAAGTTGGTACAATATTTTCAAATCAATTAATGTGATACACCACGTTAACAAATCAAAAGGTAAAAACCATATGAGCATATCACTAGACGCAGAAAAAGTGTTCAAAAATCTAGCATTTATTTATGATAAAAACTCTCAGCAAAGTGGGAATAGAAGGAACATACCCCAACATAATAAAGTCCATATATGACAAACTTATAGCTAACATCATTTTCAATGGGGAAAAGCTAAAAGCGTTTTTCTTAAGATGAGAAACAAGACAAAGATGCCCACTTTTACCACTTCTATTCAACATGGTAGTGGAAATTCTAGCTACAACAATCAGACAAGAAAGGGAAATAAAATGTACTCAAATTGGAAAGGAAGACGTAAAGCTCTCATTACTTGCTGATAACATGATACTATATATAGAGAACCTTAAAGATTCCACCAAAAAAATGTTAGAACTGATCAATGAATTCAGTAAAGTAGCAGGTTACAAAATTAATATTCAAAAGTCAGTGGCATTTTTATACATCAATGATGAACTTTCTGAAAGATAAATTAAGAAAAACAATCCCATTTACAATTGCATCGAAAACAATGAAATACCTGAGAATCAAATTAACCAAGGATGTAAAAGACCTGTTCTCAGAAAATTATAAGTCATCGAAAAAAGAAATCGAAGAAGATACAAATAAATGAAAGCATATACTGTGTTCATGGGTAGGAAGAATCAACATCCATTCAAATGGCCATACTACCCAAAGCAATCTATAGATTCAATGCAATCCCTATCAAAATATCAATGCCATTTTTCAGAGAACTAGAACAAATAATCCTAAAATTTATATGGAACCATAAAAGACCCCAAATAGCCATGGCAATCTTGAGAAATAAGAACAAAGTTGGAGGTATTGCACTACCTGATATCAAATTACACTACAAGGCTACAGTAAACAAAATAGTATGGTACTGGCATAAAAACAGACACAATGATTAATGGAACAGAATAGAGAGCCCAGAAATAAATCTACATCTATATGCTCACTTAATATATGACAAAGAAGGTAAGAATATACAATGAGATAAAGACAGTCTCTTCAATAAATGGTGTTGGGAAAACTGAACAAATACATGCAAAAAAAAAGAAACTAGGCCATCTTCTTAAACTGTATACAAGAATACTCAAAATGGATTAAAGACTTAAATGTAAGATCCGAAACCATAAAATTTCTAGAAAAAAGCATAGGCAGTAAACTCTCTGATATTGCTAATAGTAATTTCTTTTTGGATATATCTCCCTGGGCAAAGGAAACAAATAAACAAAATAAACAAATGGGACTACATCAAACTAAAAAGTTTTTGCACAGCAAAGGAAACCATCAACAAAACAAAAAGACGATCAACTGATTGGGAGAAGATATTTGCTTATGATACATCTGATAAGAGGTTAATATCCAAAATGTATAAAGAACTCATACAACTCAACAATAAGAAAACAAACAATCCAATTAAAAAATGGGCTGAAGACCTGAAAGATACTTCTCCAAAGAGAAAATACAGATGGCCAATACAGATATATGAAAAGATACTCAAGGTCACTAATCATCACAGAATGCAAATTAAAACCATAATAAGATATCACCTGAAACCTGTCAGAATGGCTATAATCAATAAATCAAAGAACAAGTGTTGGCGAGGATGCAGAGAAAAGGGAGCCCTCCTACATTGTTGGTGAAATTGCAAATTGGCATAGTTGCTATGGAAAACAGTCTGGATATTTCTCAAAAAAATTAAAAATGAATCTACCTTTTGACCCAGCAATTGCACTTCTGGGTATTTATCCAAAGAAAACCAAAACAATAATTCGTAAAGATCTATGCACCCCAATATTCATGGCAGTACAATTTACAATAGCCTAGATATGGAAGCAACCTAAATGCCCATCAACAGACGATTGGCTAAAGTTATGGTTCATATATACAATGGAATATTACTTAGCCATTAAAAAAAAATAAAATCCTACCATTTGCAATGATATGGATGGACCTAGAGGTTATTATGTTGAGTGAAATAAATCAGATAGAGAAAGATAAATATCATATGATTTCACTTATATGTGGAATCTAAGGAAAAAAAAGAACAAACTAATCAATTGCAGACTCACAAATATAGAGGACAATTTGATGACAGACAGAGGGGAGGAGGGTTGGGGGTCTGAGAGAATGGGATGAAAGGTTAAAGAAGTAAAAATTCGTAGTTAATAGATGTTTATGGGGATGGGGAGCACAGCATAGGGAATGCAGTTACCATTAATATATTAGCTAGGGGGAAAACCAGAGGAGAGAAGGAGCAATTAGGGGATCATCTTATAAACTACATAAATGCCTAACCAATGAAACTAATAAAAAAAAGAACAAAAAATAAAGAATATTAGCAGTTTTTTTTTTAATGGCAAAATATTCTTTAAATACTTAACAGCCAACTATGGCTTCATAGAATTATGTCAGTTTATGACCATTTATTTATCATTCATTCATTTATACTTATTTTCTTATTGCTGTTTTTTCATTTTTGTTTCATTTATCCAACATATATTACATATTTCAGAGATGATAACAACTAGTTGTAACTTAATATAGTGAAGTAACTAAAATATAAAATTTCTATAAACAATGTCATAATACAATAGTTACAGTATATTCTTTTCATGGGCATTAATTAGGTGAAAACATTTTAAAAAGGAGGCAGTGGCTTTATATCTTAGGGAATTCTTTCCAAGAAAATGTACATTTCCTTCAATAAATACTCGGGCCCTAACTAAGCTGTTAAAATAAAATAAATGGTTAATTTTCAGGTAACACCATTCAATAAAGTTAAGAATATGAGAATATGAGGAAATATTTTTATAAAAGGAGGCAAGTGAAAAGATTTATAACTTTAGCTGTCATTTAAAATGAATAAAAATACTTTGTGTTTTTATAAATTAGTTCGTGCCTCCTCATATTTGGAGAGAAAAAAATATAAGGTAAGTTACATAAAATTAACTTTCTCATCTCAGCTACACTGTTCTTCAAAATTGGGGTATATGTCAAATTCATCTTAAGGCTACTATTGGCCTTTAACTCCACCAAAAGAGCTCTAGTAAAACACGTTGATCAAGTAAATCTGAGTTTATTAGACTTACTCCAGTAAGGGAGAACACCAGTGTGATAGACTTTTAGCAAGGTCTCTGAAGGTGGAATTTTCAGGAGAAAGTAGACAGGGCTTTATGTGATTTTAAGGCAGATGATGCAAAGCAGAAAACTGGAATTGGGCCGAGTTTATAACAAAACAGCTTTGGTTTGGTGGACATGATAAGGAGAGAGGCTCCAAGTGTTGGTTCATAAATTTATTTTCCAGAGCAAGAATTTTCTGTAGCAAGCAGCTAAGTTGCTTTTGTCCAGTGGCAGTTTTGTTTAGCACTGAAACAGTACAACGTATTAAGTCCTCAATTTTTTTAGCCCAGGAACAGTAAAGTATGTTGGTTTTATTTTTCACTGTAAATAACTTAAAATTAATTCAAAGATGGCACATAGCCAGTTATTTTTTCTTTTAGGAAAAGCATTCTTCTAGATTGAGTTTATTCCTTCACCATGAAGACATCTCCAATGACTCCTATACTTATCTAATTTTTGGACCTTATAATATTATATTCTATCTCTTTTTTAAATAGTGAAACTCTCATTGTTTTATTCACTTATTTGATCGATCTTTTCTGTTTCTCACATTGTGCTGGTTTCCAGGTCCATAAAGTTGAGAGAGTATAATCTTGGATAAGACAAGCATGCAAACAAGTAAATGCAAGAATTTATAGCATGTACTGTTGAAACATTTTTCTGAGGGTGTTCAAAAAGGGGATGGGTGGTTAGACAAAGTTTTATACAGGAGCTGACTCTCATCTGAATTTCAAAGAATAAGGAGGAAGAGAGGGAGAGAAAGGAAGGGAATTGTGGATTAAAGGAACAGATGTTAAAGTTTGGGAAACTGACACCTATTCAGAATGACAATTTAAAATATCTATAAGTATTACTTTATATAGAAATATTTCTTTCTTGCTCACATTTTCTTTTGAATGTAGGTTTTATTTCCCTAATACAACTAAAAGGATCTTGTGCATAGGAAATCTTTTTATATCCCTCATGTCACTTAGACCTGTATCTAGAGAAAGTACAATAAATATTTGTATTTATTTATATGTGATAACTGAGAAGACTATGAGGAAAAATAATGTGGGTTGAATTTAACAAAGTACTCTCATTTTAAAGGATTTTCAGTGGGTAGAATACATTTGGGTGATTCCCGTAGTATCTCAAGCAAGTAGCTCTCCTCAGCTCTACAGTTTATGACAGTTAGTTCTCAACATTCAGGGAAGAGCATTCTTTACTCTTATTGGGTTTTCAATGAATATTTGTGAAATGAATGTTACTTAACTCAGAGGGACTTGTAGGTCCACAGGGCTACACTAAATTCTATTAGTCATCCTGGGCTGCAGTAACAAAATACCACAGAGTGGGTAGCTTAAACAACAGAAATTTATTTTCTAACAATTCCGGAGGCTAGAAGTCCAAGACCAAAGTGTTAACCGGTTTGATGTCTGCTGAGCCTCTCTCGACTTGCAGATGGTTACCTTCTTATTTTGTCCTCAAATGGCCTTTTGTGCATGAACATCCTTTTTATAAAGACACCAACCAGATTGGATTAGGGCCCATCCCGATTGGCCTCATTTTAACGTAGTTACCTTTTAAAGGCCCTATCTCCAAGTATAGTCTCATTGTGAGGTTCTGGAATTAGAGCTTTAACATTATGAATATGAATTTAGGGGGGACACAGTTAATTCTATAACATAATTATTATAATTTAGTGATTATTACTTCTTGTTTATTTCTTCATATAAGCTTTTGAATCAGATTGTTTAATTTTTTTAAAAAATAGCTTTTATTTCTGTTGGGATGCTTTAGATTTGTAGACTAATTTAGGAAAAATTAATAACCTTATACTATAAATCATATAAGAACAGATAGATTTTTATTTTGATCAAGTGCTTTTTCTGTCTCTTAGGAGCATTCTCAAGTTTTCTTCTTAGAAGTTTTTCAATTTTCTTGCTAATTATTATGTAGTTATATCATCTTTGAGCATATCTATGTTTTCTTACATTATGCTTTTTAAATGGTTGTGGTTTTTATTAAAATGTGTTTATATTTTGCCAGATTTCTTACATTTTGTAATAATTTTGATTTTTGGATTTCGTGGTTTTTCATTTTCTACAGTGCTATCATCTGCAAGTAATGTTAATTTTTCCTCTTTTCCTCCAAATTGTATAACATGCATTTTTCTTTTCTTTCTTTTTTTTTTTGTCTTAGTGTGTTAGCTAGAAGTTAGCTAGAAGCCAGTTATCATCTTCTAGTGTTTTCTTTTAAGCTTGATGCTGGATTTTGTATTGATAAGTAACGAGAAAACATCTGCCTGTTGTTATTTTATTAATGGTTTTAATCTAGACTAGATATTAAATTTTATCATTGTTGTTTTAGCAACTACGGCAGTTATATATCAAAATGTGTCCAGAGCTCATGCAATCTTTCTGTGCTTAGACAAATGTAATGTCTCTAATTGTAACTCTGTGGGAATAGGTAAAGCTATTTCAGCTCTTATAAATGGGCAGGCAGTGTAGTCCTGCCTCCTGGGCTTGTATGATGAGAAGTTTCCTGATCCTTATTATATGTGTGGTAGATCTGACTTCCATATCTACACAGTCCCGGAAGTACCATCTCTAGTACACATCTATGGTACAGCTCAATCTGGGTTGCATTACTTTAACCTCTGTTATTTCTCTGGGTTCCCTCTGTTTCTGCAACATGAATATTTTCACTTTCTATCTTTGAGTGTGGTCTTGTACCTTTTAATGTTTAAAAATAGTTTGTCCATTATTTCTATTTTGGTATGGAAAGAGAGATAGCTGAGCGAGGAACTCATCCATCTTGTCTCAAGCATCTTATTTTCTTTCCGTTCATTATTAAGTCATTGAATTATTATGTAGCTTTTATCCAAAGGTGGATAGCTTTAGTCCACCCAAGAATTATGAAACAAAATATTCTCTTTTTTAGTCAGGCTATGTGGAATAGTGAAAAGTCCCTAAGCTTTGAGGCCAATAAGACTTGACATTGAACCCCAGCTTTGCAATTTACTTACTTGGTAATCTATCTTAAGATAAGTTATTTAAATCCTTGGATACCAAATTTATAAAATGGAAATAATGATAGTTACCATTGGTTTAAAGACTAAATAAGATAATTAATGTAAAATGCTTCTCAAATTATAGAGGCTCAATGAATGTTGTCATCACCTCTTGCTTTCCAAGAAGAATTAATAGAATACATAAAATATGTAATTACATTTTAATATACACCCATTCACATTCTGAGGCAGGTGAAAAATATTTCAAATTTGAGAATGATGAAGAACAACATTGTTAGTCAGAGGTCAGAAATGTACTCGATATGTATCTTACTTATTTTGGATAATATCTTTTGTCATTTTTTTAAGTTTAATTTGATTTTGGGGGAGGGAGTGAGAAGTTACTATAAAAATCTGACTGGAAAGATCAGTAATAGAATAATATCCATGTCCTGGCCACCACAAATAATGCTGCTATGGACATTGGGGTGCATATAGCTTTGAGAATAAATGTTTTCAGGTTTTTTGGGTAAATGCTCAGAAGAAGATTGCTGGATCCAGGACATGGAATCAACTGAAGTGTACTAGAAGAGATGACTGGATAAAAAAGATGTGGTGCATATATACAATGGAACAATACTCAGCCATAAGAAATACTACCATTTGCAACAACATAGATGGAACTTGAGATAATCATGCTAACTGAAATAAGTCAGACAGAAAAAGTTGAAAACCATATGATTTCATTCATATGTGGGATATAAAAACTGAAATCAACAAATAAACATGACAAACAAACATACTTGTGGACACAGACTGTGAATTGTGGTTACCGGAGGGAGAGGAGAGTAGGGAGGTATTTAGGGTAAAAGGAGTGAAATATTTGGTGACTGAAGGAAATCTAACTTTGGGATGTGAACACACAATGCAATATATATTATGACATACTGTTGAATTGTACACTTGAAACTTATTTGATTTTATTAAACAATGTCACCCCAATAATTTTTAATTAGAAAAAAGAATTATCATATCCAACAGATACAGGCACTTCAAATTTTGTTTCTTGTATAATGCAGACATGCTAACGAAATGATCCCCAAAGCTTCTGAGTTTTAGCATTCTCCGATGCTTCTATGATATCTAATTCATTCTCTTCCTTTAATATAGAAGGAAACTGAGTCCCAGAGAATACAGTTGGCCAAAACCACATGAACTAGTTTGTTAGTAGCAGAACCAAACTGGAAGGCAGGGCTCTTAACTTTCCAGCAAATTTTGAGGTTTCTCAGAGCTAGCCTTTTCATTGAAGACAGGAAACCAAAAATATTTGTCTGCCAAAGAGCTGGCTGAAATTTCCATCATGGTGTGGCAATAGTGAACATATTTATTAGAATTGTCAGCTCTCATATTTCTTGACATAAATATACTATAATTTATAATTTTTTGGTAACTTTTATTCAGGGATGGATGGATAGATAGATAAATCCTTATCATTTCTGGACTTTTACAGAAAAATCTGTACTATATAATTTGATTGTGACTAAGGTAAAATAAATAGTGGACTAAATCTTAAATTAACAGTTATGTTTATTTACCATTCATTTTGTGGTGCTTAAGACCGGTTACATTCTTGTCATATATGTAAATCAGATAGTTTATCTTCATGAAGTCTAACCATAGGAAAGTCAAAATTGCCTTTTCCATCTTCTTTTCAAGCAAGACAAAGTCAATAGAAGCATATCTATTCGAATGTTCTCAAGCATTTGTATTCAATATGGTCCAACATTTTCCTAAATTAGGCATTAATATAATAGATTGACAAAATATCTGACTTTATTATCAATAATAAGTATAAAACAGCAATGATATTTAGTATTTTTATTTTTTCAAATTGATTTTATTTCAGTCTTTACTCTTGGTCTCACAGCATCTTCTTCCTTACAGAGAAAGGGCTTTACAACCTGGGAAACTTAGAACTTTAGAGTGACTTTCTCTCCATTCTACAGTTATTTTCTTACTCACACAAAAATACTACTCTTCCTAGTTCTTACCTGGGTGCTTCTCTTTTTAAGCTTCAGCTCAGAAAGCACCATGTATTTGAATACTCAAGTCATCACCTCCAGCAACTGCTTGAGAGATAATGATTAAAATAAGAAAGGATAAATTTCAGAAGACATGTTTTCATTCCTGAAACATTCTGTTTTGTTTACTGTTTCCCAAGTGAGTGGACTGTGGGCATATACATGTTTTAGAAAGGAATATGTGTTTTACCAATGATAAATTCTGGCCCATAAAAATTACAGTAAAAACTATTATTGCATGACATCTCTAAATTTATGGTTTTACTTTTAATGAGATTCCTAATCTAGATTATTTATTCATTAACTCATTCACTCAATAAATACTTAGTGAGTACCTATATCTGCCAAAGCCAGCATTCTCGGCACTGGGAAAACAAGAGGAAAAACAAACAAACAAACAAACAAACAAACAAACAAACAACAATCTTGCCCTCATGGAGCTTGCATTTCAGTTGAGGAAGTCAGAGAAGATATATATAAAGTAGTAATATATGTAGTTCATCAGATAGTAATACATGCTTTGGAGAAAAGCAAACAGGGAAGGAAGATAGATGGTGGTTGGAGAAAATGTTACAGTTTTAAATAAAGTGGTGGGATAAGGCCTCATTGAGAAGGCGATTTTAAGGAATGGCTTGAAGGATGTGAGGAAACCAGGCTTTCAGATTTCTGGTAGAAGAGGATTCTGTTCATTTGAACAAAGCATAAACACTATAGATATTTTTCTAAAATTTCAGGCTGATTGACAAATATACCTTTGAGATAATTACCAAACCATTTGAAGTTGGTTTTCTTCTGTCCAAGAGAATTGTCCAAGTGAATGAGAGCTTACATATTCCTAGTACCAGGACAGACATGAACATCCATTGATGGGATTTTCACCTGTAGTATTCCAGAGAGAGGATTTGGCACATCTTGACATTTAGGGAACAGTAGTGCTAAATGTTTCACCAGATTTTTAGACTCCATCATCTTCATTTAATATAGATTAGAAATTCATTATGATGGCCTACTTGTCTGAGAAAGTGAATTACAGCCCAAATGTCAGCCCATCAAAAGATTATTCTGAGTTTCTAGTGCCTAAAGATAATTAAGCATTTGAGACAAATTTATATCCTCAAATATAGCTGACTGATGAAAGATTAAGCTGTCTGTTCTGTGCCCTTATTTATTTCTTCAAGAAACAATGAAAATTTTTCATTTTGTTTTAAAACTCATCATTTGAAACTTTGTGATAAAGAGTACTATCTGTTAGCCTGAGTCTATTTCCTCCCCTTGAAAAAGGATATTGAAATGATGACTATTTGCCAACTCTGAGGCTTTGTGTATTCCTGTTCTGAGCTTCCAGGAAAAACAGTAGATACCTATGAATATTAATGGAAGAAAAGCATATGGAGATTAAATCTGGAGAGATCAGCCTTAACCAGTATTTCTCTTAGAGCTACAGAAGAGACTAAACTGATTCAATGATGGTTGAGAGAGCCTCAAGGTGATAAATGAGCTTTTGAAACCATGAATTACTTTAATCTTCTTTATCAAATATTAAGATTGGAAAATATCATCATCTAGAAATTTCTGCTGATGCCTAGTCATACTCGGTGTTGCCTCCTTAAATGTTAGGCCAATCTCAAAGACTTTGATGAGAGTGGGCATCCAAGGAAATGCAAATCATCACTTTTTTTTCACTTCACTAGCAAATAATGAGGCTACTTTTGTATACTTCCCATGGAAGTTTGAATATTTAACTAATTCAAATGCATCCTATTATTTACTAATTTTCAACAGGAGTGAAGTGCTGGAGTCACAGGCCTGGCTTTGGTTTCTTTGGGATGGCTTTTTGGTGGGTGGTACTATCACTTAAAATACGTCTGAACTCTTGGTTAGGAAAGGTAGGAAAAATAGAGTAAGCCAACCACTGGTCCTAAGGACATTACAGTGGACTGGTGGTGGACTGGTGGGGAAGGGCGAAGTTTGCAAACTTCATCCCAAATAGGAGACACAGACAGAAAGCTGTGGAGTTATAGTGGAGAGCAAGACTGAAATGACACTGGTTTCCAGAAGATGTTCTAGATGTACATTGAATATACACCGAGGTTTGCATCTTGGCTCTGGTGTTCACTAACTGTGTGATTTAGGGCAAGTTTCTTAACCTCTCTCAGCCTCATTATTTCCTCATTCATAAAGTAGGCATACTCTTTCCTAACTTGCAGTGAGTTTCTAGGCATATAAGAGAGTACATGCAAAGCACGTGGCATTTTGTCTATGATAAAGTGGGTGATATTGCCATATTAAGAAAGGTGAGGAGGGGCGCTCCATTATCTTGTAGTTAAGAGTGCCTAATGATTGGAATTACAAAATCTGAGTTAAGAATGGGCTCTGCCACTGGTTGGTAGGGTGCCAAGGAAACAGCCTGGGCTGGATTTAGTTTGCTGGTGGAATGCTGTGTGGGTGGTAATAATCACTGCCAGCTTCCTGTGGTGTCATGGGAGTAGGTGCGATCATAGCTATGGAAGCCCTTGAAGAGGCAAATATTAGGCACACAAATCAAGAACACTTGCATGTAGAGAGCAGCTTGAAATTTGTATTTGGCAGGTTCGTATAGGAAATTTCTAGGAAAAATATAGCCTTTGAAAAAAACTTAGGGGACCTATGAAAACTTTTCCTTGCTGCCTCACTCAAAGCCTTTCATACCTCCTGTTCTCACTTCCAACCCTCAGACGCACACTAATTCTTTCCTTCTGCCTTTTTGTTTCTAAAGGTAGTGCTCTAATATTCTTTATTATCCATGAATATGTGAGTAGTTTATTAGTGAAATTTTATTCAGTACGATTATAAGCCAATCTGCCTGTGCATATAATTACAGCTTATATAACAGAGTGAGAGAGAGGAAAATTAATTTTATAATAAAATAAATGAACAAAATTATTTGTGACTAAATAATGACTTTTTTGTTTGTTTGTTTCAGAAACTGCATTTAGGTATTTAGGTGTTTGCACTAGAGACCTATATAACGTTTTTCATTAGGAGAACAGAACTAAAACATTGAAAAAAAGATTAAGTACTCAAATCAAAGGTCATAGTGGCAGAGCTGGGAATTAAACTCAGCTTTCTCTGTTGGCAAAGCCCACGTACCTATGCCCTATTCAGGACACTTGACTGTTTCTCTTAGCTTTGGCACTTGACTTTGACATTGGGACAGTCTTTTCAAAGACACCGCTTCTGTGTAAGTATACAGGGTTTACCTGTATATCGCCTTTTAAATTACCCCTATGTGGTTTTTAACTTGATCATTGCCTCTCAGAGAACTGTTGTCCATTATTAACCGATGTCAGGACATAGGAAAAATAAAATAGTCTTCATTTAGTAGTTTAAGTGACCTCCCCACCTGACATTTAATGTTTTGTTAAGATTTCTATGTAGAAGAGAATATAGTTCATAAATATTTTTTATAATTATTCAAAACAGTGGTGTTCAAAACCAGCGGTTATTTCAGTAAGCCACTATCTCCCTCCTTTGTGGGGACTTCTCTTCTCTTTTTAGACAAAAATAGCACCTCCCTCCTTGGTTTTCATTAGGAAAACTTCATCGCCTTATCTTCCTCTCTCACTAGGCTATCATTCCCTTCTGAACTGTGAATTCCTCACTAGACCATAAGCTCTTGTATCTTTCATTTGTAATATCTTAAAGATGGTAGATATTCCAAGTATTTATTAACCTGATTAAATTCTATGTGCGGTATTTTTAAACAGTTTCAGAGGAACTTAATTTTAACCATACCCCAGTTTTTGGTCAGATAATTCATGGATAGTAAAGAACACTAAAGCACTAGCCTTGATATAAAGAGGCAGAATGAAGGGATTTGGTGCTAGACCAGAGAGTTGGAAGAGAGAAGAGGAACAATGGACAGGATTTCGAGGGGCAGCAAGCTAATATTTCAAGGTGTTAATTCACTGAATGTATTTTAGATTTTAGGAATAAGGACGTGTTCGTATTTGAATCACTTCCACTGGAGTCTTTGCTGGAACTAGTAACAATTTGATAAAACCGAATCTTTGAGTCATAATGCCCTTCTCTGCTCATGGATACATAATGATTGGTAGAATTTATTTCTGTGCGAAAAATTGTACCTGTGTACAGTTTGTGACATGAAAAGCCCAATTATCACACCAGTGATGTATCATCATCTTTTTCTTTCTGACATTTTTGATGCTTTTGCCAGTACTATCTGGATTCACTCAGAATGCTCAGAATGAGTTCAGATCTCTGATCCCAGCTTGGACTCATGGGCTGCAGTCAATAAAAAATATCTTTGAAGAGCATTAAGATCTTAGAGAACACCAAAAGCATTTTGATATTTGGGGGCAATTGCTAGCCAAAGGAATAGAAGAACATATGGTGAAAAGCTGTGCTTTTTGCACAAACTCTGAGTAGGATTGAACAGTGGGAAATTATGAGGTAATAAAATAAGCCTGAATACTTTTAATTTCCTAAATTCAAGTAGCCTAGGTAGCCCCTGATACTTCTTTTTATCCCTCATCCTCTACTCACTCCCCTACTACCCTTATCAATGTCTTTTGGTGTCAGAAATAGAACTAACAAATTTCTTCCCTCTGAGGCATCTCTGTTAGATCACAATATATAAATACTATTAGAGATTTTTAAATAATAAACAAACAAGTCTAAAAAAGTTTTAAAACAACAAATGAACATCTAACTGTGAAAGGTGAAGCCTGAAGAAGGCTGGCTGATGGAGAATTTCTGTGGACAGTGTCAGGCTTTCCCAGAAAACCTGACTTGACCTTGGAAGATAGTGAATTGAACTTCTCTGAAGAAAGTATATTACTCAGAAGAAAATTCTAAGGATTCTAAGACAGCATTAACTCCGTATGAAAAAAAAAATCAGTTATTTTAAGTTTTTGATATTCTTTGGATTTAGTTTTTTTCTGGACAATTTTTTATAGAATGTTTTATTTAAAAAAGCATCTTCATTTTTAGGATATCTAAACCTAAAATGTTCTTCAGTTAAAGATGGCCACTGTGGTGGGACTTGGGAAGAGAGTGGACTGGAGGGGAGGAATGAGCTGTTAGGGGAGGAGAGACGGGCAGCCACCCTAGGAGTTCTCAGCTCAGGAGAAGGAAGGTCAGCATGAGGAAAAGTCACAGGAGGATCAAGCTATTCTCTTCACCTGCCTGTCGCTCCTCTAGCTGCTCCCATCAGTCATCTGATTTCCACAGACAACCACCCCTCTGTGTTCTAACCTAAAATGCTCTCAACAAAGGAATCCTACTCCTGCTCATATTACTTTGAAGGAATAAACTGGAATGTTTCACAAATAGCTCAGCTGAACAGGTTGAAAGAGCACATGTTAAGTTAAAATGCCACATATGGCTAATTTTAGTTATTGGAAGTCCAAACACTAAATGACATCAAGTGTATATTTTTAGCCTTATTTATAATATAACATTTCATCATCTCCTCATTGTTAATGTTACTTCCAAAGAATTATGAAAGATCTGACCTTCATTAAAGTTCCTTTGACTTTAAACATAGCACATGTTTTCCATAAGGAAATCAATAAAATTTGGGGCTGTACTTCTTGGTTTTCTTGTTCATTCATTAATTCAACAAATATTTATTGAGCACTTACTATGGACCAAATATAGTAATAAATTGTTGGAAGTATAAAGATAGCTCTGAAGAACTTTATAGTTTGGAAGAAATGATCATCTTATGAATTAAGAATTAGAAATACAGTGTGATCACCACTATAAAAAGAGGTATAAACAAAGTGTGGCCCCAAAGGAGACCAGGCCTCTGAAGAGAAAGGCAGAAGGAGCCAGGGTAGACTTTCCTGAGGAGTCTGCTTAAGAAGGATGTAGAAACTAGGCAACAAGAGAGCAAGAGACATTCTAGGCTGCAAGGCAGCATGTGCACAAGACTTTATCTATAACAACATAGCACACAGCTATTTTTAGCAGAATCGTGTTTATCAGCTGCCTTTGTATCATCAGCTGGATGGTTGTGGTGGCTTTTGTACTTGACTCTATATATCATAATAGTTTGATTGGCAAATTTTTTGCTATTTTTTTCCTCCTAGTGGTTGTCAGTGGTCTCAAGCGTTAGCATTCAAAAAGATTCACCCTAGCTGGTTAAAAGTATGTAACCTGGGCCATATTCCAAAGTGAGCTGATTTAGTAGATCTGGGTGGGACCTAGGAACCAACCAGCATTTTAATAGTATTGTAATGATTTTGATGAAGGTAGTCTGAAGATTACACTTCAAGAAACACTAGCTTAGAATAGTTAGAAAGTAATCAAATTTCTACTTCTGTTTTAGCTTTTTATTTGCAGAATGAGAATGTGGGGAAAAGACAAGGTTGCTAAATGGGGTAGAATAAAGGAAAAAGGCCATTTGGGGACAAACTGAGCGCTACTGGCCAGCAGGGATCTACGTATCAGGAAATTAGCTGCTATTTATTTGAGGTTAGGAGGGGAGTAACAGAGGAAGGTACATAGTGCACTAAAATTGCAGTCATACTATTTAATGTTGTGGAAATCTCAACAGAGAAACAGGAAGCAACAATACAAAGATAAAACACTGTTTTTACACATATGTTAAAGAAGAGTGATCGATGACAAAAAGGATGGTAGCTAACTTGTGCTGGTATTTTATTTGGATATTAAATAAAACATTGGCCCAAGAAGGTTTTTTAATAGGTTTAGGCAACATCTCTGCTTGTTCTGTTCTGGGAACCATCTTTTCATATTTATTCTCTCACCATTAGAAAAAGTTAACACTGTGGTTACAATGCTGTGGATCTTTGGGATCTGTTTGAAGTGAAACAATAGAGATCACCTTACTTTTTCAGTTTCTTAAAATGATTTACTATTTAATTGCTGGTCACATCAGTTCTCATGATACTGCATCATCCATCATGACACCCACAAATATTGTCTTCTAGTGACTCAAACATTATTATTCTGTTCTGTTCAGTGCCACATAAGTATTTGTGATGAGTACAAATACAAGTCTTAACAAGAGTATACAGAGAAATGTGAGGACTAATTCACTTATTTTTTCTGGTTGTCCATTTTTATTCAATAATTAAGTACTAGGAGGGTGATATGTGTTTCTTCTGTTGAATGTACAGGGTGATTTCTCCCCATCCCTAATTGGGAAATCTGTAAGGACCCTGATATATGGGAAAAGTTGAGGTTAACTAGTAGTTTTCAATTTAGGGTGAACAGTTAGCTGGCTGTTAGGAGGGGTCTCTAGGATCCCCAGAACTGAGACGGCTTTTTCTGAGGCTCTAATACTCCGTTAGAAACTTTTGTTCTCACTTTGCTCTCACCTTATTACTATTTCAATTTTTTTAGAGTAGAAAAACCTGTGCTTTCCTCAGAAACTTCTCTCTCTCTCTCTCTCTCTCTCGTGTGTGTGTGAGTGTGCTGGTGTAATGCTGACAGACATTTAGCACAGTTGCTCCTTTTTATAGACCTTCAATTAGTCCTCTGGTTTTCAGCTCTGCTTCTTACTCTGACCCTCCATGGTAGATGCTGACTTTCAGCTTAGTGCCTCTCTGAGATTTTGAAGAGTAGCTTAGTTCTTATTCTGCACAGTCCCCTTATAGTGTAATTCCATAGTTTAATTTTAAATTAGTTTTTTTTTTTATTAAATTTGTTGGCGGTGACATAACAATAATTCATTTTCTGCTCATGTTAAATTTACTGGTTGAAATTTTATAGCATAAATTAGAGCAACATATCATTCAACCACATCTTCTCTTTAACTTGTTAGGTTGCAGTGACTTCTGAGAATATGAACAATGTGGACCTCACCTGTCTTTCCACATGCTGCCACCACCAGGGAGGAGAGAAGAGTTCCCAGGCCAGCGCAAAAAGAATGGTTCCATTTGCACAAGAAACATCCATTACTTAACTGGCATGGATTAAAACTGAGCCAGGAGAGAACAGTATCACCACACCAGTCAGAGTTAAGCCAGTTCAATGATGAGAAGAGCCATTGATATTGTGGAGCTGTCATCTCTAGATCTTCTTACATCGAAATGCAAGATGTGAACTCTGAGTATGTGACAGCTCTGAGTGCCAGTGATGGGGGCATTCAGGGTACAGGACCACTATCCCCACTGTTTTTAAATATTGTAAACAATAAGTGGCACCATGATTGAAACATAGACAAGAGACAATACAAGGAATCACACATGTGGCTCAAGGCCAATTGTTGGCAATAAACTCTCAGTGGCCTTGAACCCGGGACTTGTACCATGAGTGAAATAAGAATCATCCAAGCCAGCTATTCTGTTGGCCCATTTTCATAAGATCCCTTGAAAGAAATACTGTACTACTCAGCAGGAATGATCTATTCTCTAGGCCACTGTTCTGGAACTCACATCCAAGGCTTTTTCTTGGAAACTATAAGTGAGTTCTGAAGCTTCTCAGGATCTAGTTGACCCCAACGCAAAACAGAGAATTGGAGAAGATTTGGAGAAGAAGAAATGGGGTTCAGAACCCACATGGTTCTCAGTCTGGGCTCAGGGCATCTTTCCCAGACAATACTGTAGGACCCGATTGGTCTCAGGCACTTGGGGAGAACTTAGAAAACTTTGAAGAAGGCATCTCAAAGCAAGGGACCTCAAGCAGGTGCCTTTTTTATTTACTTGTGTTCATAATCCTAATTCTACTGCTTATAAGCTCAATGATCTTGAACAAGTTACTTGACTGAGCCTCAGTTTTCTCATAGGTAAAATGAGGATAATGCTGGACAAAAATGTTGTGAAAATTGTATGAGCTAATGTTTAAAGTGCCTAACATATAGTAAATGCTTGATAAGTATTCTATTAGCTATTATTGCTTTGGCCAGGAACATAGTTGGGTCTGATAAGTTGCTTGGGTGTATAAACAACTTGCTGTGTTAAGGAAATTCTTGCACATGGAAACTAATATTTTTTTATGATTATAAAAGTGATTATTTTAGAAAATTTGAATAGCTTAAAAACATTAATTTATTCAACAACTATTTATTGAGCACCTACTGTGAGCTGTACTACTGGGTTTAGACACTGGTGATTCAGCAGTGAACAAACAAAGTCCCTTTCCTCTTGGAGGAGAGAGACATATATGTATATTTTATGTTACATGTGTATATAACATATACAATATAGATGTACATGTATTATATATGGCATGTCATGGTATGTCAGATGGTGATGGTGCAAAGCAGAAAAATAAAGTTAAGAAGGGAGATATGGAATGCCAGGAGGTTTAAAGTTAGAAGTTTTAAATATGGTGGTCAGGAAAGGCTGAGAAGGTGATCTTTGAACAAGGTCCTGGGAATATCTGAAGGAAGACCATTTTAAGCAGAACAGTCCTGGCATGTGTGAGCAACAGCATAGAAGGTGGTATGGCTAAGGTAGGGTGAATGATAAGTAGAGTGACAGGAGATAAAGATGGAAAGAAATGGGAATGGAGAAATGTAGATACTATAGTATCTATAGAGCCTAGTAGATCATTATAAAGGCCTTGGCTTTTATTCCGATCAACATGAGAAGCTATTATTGGGAGAAACTGTCTTACATGGATCTCTTGCACTCCTACATGTCTTGCTAAATATAACAAGAATGCAAGGTCCTGATCCCTCTACCCGGGCCATTTCTCAGAGTCAGGTTTGTAATGAGCAGCCTTGAGGGATAAAGTGATATCTTCCTCCAGGACAAAGAGCAGGCTTGTTTAGTGCTTGCTATAAAATAGTGGGTTTCTCAAGCTCAGAGTTCTTCTCCTGTGAGGCATCATATTATATATGCACATATTCATTTCCTCATAGAACTTGGAGGATATGAGAAACTGATGTAAATATACTGATATTCATGTTGCTTTCCAGGCTGTTAAAGATAAAATCTTTGTTTTGTACCCAAGGGTCTTGTGTCTTCTGCCAGCATCTATGAAACAGTAACAGGCTAATTTATTAACTTGTGAGTAGGGTAAAATCAGAACTCAGACTCTTTACAGTTCTTGGAATCATATGTGAAGTTTTGATCAGTAGAACATGATCTGACTCATTTTAAAGGGGTCACTCTGGCTACTCCATGGACTATAGACTTAGGTAGGGGGCAAGAGTGAAAACAAGGGAACCAAGAAGGAGCCAACCACAAGATATGGCACAAGCATTTACCACTGTAAGATGGTGTTTTGTTTTGTTCTGTTTTTAACTGAGATGGGAAAGAAAGAGGAAAGATTTTTTTTTAAAAAACGGGCTAGGCACTAAATTGTTGATTTTTTACATGTTATATTTTCGTTGCTTATCAGATATTTAAATAGCTGTTGAGTGGGCAGTTAGATATATGAGTCTGGAGTTCAGGATAGAGAAGAGATGAGATAGAAAAGTATAAGAAGGAAAAAATGCTCTCATAATCTCACTTGCCAGAGACAGACACTATTAACCTCCTGGTTTACTTCCTCTCAGTATATGTAGATATATTATTTGAACAACAACAACTACAAATTAAATATAGAAACTTAGCCAGAGGCAATGACATTGTATCTCTTAATTTGATTTGGAAAGACATTGTTGAAACTCTGAAAATGATGGTGACTCACTTTTTTTTATAGTGAATAGAAATGATCTGGCAGTATCACCTGGAATTACACTGCAGATATTCTGCCAGAGGGACTTGGCTATGTCTATAATTGCTATGCTGAAGAAGTTGGGTGACTTTTTACCTGGACCAAACTCTGTGATTTAAAACATACTTCTTATTGGTCACAACCATTGCAATTGAAATTGAAAATGGGCAGATGTGGAAACCATGCCAGACAAAGAGGAAGCATACTTTTTAAACTCCAGCACATATACTGACAGCTTATGACACAAACATTACCCTTCTGTGGGTTCTTAAGTGAATTCCTTTTAGCAGAATGCAGGCCCCAAGGGTAAAAAATTTAATATAAAAATTCTGCAACAACAGTTATTCTGCCCTCCAAATATGAGTGGAGAAACTATCGGCATGGCCTTTGTTAGCAATGCATGCTTTTCCCATGTGGTTACTTCAAGGCAGGTTAGGCATGCTGCTGTGGTTCTCAAACTGAACTTGTATTAGGGTTCCCTGGAGACCTTGTTGAAACACAATTCCTAGGCCCCACCTCCAAAGTTTCTAATTCAGTAGATCTGAGATGGTGCCCAGGAATTTGAATTCCTAAATTCCCACATGATGCTGCTGCTGGTCTGAGGACCACGCTTTGAAGACCACTGATTTAATGGTTAAGAACAGGGTCCCTGGAGCCTGACTGCCCAGATTCAAATCAAGGCTTTATCTTGGACAAGTTACTTAACTTCTCCATGCCTGGTTTTCATATTGGTATATGGGTAACGATAATATCTACTTTATAAGTTTACTGTGAGGATTAGATAAATTGATGTGTATGAACAGAGGTTGGCACACAGCATATCTATGTTTGCTATTCTTATTAAGACAAACTTCTTGAAGATACTTACTGTGATTCTTAGTTTCTGGAAAAAGTCTTCTTTTAATGTCTTCAATTTTTCGTTAATATTTACACTGAGGACATGAAGAGAGATATGAACAAGGTAAGTGGTATAAAAGTTGAGAAGAATCAACCACTTGGACATCCAGTCATAATCAGGCTGAAAGGTGAAACAGCCAAGTCTAAATGAAGTGAATTTCTTTTCATCCCACCCCCAATTTGTGTTGACAATTGTAGAACAACACCACACAGGTACACACATGCACATATACAGTCACACACATAAATGATGATACTTCTGCCTTTTGCTTCCAAGCTGTTCAGATGGTCATCATTTAGTCTTTTTTTTTCTTTCCCATAAATTTCCTTTTACCCTGTGGCTGAACTAACTGGCTTCACTTCAAGATCAGATTTGTTGATATTTAAGCAGTTAAGTGATTCTTTGGCTATTCTATCCCTGAGGCCTTTGCTCAATCATTCCAAAGCCAGGAGATCTTGCACATTGAGTTGCAGTAATTATTTCAGCATTTTAATAATATTTCATGCAGTTTTCTGAGTACTGCATTTTGTAATATGTAGGTTACAAGAGCCCTCAGATATAGGTTCTGGGAATATCTGTCTTTTTTTCTCCTAAGTCGAAGCTATGTGTTGCTCTAAGAAGAGTTGTGAACCATAGTGAAAATTTGTGACTGTCTCAGTCATTCTCCAGAAGATCCATGGAGTTCTTCATGGCTCACTGTGCCTTTTGACGTAATTCTGGGCAAAATTCAGTGTCCTCATTGGTCCCTTAGGAATTTCTTTAGTCATCTACTTCAAGGACATTTTTCTTCACTCAAATTTAGCAACCCACTTTCTTGCTAATACTCTGGACCTTTAATCAATTGTAATTGTTTTATCTCTGAAACCTTGAATTTTGACATTCCATCCTTTGCTTACAACTTTTGACCCACTTAACTTGCTCTTCCATCACATTGTGGCCTTGAATGTTACTTGAACTCCCAATTTCTCATCTCCCTCATGTCCTTCCCTCTCTAGCCTGGACCCAGTAGTCAAGCTCCTTCCAAGTAACTCCTCAAACTCTTTCTCACTACCACTGCCAATCCTCAACCCAGAGCCCACTGAACAATCCTTTCTTCTTGAATTGCCAAGTGCTGATGTGGGCTTCATTGCCAAGTGCTGATGTGGGTTTTATCACAAATTTGTGGCTTTCAAATTTCACGGAACCCTCAGTAGTGCATGAATGCCAGTCAGTCATGTGAGCGGCTCCATATTGTGCACAGCAAGGGAGGAGCAGCAGGGCTTTATTTAATGGTGACTAATACTTCTCCAGAGGAGAGTTCTAGGGAGGCAGCTAATGGAACAATAAAATTAATCACATGTGGCATAGTATTTTTGGATGTTTTCCATAAAACTCACTGCTTTCACGGCCAAAATTTCCTCTGCCATCACATAGGAACGTGGCAGCTGCTTTTTTTTTAATCCAATCTGACAAATGCAGCCTTCTATGGTTCCTTATGTCTTTGTTACTCTTTTCAGCAACAGGATCACATTTTAAAAACTGCTTAAAAATAAACTAATCATTGTACTACAAGCATGAGTCTTCTCAGAGCCCAAACTGCCTACCAGTGGGTAAATTAAAGGGCTTAGTATGGTGACAGATTTCTGCAACCTTGACGTTTTTGGTTATTTACTTGAGTCTCATTGCTTCCTAAACCACATTCTCTTGATTAATTGCTTTTCTCCATTGCAATTTCCAAACTAAAGTCAGAATACTATCCTTAGGATACTCTTCACTGAGGAATCTTGGAGGAGTGGTGGTTCCTTCTCAGGATGGCCAACCATCCTCATTTGCCAAGACTGAGGGGTTTCTCAGGATGCAAGACTCTTGGAGCTAAAACCTGGCAGTTCTGGGAAAATGAGGATGAGCTGGCCGCTCTATTTATGTCTTATTCTTAGCTATTACCCCAAATTCACTTATATCAGAAAAATATTCTCATAGCCTTGAAAAGCATCACTCTCCAGGGGCCACTCTCAAGTTAGCCTATTCTACTGTTGAGCTGTTGATACTTTATGCATTTATAAAAAATTATACAACCAGTTCTTAGTTTCTAGTTAGATGTGTAGTTGTGAATACCCTCTCATCAAATATTTTACTTCCTTTACGCTGAAGGTACAATTCCCCATTTAAGAGGTTGGTGTCCTTACAACAAATGTTATCTAAGTTGCATGCTCTCCATATGTTCTCTTATTTCCACTCCACTCTACCCTCCTTCTCCTCCATCCATCTTCCTCAGCTGGGAGGCCCATCTGGAAAGCACAAAAATTGTATGTCAGCGTGATTTCTCTTTTGGCTCTGCTCCATGCTCTGCAGTGTCAGCATGGCCTGACCATGCCTTTATCATTCATTTTCCTATGACAGAATTGTTGGATATGTCTAATAAGGGCCATGACACTCATTTTGGGAGAGAGCTGTATCCTGCTCCAAGTATGATGGGGCACAGATTTCCTTCATTATGTTTCACTATTTGGCAGGTGTGTGTCCAAAGTTATACACTGAAAACATGGCTATTTCCTTGATTTATTGAAGGTGATGTTTCTTTTCCTATTTTTCATTGCTTTGATATTTCCAGTGGGCCTCAAGGAGAGGAGTAAAGGGCGGGGAACCCAACTTTATTTGCTGTCTTTACTAGAATCATTAGTTTGGGGAAAAATGACCAATTACACATTTTTGTATTTCTTTATAAATATTTATTCTTTTCTTTCTCTTCTCTTGGGCACATGTGGTATATTAAGGACTGACTCAGACACTAGGTTCTTGGGGACTCTGTTGGGGCTCTTATCTCAACCTGACAACTTGGAGATGGGTTAAGCACTGATTCAGTTCATTTGTTTTCATTAGTTCTCTTCATCCTGCCACTTCCTTTTTCCTAGTGCCCTCCCCAAAAGGTATTAAATTTTATGAAAATATAAAGGTCACTTGGGAATTCTTTAAACATTACTGGAGAAAGTCTTTTGCAAAATTCTTGGTAGTCTCGTATTAGACATTTTTTCCCAACATTTTTTAGCAAAAAGGTTAAAAAAAAATCTAAACTTCTCTTGACCCTAATGAAAACATTTGGTGGAAAATCAGTAAAATGTTTCTCTTCTTAAGAAACATTAGAAATGGCATTCTCTCACTTAGACTCAAAATTTCCATTTAAAGAACATTGTGATAATTTACACTTATTTGTGGTTTTCAAATAAATTTCTTATAAGAAAGGATTGCTTCTTTCTGTGTTGTTGAATACAAGTCTTGAATTTAATTAGGCTGTTATAATTAAAATATGCAATTTCCCCTTATAAATCTGAATTTCACAGGTCTACATATGAGCTCTGCATATTTGCTACTACATGATGTGGTAATAAAACATTTTCCAAGGTTGAACTCTGTCCTGTAAATAAGACCTAAACTTAATGGTTCAAGCAGTATTAGCAGAACTGAAGGTTTATTTTATTTGACTGGTATGGCATTAGGAAAAAGCAAGTGAGGAAAACTTTGTAAAACTAGTTTAACTCTGAGACTGCAAATTTGTCAAGTTTAATGACATTAGGAATACAAGTAAGATAATATCTTTTCCTCAAAATTATTTACCTTCTAAATAAATCTTTCTGT
Organism: Pteropus medius; assembly: GCF_902729225.1. Classification (NCBI taxonomy): domain Eukaryota; kingdom Metazoa; phylum Chordata; class Mammalia; order Chiroptera; family Pteropodidae; genus Pteropus; species Pteropus medius. Next base: position 2,303,624 of record NW_024354550.1, read on the forward strand.
GTTACATTCAATGTATCGAACCCTTTTTGAGTGTCTACTGTGTTACAGGTTCTGGGAATCAATGGGAAAATCCTTCTCTCAAGGGGCTCACACTCATCATTCCCCACGTGATGATGGCCACTCTGTGCTTTGGAGATTTTTAAATACTCTTCAATTTATTTTCCCCATAACTTCAACCATTTTTATAGAAATGTGGTTACTAAATCTATGCTAGACGTAAATCTATTCTTCCGAAAAATAAAGACTCTAACTCATTACTTTGAGACTTGAGATTCCACCCCATGCCCCGACCCCACATAATGTTAAGCATATTTGATTTAATTATACTTTCATGTGTTTTTTTTCCTTTACCTTTCTTCTTTCTCTGATGTTTTCCTTCTTTTAGAAATGTTAATCAAAGTTGACCACGCTTAATACACTCACAATGACATTGGAGAGGGCAACAGAGCACCAAATCCCTGGATTTTCTTCCTACTTTGTAAATTTTTCTTCCTTAGCCACCTTTTCTGGATCCTGCTCCTCTGACCAACGTTGTCAGCATTCCATAAAGGAGGGCTTGCATTCTCCTTTAACAACATGCTCTCCTTAGACTGTGTCATCCATTATCATGATACCATCTATCAACTGACTGACTCCACAATGGCTTTCTCTGTCTTAGTTGTCGTCTCTGAACTCAATTTAGAAACTGCCCCAAATTGAACCCCTCAACAGCTTACATGGACTTAGGAAATTTTCTTAACCTCTACATGCTTCAGGTTTTTTGTTTTTTTTTAATGCGAAAAGTGAATTAAATAATAGCACAAAACATAAGTTTGTTATGAGGATTAAATGAGTTAATGCAGAAAAATGAATTTAATGATGATATCAAAGACAAGGGATTGTTATGAGGCCTAGCTTAGTTCATACACAATGTCTCAGTCAGTTTTGGCTGCTATAACAGAATACCATGGACTGGATAGCTTAAACAATAAACACTTGTTTCTCACAGTATTTGTGAAAGGTGTATCTTCTGGAGGTTGTAAAGTCCAAGGTCAGGGTAATAGCAGATCCACTGTCTGGTGAGGACCCCTTTCCTGGTTCACAAGATGACTGTCTTGTATTCTCATATGGAAACCAGAGAGGGAGGGCAAACTCTCATGTCTCTTATAAGGGCACTAATCCCATTCATGAGAGCTCCATTCTTATGGCCAAATTACCTCCTAAAGTTCTCGCCTCCTAATACCATCATATTGCAGATTAGGATTTCAGTGTATGAATTGGGGAGGGGGCATAAACATTCAGTCCATAACAACATATAAAGCTCTTAGATCTGAAGCACAGTGAGTCATCAATAACTGTTAGCTTTTATACCCAAGTGTTGACCCCATATCTCTGCCAGGTTATATCAAACCATCTTAAATTCCTGATTGTCCCTTTACCCTTTGTGTCTGTTCTTTCCCCAGGAGAGCTGAAAGAAGGTCAGCCAATAATGGAGCCAGTCAAGCACAGTAGCTGAGTGTGTGTAACTCAAGATCACTATTTTAACAAGTCAATTTGGCATTTCCTGGGCTGAACTGCCTTGGGTATTATCTCTCCTCCTCTTAAAGTGGCTGTGTCTGAAAAACAATCTGGTAATCCTTTCAAGTATGAGGTAGGGTGCTGATTTTTAGAGTTTTGACGTATTTTAAAAATTCAATGAATGTTATAAAAATAAAGATATTCAGAACCATATACAATGAACAGTAAATTTTCCTACTTTTCCTCTGTATCTACCTAATTCCCTTCCCAAGAGGAAATCACTGGTACCAGTTTCACATACAAAGAGATATATGTGCTATGTGGAAATACATTAGCAGAATAAACACAATGCTCTGCACCTTAATTTTTCACTGTAACAGTGCACATAGATACATCTTATTCTTTTAAATAGTAAACAACTATTCCATCACATAGATGCATACCCGCAATTTATTTTGCTAGACCTTTGGTAATAGATGTTTAGGTTGTTTTCACTCTTTTGATCTTATAAACATGCTAAAATGATTAACTTTTTGCATATATCAGTTCCTAATACAAATCAGGTTGTATTTATAAAAGTGGTTTTTCTGGATCAAAGGGCATGCTCATTTTAAATTTGAATTGCTGTCTAAATCACCCTCCTCAGAGGCTATTTAAATTTATACTACCTCTGGTAATGTGTAAAAATTCCTCTTTTTCCATACACTTGCCAGAAGTTTTTGTTTTTTTAAAAATAAAATTTCATGATGTTTGCCAATCTACTAAGAGGAAAATATCTCTAGCTGCATGTGGTTAAGAGCTATTAGAGATTTTATTTTACTTTATTTAAAAGCATGTTGGTACAGAAACTAGAAAGAAGTCTATTTTTCATCTGTTACCATATATTTGACCCCCTTTACCCATTCATCCTCGCCCCCATTTCCCCTCTGCTATCTATGAGTTTGTTTTTCTTTTCTCTTCTTTGGTTTGGTTTATATTTTATATGTGAGTGAAATCATACAATTTTTGTCTTTTTCCATCTGACTTATTTTACGTAGCATAATATCCTCAAGGTCCATCCATGTTGTCACAAATGGCAAGATTTCATTCTTTTTATGGTCGAGTAATATTCCTTTGTATATATCTACCACATCTTCTTTATCCATTCACATATTGACGAACACTTAGGTTGTTTCCATTTCTTGGCTACTGTTGTAATGCTGCAATGAACATAGGGGTGCATATATCTTTTTGAATTAGTTTTTCCATATTCTTTGGATAAATACCCAGGAGTAGAATAGCTGGATCATATGGTAGTTTTATTCTTAATTTTTAAAGGAGTCTCCATATTGTTTTCCATAATGGCTGAACAAGTTTACAATCCTACCCAACTGTGTACAACATTTCTCTTTTCTCCATATCTTCTTCAATACTTGTTATTTGTTGTCTTTTTGATAATATTCATTCTAACAGGTGTAAGGTGATATCTCATTGTGGTTTTGATTTTCATGTCCATAATAACTAGTGATATTGAACATCTTTCCATGTGCCTATTGGTCATCTGTATGTCTTCTTTGGAAAAGTGTCTATTCATAGCCTCTGTCCCTTTTCAATCATATTTTTTTCTTGTTGAAATGTATGAGTTCTTTATATATTTTGGATATTAACCTCTTATTGGAAATATCATTTGCAAACATCTTCTCTTATTTGTTTGCTTGTCTTTTTGTTTTGTTGATGATTTTTGCTATGCACAAACATTTTTCTTTGATGTAGTCCTATTTGTTTATTTTTTGTTTTGTTCTTTTACCATTGAAGTCAAATCTACAAAAATGTAGCTAAGACTGATGTCCAAGATCACAGTGCTTATGTTTTCTTCTATGTATTTTACGATTCAGGTCTTACATTCAAGTTTTTTTATCCATTTTTGACTTAATTTTTGCATATGATCTAAGACAGTCTAATTTCATTGTTTTGCGTGTGGCTATTTGGTTTTCTCAACACCATTTTTTGAAGAGACATTCCTTTCTCCATTGTATGTTTTGGGCTCCTTTGTCATAAAATCAACTGTCCTTATATGTTTGAGTTTATTTCTGGGCTCTCAATTCTGTCCCATTGGTCTGTATGTCTGTTTTTCTTCCAATATCATATTGTTTTGATCACTGTACTTTGTAGTATAGTTTGAACTCAAAGAGAATGATACCTCTGGCTTTGTTCTTTATTCTCAGGATTGCTTGAGTTATATGGGATTCGATAAAAATTTTAGAATTTTGTGTTCCATTTCTTTAAAAAATACTATTGGGATTTTGGTAGGGATTGCATCGAATCTATAGGTCGCTTTGGGTAATATGGACATTTTAACAATGTTAATTTTTCTAATTCATGAGCACAAAATATCTTTCTATTTCTTTGTGTCTTTTTCAGTTTCTTTTAGCAATATCTTATAGTTTTCAGTGTGCAGGGCCTTCATCCCCTTGGTTAAATTTATTTCTAGGTGTTTTATTCTTCCTGTGATTGTTAATGGAATTGTTTTCTTTATTTCTCTTTCTGATAGTTTGTTGCTAGTGTATAGAATTGGAACAGATTGATTTTGTACCCTAAAATTTTACTGTATTTCTGTATTATTTATAATAGTTTTTTGGTGGAGTCTTTAGAGTTTTCTATATATAAAATCATGTCATCAGCAAATAATGACAAATTTTACTTCTTCCTTTTCAATGTGGATGACTTTTATTTATTTGTCTTGCCTAATTGCTCTGACAGTACTTCCAATACTATATCGAATAAAAATTGACAGGAATAAGCATCCTTGTCTTGTTCCTGATCTTAGATGTAAAGCTTGCTTCTTCCTTTTTTTCTTAGTTAGTCTGGCTGAATGTTTGTCAATTTTATCTTCTCAAAAACCCAGCTTTTTGTTTTATTGATCTTTTCTGTTATTTTTCTGGTCTCTTATTTACTTACGTCTTCTTTGATCTTTGTTATTTCCTTCCTTCTCTTAATTTTGGGCTTAGTATGTTTTCCTTTTTCTAGTTCCTTTAGGTGTAAAGTTATGTTATTTAAAATCTTTCTTTTTTCTTATTGTAGATGTTTATTGCTATAAACTTCCCTCTTAGAACTGCTTTTTCTACATTCCAAAAGTTTTAGCATGCTGTTTTCGTATTTGTTTCAAGATTTAAAAAAATTTTTTCTTTTGAGTTTTTCTTTGACTCATTAGTTGTTCAACAGTGTGTTGTTTAATGTTCCTATATTTGAGAATTTTTCGGTCTTTCTCCTGTTATTGGTTTCTAGTTTTGTATTATTGTGGTCAGCAAAGGTACTTGGAAGGATTTCAGTCTTCTTATATTTGCTAAGACCTGTTTTGTGACAACATATGATCTAATTTAGAGAACGTTCCTTCTATACTTGAGAAGAGTGTATTCTACTGATATTAGATAGAATGCTCTTTGTATATCTGTTAGGTCCATTTGATCTAAAATATGCAATCATGTTCCACTTAACATAGTGGATACCTTCTGAGAAATGTGTCATTAGGTAGTGTGTGAACATCATAGAGTGCACTTGCACAAACTTAGATGGTATAGCCTACTACACACCTAGGCCATATGGTATATAGCTTATTGCTCTGTAAGGGAGGAAAAATAATTTTCCCTCTGTCCTTCTGGGGTCTTGACTGAGTGATTCCTGTAATTAAAGGCAGATTATCAGGAGGAAAATAAAAGTTTAATAAAATATAGGTCTCCTGTATACATGGGGGAGACCTAGGAAAACCAAGAAATGACAAAATGGCTGAAGTTACCACTTTAAGTGCTGTCTTCAGCTGAAGACAAAAGAAGATGTCAATGTTTGGGGGAGTCAGTTATGGGAGGTTACCAGGAAAACCACAGTGAACGAAGATAAGGTTGTTAAGCAGATTTAAGTCATTCCCTTTTGCATTGATAAGAGTTTAGCCTAAAGATAAGGTTATCCTTCTTTTCTTGGTGCAGAAAGGGAGACACCTTTTATATGGAGGTTTCCCTCACAAATATAAATGCCTTTTACAAAGGATAACTTCTATTTGGTTTTCAGAACTTTTTGCATGCCTGCTGTTTCTTAATTTAACCAGCCTAAAATAATCCTTATGCCAAATAGATATGTTTTAGGGTGATGGAATCTGTTTCTCCACAGCTCTTAAGCTACAAGCCTGTACAGCATTTTACTATACTGAATACTGTAGGCAATAATAACACAATGATAAGTATTTGTGTAGTGTGTTGCTCTCCAGCATTACAATGGCTATAACATCACCAGGTGATAGGAATTTTTCATCGGCTTTGTAAACTTACAGGATAACTATTGTGCATGTAGTTTATTATTGACAAAGTGTCATTATGTAGAGCATGACTGTAGTTCAAGTCTAATATTTCCTTATTGTATTTTGTCTGGATGATTTATATATTGTTGAAAGTAGGTATTAAAGCTCTTTTTTATTATTGTATTGTTGTTTATTTCTCTCTTTAAATCTGTTAGTATTTGCTTGATATATTTGCTTCAATGTCGAGTGCATATATATTTAGGATTGTTATATCCTCTTGACGAATTGACCCCCTTATCATTATATGAACTTTTTGTCTCTTTTTACAGTGTTTCACTTAAAGTCTGTTTTGTCTGATATAAGTTTAACTACCTCACTCTCAGCTTCCATTTGCGAAATACACTGCCATTTTGAAGAAGTCACCTTATTTTTATTCAACAAAAATTTTCTTGTGACTAAATACAATTAACTTCATGGAAACCCAGATAATATTTCAGTTGGCCTTTGCATAAATGAAACTAAATCTAATGCCTCTGAAATCATTTTTATTTCTTATTATTGTTTTCCTGGGCCTAATTTTGATCCTCTCCTAATCAACTCAAATATTAGTAGGTGGAAATGGAAAATGAAAGCTACAAGGAGGGACAATGAATAAAGTATAAAATAAAGTTGTTTAGAAAAGGAAGGAGGGGTGTGTTTTTGAAGGCATTTGAGGAATGGAATTAAACTACTAAAAAAAAAAACCACCCCTCCATTTATCCCTTTCTTCTTCATGCCTTCTACAGTTGTCTTAGCACTGAAATGTAAGCCTGAAAATAACTGAAATAACTTTGAAATCAAACCTTGTTTGTTTCCTGGGTTTACATTTTTTAACTCTTTTTTTTCTGCTGGTGATAATCCCTATGATCTGTTTGTGGATCTTTTGAAGATGGCTTAAACCAGTTTAGTGTTAGAAAGAAAAATATCTTGGATTTTAAAAATGAAATTAATACCTCTGAAACGGTTTGCCCAAGTTCACTGAATAATAGTAATATAAATATCAGGAAGAACTTTGGTCTAGGCATGAAAGAACTTCATTTAAAAATTTTCCTGAAAAACAAGAGCAGTAACATATGTAAAGCTTGTATTTTGGAATCTGGCCTTTACTCTGTCAGTCTTCTGAGTAAATTATGGAATAAAAGCCTTCAATAAATTATAGAATAAGAACACTCATCAAATTAAGGAACAAAAGAAGGCCTCCACATTCAGTGGTGATCAGTTGCAGACTGAGGGGGAATTTTCTATTATGGAAAGTAAGCACTGATAGATGCCTATTGAAGTTTCCTTAGATTTTCTCCCTGGCAGATTGTATCATTCCAAGACTATTTATAGACAAAGTAATAATTATAGCAGGGGCTCTAAATGTTGTTTTAGAGTCTTCCTTATCCTCATGATGGGAACAAAGAAGACAGAAAGCAGAAGAGTGGGGAGGATGAACTACATCCCCTTCTCCTTCAGGTTTTTAGAGAGGTGATTAAGAAACAAATATCCTAGCGTCATAAGACCAGTCTGAGGAGCTTCCTGGAGATTTGTAAGGGGTGCTCTTCAGAGAGTCCTGAAGTGGTCCCTACAAAGCTGCCTTATCTTAAGGCAGGCATGGTTGAGAGTTGAGGGTTGGTGATCAAAGTCTCCTCAACTGGAAAAAATCATTAGATATAGTGAGAGTGCCTCATATATATGTTCCAGCTATAAGAGCCTCCCCAGGAGAGGGATCTTCTTTTTCCTGCTTGTTCATGGAGTCTATTCTTAAAATATTCTTTCTTCAACTCTGGTTATACTTTTTTAACTCCTTCATAGACATTGTCTCAACTCTCTCCTCTTTTCATCATTTGAGGGGGGAACTTATGAGTTACATAAGTAGTACATATGTGTGTGTATTACATGTATAAATATATGCACACACATACATATATAGATATATATGAATATATATATTCTTAATAATTCAAGTAACATTTTACTTCATAGTTTCTATATGCAACAATTTGTTCTCATAAAGAATAATTTCATACCCTTCATCTGTCAGAGAAGGAGTTAATAAAGTCTTTCTACAAGGAAAAAGAGGGAACCTTGGTGAGTAAGGATTGCTTTTCAAATCCTCTCTGTTACCTAAGGGACAGTAAATAGGAAATAATATAGATTTATTTTATTTTATTTTATTTAACCACATGTAATCAACAGACCTACTTAACAAATATTTATTTACTATATACTATGTACCAGACATTATTATCTTCTTTTCCTTTTAACCCCACAAATACCTCTCTCTCCTTTGTTTTAAGAACATTTTGACTTACATTGAAGGAATGTGTTCTTTTAAAATCAAATCTTGGACTCCTCAAGGCAAAGCTAATGCATACCCAGGTCTCAAATACTTCTTATTATCCACTAATTTGTGATGAATGAGCAATTAGAGTAACTTTGTGCAAGCATTTGTATTCTGAGCTAAAGTTCAGTTAAGTGTGTTTGGTCTAGAAATTAGTCAAACTACTTTAGTGTTTAGACCATAAAACAGTACACTGAGACTTCTACTTCTGTTCCAAGATGAGAAAAGCATAAATTTAGAAAAATAACCAGTAGAAGTCATAATTGAGATTTTTGAATTTGAAAAATGTATGTTTTAATTCTATATTTAGGTAAAATTAGAGTCTTTTTTTCCTGTTTGAGAAATATTTTTTCTATTTATTTTTCATTCCTTTCTGTTGGTGTTCACTCTCCTTGTTATGATAGGTTTTCTGAATATTTTTCAAAAATTCTATGAAATTATTCTTTATTTCTTAAAAGTGTAATAAACAAGTCAAGTATATATCTATGTTATAAATATTTGAAAATATTTATTATAATAGACAGTAGCTATACCATAATGACATAGGTTGTAAAACTCCTTGATCAAACTTCTTATATTTCAATTCATCCTTTTATTCCTTTATTAATTGAAAAACTATTTGTTGTACCCCTTTTGTGTTACTACATGCTAATTTCTATGCCAAGCTTTGGAAAGGCATGAGTTGAATGAAATAGTTTCTATAAACAAGCACATTAAAAAAGAATATATGTTAAATTAATTATAATTGCACATTGCTGACAGAAATAGCATTTACCATGGTAAAATACTATATTGGTTAAAGAGGAAGAATTTAGTTACTTTATATGATAAGGAGGAGTGAGTGAAGACATTGGCAGAAGTGATACTTAAGCTGGATATGGAAGGAAAAATAGGTAAATGTTAGAGATAGAGCAGCAGTGTGGCGTGGGCGTAAAGGTTTTCTAGACTTGTGCAAAAGATCAAGGAGTCCAAAATAATATTGTTTGTTAAGGGAAGTACTTATTCTTTTATTATTTCATTTGAAAAACATTTATTAAGTGCTTAATTTTACTAAATGTTGTGTTAAGAGAAACAAAGATAAATTACAAGTCTTCTGTCTTTGAGGACAGAAGATAGCAAGAGATAAGTCTGGAAAAGTAAACAGATCATGCCAAGAAATATGGATTTTTATCATGATAGTGATGAAAAGTCATTGATGACATCAACCAGATGAGAAACAAAAGCAAAACAGTATTCTTAAAATATAATGCTGGGAGCGATTTCGAGGATAAGTTAGGGGGAGGGAGGAAAAATGGAAGACATGGAGCTCCCCGCTGAAGCATTTCAGGAATCCAGGGAGAGCTAAGTAGGGCTGATTGACATTCCAAATGAAGAGAAATTCTTGATATACAATTAGATGTAGAATCAGTAGGATTTGGGAATGGGAAAAAAAGAATTGGATTTGGAAAACAGAATGATGAGACACTAAAATTTAAGATAGAGAAAATAGGTATACAAATAAATTGAGTCAATTATTATTTGGGAACCTACTGAGTTTAAAGATTATTTCTAGCCCAGACCACTCTTCTGACTATCTGACATCTGATTGCTTAATGTATGTCCCACAGATACTTTAAAATTTCTGTGTCTATGATTTTTGAATACTCTAAGTACCTCATATGATTAGAATCATACGGTTTGTTTCTTTTTGTGACTGGTTTATTTCACCTAGTATAATACTCTCAAGGTTCATCTATGTTGTAGTATATGTTATAATTTCCTTCCTTTTTAAGGCTGAATAATACTCCACTGTATGTATATACCTCATTTTGCTTATCCATTCATTCACGTATGGACTCTTGGGCTGCCTCTATGTTTTAGCTATTGTGAAAAATGCTGCTATGAATATAGGTATACAAATATTTCTTTGAGACTCTCCTTTCAATTTTTCTGAGTGTATATCCAGAGGTGGAAGTGCTGGATCATATGACAATTCTATTTTTAATTTTTTGAGGAACTGCTACACTATTTCCCACAGTGTCTGTACCATTATACCATTTTACATTCCTATAAACAGTACCCTGGGTTCCAATTTCTCCAACTGCTCATCAACACTTGTTATTTTCTGTTTATTATTTTTTTAATAGTAACTTTCCTAATGAGTACAAGATGATATATCACTATGTTTTGATTTTCATTTTCTTAATGATTAGTGATATTGAGCATCTTTTCATTTGCTTATTGGCTATTTGTATGTCTTCTATGGAGATATATCTATTTAAGTTCTTCAGTCATTAAAAAGTTTTTATATAGCAAAGCAAACCATCAACAAACAAAAAGGCAACTGACTGATTAAAAGAAGATATTTGCTTATGATACATTTGATAAGAGGTTAATATCCAAAATATATAAAGAATTCATACAACTCAACAACATGATATGAAAGCAACCTAAATGCCCATCAGCAGATGATGGGATTAAGAAGTTATGGTTCATATATACAAAGGAATATTATTAGCTATTAAAAAATGGAATCCTACCATTTGCAATGATATAGGTGGACCTAGAGGTATTATGTTGAGTGAAATAAGTCAGACAGAGAAAGATAAATACCATATGATTTCATTTATATGTGGAATCTAAGGAACAAAAAAGACAAACTAATCAAAAACAGACTCACAAATATAGTGGACAATTCGATGATGGACAGAAGGGAAGAGGGTTAGGGGTCTGGGAGAATAGGGTGAAGGGTTAAAGAAGTACAAATTAGTAGTTGATAGATAGTCACAGGATGGGGAGCATGGCATAGGGAATGCAGTTAGCATTAATATATTAGCTAGGTGGAAAACCAGAGGAGAGAAGAAGCAGTTAAGGGGATTGTTTTATAAACTATATAAATGTCTAACCAATGTACCTTATACTTGAAACTAATTAAAGTAAATAAATAAATTTTTAAAAATTGAATCAGAGTTTTTAAAATTGTTGAGTTTTAGAAATTTTCTATATAGTCTGGATATTAATTCCTCATATGATTTACAAATATTTCCTCCCATTCTGTGGGTTGCTTTCTTACTTTGTGGATATTGTCTTTAGATGCACGAAATTTTAATTTTTTTATGGAATCCAATTTATCTATTTTTTCTTTTGTTGCCTGTGGCTTTTATGTCATATCCAAGAAATCATGAAGTAATTTTTTTCTTTTTACAAAAATATTATTCCAAAGTCATCTCATAGTTGAGTAGATGATATAAATATGTCACATTGTTTTTCAAATGCAAGAAATACTTTGTTTTGTGAATGTAAAATATGATTTTTTTTGAGAACTTTAAACATATATTTGGATACAATATTTCCTGAGGAGACATTACACTGTGTCTGGATATCTTTGAGAAATCTCACATGATCAGAGAGTAAGTATTTTACTCTAATTCCCAATTTTTGGTAATATTATTATGCAATATCATTTTGAATTATTTGCAGTAGCTTGGATGAAGTTTCCACTTATATAAGCAAATAACTCAAATATTTAGTGGTAGTGGTTTTTAACATTTGTTAAGTATTAGCTTTTATTTCTTTTCCATATTTTTTTTTCCTTTTTAACAAATAGTCTAGTAAAAATAGTATAGTTTCAAAACTTTAAAAGGAGAGGGGAAATAAAAAGTTAAAGCCCAATTAGAGACTTTATATAATTTTGTATGTAATTTTGGAATGTAGAGGGCATCAAGGTGGATCTGAAGGGCAGGGTACAAAACTGGCTATTTCCTAAATGAGAGAGATATGTCATATTTCACAGATATAGTACAAAGGACAACTTCACAAGTTGGGCAGAAGTACAAGTAGGAGAGGTCTAGAATTTTGGAGACCCTACAACGAACAGTATTGACAAAAAGAAAGCATCAAGACGGAGTTGTAAGGTATGGAACAAGCTAGTTGCTCTTGATTTCTTTCTTTTTTTCTTTCATAATCGAGATTATATTGGTTGTTTTGAGGATAAGTACATTGACATTTCAATTTGTACACAATTCTTAATGTACGTACCAAAAACCTAAAAAGTCATCTAGTGATTGTTTTCTAAATAGTTATTTTGGTGCCTTTCTAGCTTAAAATTTGGAGGTTAATTTTCCTTATTAGAATATTAAGTTACCAGTATCTTCAAATGTTGATATGTTGTTACATCAAAGTCCAACTAATTCACAATTTAATATCATATACACTACATAATCAAAATTTTCAATCTTTCACATCACGTTAACGAAGTTACTAGAAAAATTGGACTACCACAACAAAAATGTTACAGAGTGTACAAACTTCTGACACTGAGAGCCGAGATCAAGGAATGGTTTTCTTTAGGAAACAATGCTACCAGAAACATTGGAATAGAAGTCAGTTAAAATGTTCAAGACATATTAAATGCACAACTGACTCCAAATTGCCATTTAGCATGATTTTTTATAGGATATAAAAACCGCTCCCATCTATGAAATGTTAAGCTGACCCCCTGGAAAACTAAAGCGTGCCATATTCAATATTCCATTATTTTCTGGTTGTACCCCAAAATAAACAACTAGTAAATGATTTCACTTCTTAAAGTGGGATGAGGTGGTATCTCCTCCTTCTTAAAAATGTTTCTAGAGCTACTAAAAAACTTGCATTTACAAAATAATTGATAAAAATATTTCTCTGAATTCTACAAGAAGGGAGACAGGGACCGCTGATAAAATATGGTATATGATATTAATCAGACTTGGTTTCTTTCTCCTGTTTCATCAGAGGCTGGACTCTCCTGGTTTTTAGTTTCTCCGTTTTCTGCAGGTAAATTTTTGGTTTCCTAATTAGCCACTTCGGCCTCTTTTTCCTTTGCTCCCTTTTTCCCTTTCCTTTGCATTTTTTGTTTGTTTGTTTGTTTGCAAATTTATCCTTTCCTGCCGCCTTTTTTGGCTTCGGTTCCACTTTTGCAGGAGCAGGTTTAGCTGACAACTTCTCTGACCAGCTCCTGGGTTCCTCCTTCCCAGAGAGCCTTCGTGAAGCTGGGCTGATTGGCAGCTGCCACTGGAGCTACCGAGATCCTGCTCTTGATTTCTTTATAGTCTTTGCTATGTGTGGAAAAACACAAATCTAAGCTCTCCACTTGCCTTTTCTGGCATGAGTTGGGGTTAGCCATAGTTTTCTTCTGTGTGACTTTAGTAGAGTGGTTATTGTCTATACATTTCTTGCTAAGCTGCCCCTTTCCTGATTCTTTGGCTAGAAAGAGAGGTTTTCTGTTTGTTGGTGCCCCTTGGCTTTCCTAGGTTATTGTTTATTTCAGATCCAAGTCTGGGATATAGGAGCCAAAAAGAAAACCCAAGAAACTGACCACTGTTCCGCCCACCGCGCACCTTAGGACTGGAGCTCCCTAACTAGTCTGCTTTCTTTCCAAATTTTTCAGAGACTTGTGTTTCTTTGATATACAATATTCAAGATTCTTAGTTGTACTTAGTGGGAGAAATGGGAAAAAGTAGGTCTATTCCATCTTCCGAGAAGTAGTCCATTCCTTTATTTTTTAGCTTCTCTGAATCACTTTGCTTTAGGGTTTTCTTTGTATACAGCATATATTTGGGTCTTGGTTTGTGAGCTAAATTGAAAATTGTTTTCTTTAAATAAGAGAATTAAATTTATTCACATTTACTGGTATGACTGATATGTTTGGTCTCAATTTTCATATTTTGTCATTATGCATATTCTGTTGTTATTTGCTATGTGTCTCGATATATGAGATGGATATTCTTTGTGTTGTTCATTTATGTATATTATTTATTTATTATTTGTCTCTAGGAAGGTTTGTATTTTTATTCTAGTGGTTACCTTTGTATTTATTTCTTTCCATCTTTTCTTATCTAAACTTTTACTATCTGTTTTATTATCCTTTTACTCCCACCTATTATTGCTTAGAGAGCACTTTTTCTGTTTTTTCTCTTTCTTTTATTGTTCTACTGTTTAATTGCTTAATTTCTACTTTGTCATAGCATATAATATTTATATCTGAGTCTTCCACATTTACTCCATTTTTTTTTACTCTTATATGTACATTTTCTATATTTTAACGCACTCATCATTGATCCTTTTCCTGAAGATTTCCCAATCATTACTTGGTTGGATAAAATTCATCCTCTAGTAAATTTCTCAAGAGCTGCTGCGTACAGAATCTCCTAAGCTCTTGTATGTTGGAAATGATTTTACTATGCTGACATTTGAAAGACAGTTTAGTTGGACATAAAATCCTTTTTAAAATATTTTATTGTATTGAATATTTTTATAAAGATTGATTCATGGTTGTCTTGTTTTGCATTTGGTTTTGAAGAGGTCTGATATCCATCTAATTATTTTGACTTTGTAAAGTATTTGAATTTTTTGCTTGGAGGTCTTAAAGATTTTATCTTTATCTTTGAAATCTAGTTATTTTACTAAAAAATGCTTTTATCATTTTGCACTAATTTTTGCCAGCTACCCAGTGAACCTTTCAATATGTAGATTCAGATAATTTTAAAATTTTTCTGGAAAATTTTTTGGACTATAGTATTATATATCATTTCTGTCACTGTTCTATTGTTTTCTTTTTGTTTTTCAGTGACTCTGATAATATGAATATTATTCCTACTTCACCTGTCTTCCATTTCCACTTCTTCTTTCTGACTCCTTTTACTTCTTTATGTCATTTTCATATTTTTGGTAATTTTCCTGCCCGTCTTCAATTCTCTGTATTACATTGTCATTTGACGCCATTCTGCCTTAACACATTGTAATATACTAAGAAATTTTTTTTTAAATTCCATTTCTTTTCTGAATTTAATCAACTCTTTTTTTTATTTCTCCCTCTCTTTTTTTTGGCCCATTCCTGTTTTCATTTCTGATTCAAAGTATCTTCTATCCTCAAATGTTTATTTGAGTATATTTACTCCCCCCATTGTATTTGCCTCTCTCTCTCTCTCTCTCTCTTTCTCTCTCTCTCTCTATATATATGTGTGTATGTGTGTGTGTATATATATATATATAGGCTATAGACAACCAGAATATATATATTAATATATATATATATATATATATATATATATATTCTGGTTGTCTATAGCCTTCTGATAGAGATACTCATGTTTTTGAGGCTGTCATACTTTCTTCTTTGCTTTATATATTTTCTACATTTAGTAAATGTTAAGCTTACCCTAGACTTTCAATAAATATAAAACATTTCTATATTTTAGTATTTATAGACATGCTAACTTGAATAATTATTTCTTATGAAAATGTTTAATTATACCATTATAACCTGTAGCTTAAAAAAGGAAGCAAATACTTATTACCTTGCTCAGAACTTTTGAGACTGAAATATTTTTTTGTTTTTACATATATGCTTCCATTCATCTACCCATTAAACAAGGTGAAGAAATATCGGACTAGTGCAGCATTTCTTAAAGCTCCCTGTAATCTGGATTTCTACAAGGTCCCAGGCGATGCCCATCCCACTGGTCTGAAAACCATATTTTGAGTAACAAAGTACTGATGCTGTATGTTACAGGCTTCTTTCATGCTATTAAAATGGTCGCTTGTATTGTTTATTTGGTTTCAAATTATGTATCTGTTATCTTGACATCTATAATGTTTTCTATAAAGGAAGACCTCCTTGAGGGGTAACATCTGAACTGAGATGTGAGAAATCCACAAAATTCTTCTGTATCTATTGATACTTTCTTCCTTTACCTAGAGAGATTTATGTAATCCCTAGCAGGCCTTTATATGTAGGGTTATTCTTTGGAATTTCCTAGAATTCCACTGGTCTTGAAAGGTACCGGGATTCTTATTTCAGTTCTACCTCAATTATTTCCTTATCACGTTATTCCGTGGTCTCTTCAGTTTCTGTCTTCTTGGAAGCCGTGGACTCTGTAGTACCCATTGCCCTTCTGGCTACTAGACTAGCTGATTAAGAGAATCTGAAAAACATTTTCAATGTCGGGGTTAGTCAGGGAGCCTTACTGCCTGAAGGCTTCTGCACCATGAGTAAAAAGTGCAACTACCTTGAAGCCAGGTATCCAGGTCAAAATCTAGAACTGTATATGTACATTTTACATGTAAAATTAAGTTCACATGTAATTAAATTTTACATGCAATTCCAGAGATGACCTTTATCATGTCTGTGTCCATAATAGACCATACCATCCTTCTCTTATGTCGAATTAATATTTTTATAAATCTAATTATTTTGGGAATAACATGATTATGTTGCATTATAATTTTTGTGTTAGATGTGAACATTTAAAAATAACCTTGTTTATATAGTCTCCTTTGGGCACATCTTCACTTATCAAAATATTAGTAGACTCAACAAAAAAGAAAAAGCTGTGCCTCTCTCAAGCTCTGAGAGACTCTGCTTAAAACGTAGCTGCTGTATACTTATCTTTTATAATATAAATCAACCAATATAATAATGTAACATTTCTACTCTTTCTGCACTTTAATTTTTGCCTTTTCCTTTTTCATTGAGATAAATTAAGACTGAATAATGAAAACTATGTTTGAGAGAGAATTACTGAGCCATAAATCAAATTCTTGTAACTACATGATTGGCAAGTAGAGTGTTAGTTTGAGATAATATAACAATTCTAAGTAGAAAATATAAGTTCATGAAAGAGACTTCTATAGCAAATCTCTCTTAAAAGTGGATTCAGTAATCTGATGATATAAGTGTAAATGGATAAGTAACATCTGGATTTGATTTTTCTTAAATTGCATGTGATTGCTGAAAAATGCAATTCTGCCTAAAATAATACATTTAGAGTTTTAGAAATTGTTTCTGGAGTCAGCCTAAGAATTATGCACATTCCTTTAATGATCATATTTAGTCAATAAAGTTTATTTTCTTACATTCTCAAAATTATTAACTAAAGGTCACTTTGAGCATAAAGTTGAAGAGATTAACCTGGAAAAATAAATGTTTGTACATTCACTAGAGCAATAGATCAGAAAATAAATAGTTGAGGAAATATTATTTAAGAAATATACTTATTTTTTCATTTAGCAGATTATTTTTCATGTAATTTGTTTTCTTTAAATTCCTTGTTTTGTGTGGTTTTTCCTTTATAGTGTGTATTTATTATATTAATGTCTTTATGCTGGAAGGAAGAAAACATAACTACAAGATTTCTTTGAGTCATGCGAAGGTAACCACTATTAATACTTTTATTAACATTTTTCTTGTGTTTTTCCATACACATTTATGTCATGGAGATTCTGTAAAGATATTTTTATTCAGATTATTTTCACTTAATATTTTAATCTAAATATTTTTCTACATTATTAAACATCTTTGAAGATGATTTTTTTTAACAGCTACATAATATTATATCACATAGCTGTATCATATTTTGCTTTTGCATTTCCCTATTATGGAACTGCTTCTAATCTATCTTACAACTATGGCTATGATGAATATTATACACAATAATTTTCTTTGTATATAAAAGCCTTTTCTGTGTCAAAGAAAACCAAGAAGATCATGTAATGACTGGATCAAAGAACAAAAAGATTTGTCAATCTCTTGATGCAATCATTTTTCCCCAAAAGATTACACTAATATGCACTCATATTAACAATGAGAATTCTTAAAATAAAACAAATCTTTTTCAGTAGCAGGCAGAATGTTTTATCTCATTTTAATTTTTATCTACTTGCTTAAAAATCTATTGAGATCTTAGATCTTTTATTTTTAGTTGTAGGAGCTCATACAAGGAATTAATTCTTTGTTATTTTTCTATTTACTCCTTTATGTTAAAAGAAGTTCTCAAAGATAAAGAATGAATTTTATACTTTATTGACTAAGATATGAGGAAGAAAAGATTTACGAACAGAGGACGTCTTTCTATTCATTTAATTTTTTTCAACTATGTTATGTAGTTTTCAGAGAATATGTTTTATACTTCTTTTGGTACATTTATTCTTAAGTATTTTATTTTTTATCTTATTGTATATGGAACTGGTTTCTCAATTTTATTTTTTAATTGTTCATTGCTAGAGTATAGAAATGCAATTGATTTTTATGTATTATTTTGCACACTCATGATGTAGGTCAACATATTCCTCTTCCTTCTGTATTTCCTGCAAATTGGCAGATGAATTAAAAATCTTGGTCAAATTTGGGTTCCACATCTTTGGCCGTACTGTAGGGAAGATTGTGTTCTTCCATTGGAAGACACATGCTGTCTGGTTTTTGCTCTTTTTGTTATTAGCAACTATTAATGCTTAGTTCCTAGACCTGTTAACCTCAACTGGGGCTGAAAAAAGGTGATATTCGAATTGTATCACTTTTTTTTCGTTTATTAGTTGGAATGATTTTATAGAGAGCCTTTTTATCTTATCTATTAGTAGGTTGAACATAGTACAGTTCATGTGGGAAAACAGGATAAATTCTCGATTCTTTCTCTTTACATAGTTTTCAAGATAAAAAGAATTGCTGCACTATCATTCTCAGAAAGTGACTAGTTTATTGGTTTACTTTTTAAATATTATGAATCTGTGACTTGAAACATTGTTGATGGGCTTCAATCCATTGTAATTCTCCATATTAAAGCTTAAACTGTGCCATATTTGGTCAGTAGGAGCCTTTTCGAGTTGACTCCTGCATCCTTTTGTCATGATCCTTGTAGTGTTTGATAGTTTCCTTACTATCTGATAAGACAGGGTGTTCTTGGCTCAGATAGTACATTCTGGCATGGAATCAATCATTTTTCAAGAAGTTCTGGTTTCTTTCACTTCAAAATGTTATTTCAAGTTCACAGTCTGGACACTTAAAATGCTTATTGCTCTTGGGTTGGTTATTGTAGATTATTTCTAGGATCTTTTAGTTGACAAAGCTAGAAATTATGTGCGCACGCACACAGATAACTGTTTATATTTAAAGATTAAATACATTGTAGTTTTTTACAAAGACATGTCAACTTACTGTGATTTTATGTGTGTTGTTTTCCTCCCCAAAAGTTAAACATGTTTAACTTTTTTTTAACATGTTCCTCCCCAAAAGTTAAACATGCTTTATTTCCCATAATGAATCTCTCTCTACTCTGATCATCTGAGCTTCCTCTGGCCTGTTTTGATTTATGCTCCTCAAAGCCTCATATTGTTTTTCTCAGGCTCTCAACTCACTTAACTTTAAAGAATGAAAATGTGAGGATAGATATTTCCAGGAAGTTGTCTGTCTGTATAATAGCAAACCTGTTTTTACTTAAATTAGAATCTAAAATACTACAAATTAATACTGTAAGTGCTTGGAATCCAGATACTTAGAGATAAATGTATTATTTTACTTATTTTGCTATTGACTATTTCATTGTTTTCTTCAAAGGATTCTAAATTTGTTTTTATCTTATATAGTGCCTCTGATATAGGAGTGTCTCAAAAATAGCTATATAGTCTTTGAAAACTCGACTTTATTAAGGCACAATAACATAATATATTAAGAAATGAGAAAGTTTTTTGAGCAGTATAGATGATTCACACCAACCTAGTATATGATTTTTTTCTTTGGTATGTAAAGCTCTTCTGATTTATTGTTTTCTTGATTCTGTTTAGTTATCTATGTTCTCTCACAGCTTTTGAATTCTTTGTCAGGTAGTAAGATCTCCAGGCCACTTAGTGGGGCTTTATTTTGTTCCTTTGGTGGTGTCAAGTTTCCCTGATTCTTTGGAATCCTTATAGCCTTGCATTGTTGTCTATACATTTGAAGAAGAGATACCCCTTCTAGCCTTCTCAGATTGACTTCTGTTGGGGAGACCCTTCCTGAGCTGACCTGGCTAGAGATTTTGAGCAAGCCTATTACTTTCTACGAAGAGGGGAAAAGGCAATTTTTATCCTAAGATAATCTAAAAAATAGTCTTTAACTATACATGTATTGATATATGTCTAATATAAAAATGAAAATATTAAAATTGTTAAAGAAAGTCTATAGATAATAGAAAAGAAAAAATAATTCAATGGAAAATTGATCTTTGAATCTACAGGCTGCTCTTGACAAGAAGTACTACATTATTTTATTCTTGTATAGCAAAGTTTTCTTTTAAGTATCAAAACAATCTCACTCAAAAGCTTACTGAGTCTTTTTTGGGGGGGGAGAAGTGTTTTTCTTCATGATTTTGAATAAATTTTTAACAAGATTTCACTTCTGAAAAGCTTAGATTTCCTAATATTTCTTGTGCTTATTTTCAGTCTAAATCAAGATTATGTTTCCTATAACCATTTATAATTTTTAAAATCTCATGACATATATTGTTTCTTTTTGAGAGTGACAACTCAGAATCAGAATAATAAAACTATCAAGACGTCTTTAACACCCAGAAGACTACTAGACAACATCGATAATTTTCTTTTATACTCTGTAAAAAAAGGAATGCTAAAAATAATTTTGTATGTATATATAATCATGACATTATTTTAATTAGCTCAACACTGCTGTCATAATTGTCCTATTTGCCAAGCCCAAGATGTAAGAAGAGCTGTCAAATCAAAAAGAGAAGCTCATTTCCTCTATAGTAATTATATGCAAAATGAGTATGTTTCAGTACATTTGTACTTTTTAAGATGACTAGAAACAGTCAAGTTAATATGCAAAGACTATTACAATGGCCATCAATAAATTGATTATAAAGAGTTAGTTTCTAGGTTTAAAACAGATTGCCAATTGGTGACAATCATAACATACATTTCATAGGATAAATTAAAAGACCCTAGAGAGTTCTCAGTGACCTCGCCATCAATAATATGTTCTTATTCATTAAAAATTAATTTGTATGAAACTTCAATGGAGGGGCTTTACTTTATTCTTATTTTGTTCATTATTTAATTAAATTACCAGAGTCTTTCAATTCCATAATCAAAAAGTGGTTTTTGCTTTTCCCTCACACTTACCTGAAAACTCCTACTACATGCTTCACTGGAAAAAAAATCAAAAGAATGATGACTTCAGTAAAGATCTTTACCACCCATTCTTAATTATTGATTTCATACAGCACAGCTTTGGCATATAATTGTCCTTCTCCTGGAAGCAGATGCCTGTCAAACAGGATTTCTAGTACTCCTAGTTGTGATAGTAGACTATCAAATTTCCCAAGATTGAATGAATAAGAAATAGTTCTCTTGGACTGAATGATTCTAAAGATAAAATTTCATTGTGCTTAATTTTTCTTTTTTTTAGTGAAAATCTGAGAACAAGGACCTTTCTTCTTTTTTTAAAAAAAAACTTTATTATTAGTTCCAAGTATACAGTACATTGGTTAGACATTTATATAGTTTATAAAATGATCCCCCTAATTGATCTATCTATTTTAACAGGCTATACTATTATAAATCAGAAAAATTCTTTAAATGATATTTTATTTAATCAATTCCTTTGAATTCAGTAGGAATCTTAAAAGTACCTTAATATACTAATACATAGTTGGACAATTTTAATAGTTGGAAAATAAACTAATACATAGTTGGAAAATTTTAAGAATAATTTTCTAAAAATCGAAGACAGTTATTAGTCTCGTTGACAGAACTGCTCAGAACAATGATTAAATATTAGGCAAAATGCCTTTAATGTGTCTTGTTGCTTCTTATTACATTATAGATGTTTTTATAGTTTCAATAAAAATCTTATTTAGTGAGGCATGATAAGTTCACTATTAAGAACCAAAGTATGTTTTAATGTGGAAATGATGCCACTATGTGCTCTCTGGTATGCACTCTATGATATGTGAATTCCCAGACTTGCAGGTAGGAAAGAATATCACTTTGTGGCAGGACAGGAATCTTGGAGATTCTTGGGAAAGAGAATTACTTCTACATTTATAAGTACTGCAGACAAAACTTAATAGGAGTACACTAGATGTTTTCTAAACATCAACCTTGAAATACATAGTTATAACAGCAAGAAAAGTACTTCTGGTAAATAAAAGTGGTTAATTTATGTCCCTCGAAGCTTTATGAAGCCTCCAGAGAGAAATTAAATATCAAACTCTAGTTTTAATGGCTCTAGTTAAAGTAACCATATTAACAAGGAAATTTTTATTTATTAATCACAATAAAATAAGTAAAATAAAGCCAACCAAATAAACAAATCATCAAATTATTGATACTGAATTAGAAAACAGCTAAACAAACAAATGTGGTCAAATTTTCACCAATGTGAGAATGAAATTTGACCAGAAGCATGGACTGAGAGAGCAAATTGAACACTGCCCTGCTTCCATTTTGACTTAGCACCTGTCATAACAGAAAAAAGGCAATTTATACCTTCAGAAAAACTTAAAGCAAAAACATTCTGCGGAGAACTAGTCTCTAAATAAGTGACATTGAGCCCTTTCTCTAAGTTTATAACTCTGTGACTTTTGAAATACTGCAGATGGGAGATATATGATGACTTTTGACCCTTGCAGATGTGAAAATCAAGTGAGCAAATTGCTCTTTTCCCACTTCAGAAGACTAACCTTGAGCAAACTAAGTATAACTTTGGCAATATTTTTGTTTTTTGTTTTTTTAGTTTTTACTTTAAGTAACTATTGATTTTTAGATAGTTATTTTTGCAAAACATTGCAAGAGAAAAATATTGTTATATGTTAACCCTTGTGCCCCTTGAGTTTTCAGTTCAGAGATTGTATGGTGCATGGCACAGTATCACCTGCAGGTGGAGAGGGAATCAAAAAAGTTCTCTATTGGTTCAACTACCTTATACCTTCACGAGTGAATCATTTAATCTTTTCTTTCAAGTTTTTCCACTGAATTTGTTTCAGTAAAATTACTTGCTAAATATAGATGCTTGGCTCAAATAAGATCCTTAACAAATGGTAGATCCATTTCTTTTCTGTCCTTAATGACAATAAATATTTACTCTATGATTTTGCTGTGAAACCATTTTTAACACTATAGTTCTAAATTTTCTAGGATATATTTCCAAAACAGCCTGTTTTGGGGTTGTGGAGAAAGAGAGCCAGTAAGAATTGGATATCACAGATGATTTCCTCATCTCTTTCGTGCACTAAATCTGTAAGAGTAATATTAGTATGCTCTGGATTCAAAAAGAAAATTAAAACCTATCTTTTCACAGAAGAGAGAATAATTTTCAGGACTCTACTGCCTCTCAGTGGTTCATTTAATACTGATTTTAATTACAAAATGTTTTCTAAATAACCTAAAATTTGCAGTAACAATTTTTTTTTTAGTATTTTGACTTCAGCGAGTTGCCAACAGTCATGTAAATTTTCTTGTGTTAGTATGCGTGCATATCCTCACTGATTAAACACCCAGAAGCCATGCTCTGTTATAAAAAAATAGTTCACGGTCTGATTTCCTTAAAACAGGATTGAAGTGAATCTATATGCAGAAGAAGGATTAACATAATACAAAGAGTCAAGCCAGAACATAATAAGTGGAGAACATAATTAGCTTGGAAAATTTCACCTCTCTGAGCATTTAGTATTTCATGTCCAGGCATTACTGAGTTGTTTTTTGATCTGTATTTTGGTATCCTAACAATAAATCCTACAGATTAGAGAGCCGAAATTTACTTTGAGACTCCTGCCTGTTAAGATGACATAATTCAACTTTTTGAGTGAGCGGTGTGTGTGTGTGTGTGTGTGTGTGTAAAGGCAAAGGTGTAAAAGAGGTTCATTGTTCCTTCTGTCTGTCTATGATCAGGGAACTATGTCAAGAACTTCTGAAAGACAGAGGGAAATTATGGTTCAGTTGTCAAGTTATTCATCATTTATTATAACAAAGGGAATACTTCACTTTTGTCCCCTTGACATTACCAAGCATTTGTTGATGGATTGAACAATCAAAATAATCCACTATTTCTCCTTTTTACAGTGTGAGTTCATTACTTGCTAAAAGATGTTATTCTAAAAATAGTAATAAAAATGTGGAAAAACTGGTTTCAAAAATCTATGAGATTGCTCTATATTACCCACAATCTGGTTTCTGATTGAGATTAAAAAAAAAAAATACTTCAATGCTTAAATTGATATCTGATCTTAGAGGCATAATTGAGTAATGATCTTGCAGGCATAATTTTTTTAAGACTGTAAATGGTTAGACATTCCAATATGGACTTAAGTGAACTGGAAACTTGCAATAGTGTTGAAATAATAATCTTATTCAAATTTTTACAATTTCACTTTCATATAGGTTTTAGAATTTAAAGAAACAAGATGTTGTAAAAAAGAAGTTGGAAAGAGGAAATGCACTGAATAATTATTCACCAGATACCCTTCATGGCACTGGGAATGAGTAGATTGGATATAGGTAAGGATTGGCAGAAAACAGAGACATGTCAGCTTCTGTCCTCTAACACAGAGTATAGAATACCACATGACGATAAGGGAAGGAAATATCAGAGAAAGAGAATCCTAATTAGGCTGAGAAGTTACCCAAAAGAGAATGAACTTTAACCTGAAAATAAGTGAGTTTATCCTGAATCAACAAGAATAAAACTTCTCCTCATAGGCAATTATGTCAGGATAAGAGATAAGTGAAGTTTTGTTGCAGCAGACAAATAGAGTTACATTTTTGAATATTTGAACCTTGCGATGACAAACCTACTTCTACCATAAAACTTCTGAATTTTTGGTAGACGAATCAACATTAAAAAAAAGGACAGAACTAGATGATATCATACAGAAAGGCCAAAGTAGAAAAAGATAAAAATTGAACAAGAAACAAATCTTGGGGCTCTAAATGAATGAGATCAGCATATGCCACCTCCAAATATGACACTTTCGCATAAGGATTGTTTTTGAGCTGAAGATAATTGAGAAACCATAGATGCAGGAAGAACTCTATGCTTTTTCTCTATCTGGCTAAAAGCAGGGCATAAATTTCTTATGAGGAAGGTGCTCTCCCAGTACCAGGAAGAAGAAGAGATCAGTCTTATCACTGGAGATGAGCCTACACAGAGATGAGTCTGCACAAACACCTTTCCTAAAACAAACTTTATCTTCAATTATTTCCCCTGCAATATGTTTCCTAGTCATTTTTTCCCACAAATTATCAGCCCTAGAACTCCAACCCCCCCTTTTTCGTCTAGTCATTTCTCTGCAGATTATCATCCTTTGTTAAAATCGTATATAAATCCCTGGGCCCAATTGAGTTTTCACTTTTATCTGTGAAGCACCTGTATATGTAAAATATTAACATCAATAAAAATACACCTTTTTTTTTCCTGTTAATCTGCTGTTAGTCAATTTAATTTGTAGGCCCCAGACACAGAACGTAAGAGAATAGAGGAAATGTTTTTCCTGTCCTGCACTAATATGTATGGTACGAGAAGAAACTGAGAATTGGAATAGAATCAGGAGAGAACAGAGAGGGTGCATGGTACCTTCATGGTATCAGCAGTGCTTCTCTCCTTTAATCCTAAATGGTGGGTCTGCAGTGTTTCTTTTATTATTCTTTTTAAAAATGTAGTATGCATTTTATACTATCTTCTAAATGTTAATTATATTTCACATATGAAATTGAACAGAAGAATTACAGAATGCTAGAAGTGATAGTAAAAGTCAAAATTAAGTTTTTAAAAAACAAAGCAAGGTAACAGCAGCTCACTAATGTCATTTTTCAAAGTCAACTTTATTGAGGTATGATTTATAAGAAAATGCATCTATTTTAAGTGTACAGTTCTATAAGTTTTGACAAATGTACACTTCATGTAACCAGCACCATAATTAATAGAACATTTTTATGAGCTTGAATCATTTCTTTGGATATCTTTGCAGTCAATCCTTGTCCCTCTCCCCTGACCCCAGGCAACTATTAATATGCAATCTGTCACTATAGGAATTGTCTAGAATTTCGTATAAATGGTATCATACGGTTTGTACTCTTTTGCGTCCGGCCCCTTTGGCACAGCACAATGAGATTCATCCCTGCGACCGTATGTATCAGAGTTCATTCTTTTATTGCTGAACAATATCTTTGTGTGGCAGTCACAGAAATGTACTGCCCAGATCTCCCTACTAGAACCAATCCAGCTGCCGTCACTGGATTACACCTCTCAGGGTCTACCACCACATTCATATTCTTGTATTTTTCCAGGGTTGCTTCCAGCTAATGACTAAGCCTGGTGGAGGCATTAGTGTTACCCCATTCCTGTAGAATGAAAGATTTCTCTAATGAGCAGTTTTAGTTCAAAGAATCCCTATTGACCAAGCTGAAACTTCCTTAGAACTGTTCTTCAGTCGGGCTTTTACTGCTAAATCCTCCTTTCCCTCTTCAGAGATTTCAGACCTGCATCATCATCTGAGAGGCACATCTGCTTATTCCTGAGTCTTCCCTGTTAGCCTTTATAGGTGTCTTTCCCAATAAATCTCTTGAATATCTAATCTCCCTTTAGCATCAGTTCTCAGAGAATCCAAACTACCACATACCACAGTTTGTTTATTCTCCTGTTGATAGAAGTTTAGATAGTTTTCAATATGAGCATTCGTGTATAAGTCTTGGTGAGGATACTTTGTCATTTCTTTTGGGAAATCCTAAGAGTAGAATTGCTGGATCATATGGTATGTAAGTGTTTAATTTTATGAAAATCTTTCAGGGTAGCTCCATAGTTTAGCGTTTAGCATGTCTGCTTTACATGCAAAGGGTCCTGGGTTCCGCCCCAGGTGCACTAGGACCCACCTTCAGAGATCCAGTTCTTAAGGTGAGATGACAATATCCGTAGGTCAGAGGTGGAAGGGGAGGGAGCAATTAAAGAGGGGGGTGGTGCTTTTTTTTCTAACTATCGATGTATGAGAGTTTCAAATGCTCTACATCCTTTGATTATTAGGTATTATAAATCTTTTAGTCATTCTAAATCTATACATTGTGGGATCTTATTGTGGTTTTAATTTACATGTTTTGATAACTAATGATGTTGCACTTCTGCCTTAGTTTCCTAGGGGCTACCATAACAAACTACCAAAATCTAAGTGGCTTGAGACAATGGAAACTTATTCTCTCACAGATCTGGAGTCTAAAAACCTGAAATCAAGGTCCGGATGGGGCCATGCTCCCTCTGAAAACTCTAGGGAATAATCCTTTCTAAATTTACCTGGTAATTAGGATGACCATCTATGTTAGCTAATTGGCTTTATTCAAAGGTAAAATCAATTTATATCATTACCACAGGAAGTAGTTTTGGAGCTGGTGTGCACAGGTGCCTGTAATGAAAGTTGAGCTCGTACTTTTCTAAAGGAAACTGAGAGAGGGAGGCACTGTTTTTCTTGATGTTTACATTTCAAAGAGATTCCTCCCAAGTCTCTGATAGACATCTCTAGTTTAAACAGTTGGCAAGGGGCTTATTTAGATTTTGAAAAGATTTGCATACATCTTAAAGGGACAGAGAAAGAATTTACGATTGCAAGTTTTCTAAAGAAAATTCTCTGAAAGAAAATGACGCTAATTGTTTTGTCTTGAAAAACTCACCCTATTAATCATTTTATTTTCTGCATCAAGTCTAAATCAATAGTTATACTATTATAACAGTCAACTGTATCTCCGTTAATAACAAGCATTCACTTCTGTTTATCTAGATATATTAGAACCGAAGAGAACTTGCATCCCGAAGTTAATCAAGTAACATTAGACTTGCATTCTGCAGTTCGTATCTATAAATGCCAGATTTCTCTTTGTGTATTAATTCAATGATTTTTTTTTCTACATTATCCTTCCAATCAAACCAGTTAACAAACGTTTTCATGTCAAATTTAGGGCTTGAAAACACGAAAGCATATTGGTTACTTTTTGTTATTACAAAAATTATTAACGAAGATGTCTCCGCTTTTACTCTATCAATAATGAGATTGTTGAGTTTATCAGTTCAGACCTTGTTTATACTGGGAGTACAGTTGACAGGTGATTGAAATTGTGGGTATCGTTACTGGGAGAACCAAAAGGAAAAGTAGCGTAACAACTAGCATGTTTGTTTTCTAGTAAAATGTGATTCTTAAAGTAGTTGAAATGACCCTACTATGAATAGGAGAGCAAGGCAGTCTATGAAACTAGTAAGTTGGCTAGAATACTTCCTTTTCAGTTGAGTTCAGTACCAATATTAGTCTAAAAGACTTAGGTTTAAAGTTATTTGTGGAAAATGCAGTCTAGTCATCCTAAGGATCTGGCTTCCCAGGGGAAGTCCAAAACCAACTAAGTTTTTCTTTTACTTTAATAGCTGTGGGTGATCAGCAGCACTTAAATGGATCCTTCTTAGGGTGGTAATAGCCCATCCTTCCTCTGGAACACCTGCACATAGCCGATATCTTCTGGTCAATAGGTATGGATTATCTTCCAGGGCCTTATGATTTTATGTCTCAGGATTTCTAGGAGAGAGAGAAGCCCTATTAAGTATTGATGTAATTGAGAGAGGATTCAGTTAAGTCAGTCATAGGACATGGCCTTGGACCCAAATTCATAGGCTTGACAAATAGGAGTTCTAAGGGAGGGATAATGTACTTGCTTGTGGGGGTTACTCTAATTTTTAACAAGGTTAAGGGTAAAGCTCCAGGTCTTCCTAAGACAGGTTTGCGGAATCTTTGCCAAGGAGTTTTCTAAGAGTTTAATTCATTTGCTCTCCTGTCTAGAGAGGACTGAGGCTTATAGGAATCTGCAAACATTTGTATAATTCCTAGAAAACAGTAGAAGCAAATGGTTTCCTATAGCAAATATGCTCTACTGTGCCCAAAGTAGGAATAATGTGTATTAAGTAGGCTTTACCATTGTCCGGACCATTTAAACATCAGACACACCATAACTAGACAAAATCTTTTACTTTCTGCAGGTCTTAATACTTTGAAATCCAACTGACACTAGGTTCCTAGAGAGCTGGTTTGGGAAAATTTTCTGCATATACCTTGTGAATGGCCTGTAAAGTATCCTGCTGATAAATAGCACATCTCTTTAATTTTTAAAATAAGTTTATTTTTCTTAATCGGCATAGTAAAAGTCTAGTACCTTTAAAATCATTCTTTTATTCAAAAGATTAATTTGATGACACAATTTTGTTAGGTAATTTTCATAGTCCAGTCAAATTTATTTTGGCCACTTTTATAGCCTATTTGTCCATTTTCTTTTGTGAAGCATTACTTTGAAAGTGAAAAAAATTTCTTATAGTATCAAAAGTTGGGCTTCTAAGTTTCAAATCTGCTATGGGTTAAGAGCAGCTTTTGAAACTGTCAGCACAATTACTGTCTTTAGAAATTCATTCTTCGGCTCTGTGTGAGCTCTACAATAAATCACTGATATCTGAGTAGGCAGTTGTAAAGCCTCTGACAAAGCAGCTATTAGTTTACTATGAGATGTATGTAAAAGTGTCTATTTTTAAAAAATGTACCATATCGAATGACAGATACGAAACGTGTATTCATAATTAGTGTATATATTCTTTTAAGTGCAGAACCAAGAATTGTAGCTCTTGTAACTGTTATTCATTTAGCTGCTTGTGCAGACTTGATTCTAGACCAAAAAACAAAACATAAAAAAACAAAATAAAACCAAAACCAACACTCAAACTTCCAAAATTTCATAAGAAGTCACCGTAGCATAAGAAGCCTTAAGTTATGCATGTTTATCCCACATACGTGACCTATCAGTAAATGTCTAATATGCAATATAAATAGGAATATCAGATAAATCAAGTTGGGTTTTTAAAACTTGGGAAACCTCAAAGGTAGGGGGGTGCTATAGCCAATTTCAGTTGTTCGGACATCTCTTCAGATCCTAGTTACCAAACCAGAGGATGAATTATTATGGAGAAGTATCATGTTATTGAGCCATCAGAGGTTTTGTTCATGTTGGAAACTATTATTTACAATACTGTACGAGTTCCATCAATTACCCAATATTGTGTGTGTGTTTACGTGTTATGCATATAGGCTGTTTTATCTGCAAATGGACTGACTTCTAGATAGTAACACTCTATGGACTACAGATGCCCCATGTATTTTACCTTGATTTAGCAAGATTTCAGTTTGTCCAGTGAGGCCTTATGCCTTGTGAAGGAAAGAATTGTAACAAAGCCAAATCATTGATTTTGCATTTCTCTCTAGTTTCTGACACTACCAGCAAATCATGTACATATCGACTAATTATAGAACACTCTATTGGGACAAATATATGTTTTTTGTTTGTTTGTTTGTTTTATAAATGACAAGAGAAAATAGTAGAAGAGTCCCCAAACCCTTTAGGAATCCTTTTCCATAAATACTGGATCTCCTCATAAGCAAAAGCAAATAATAATTTACAAATATCTGTGAGAAGAACAGAAAAAAAGAAATGCAGAAGAGATCGATTATGAAAAAAATTTGGCAGACAATAGTACTAATATCAGAATAGTCTCAGGGTTAGGAACTACACTGATTAATGAATCAATAAATTTATTCACTCTAAAATCTTTATAAAGTATACCATCTTTATAAAATGTACCTTTCTTATTTATAAAAAGTATGGGAGTTTTTCAAAATGAGTGCTTTTTTAAAACTATATTTATTTTTCTGATTCTTTTATAATTGATTTTATTCCTTTTAACTCAAGTCTAGAGCCCAAAGTGATGTGTCGATGTGTTTCAACTTAAGGTGCTTTTTCAACATGGTGTCAGACTGCTACTCTGCCATATCTCTTTTTCTTTTAGAAGGCACACAATAACCAAATAAAGTGCCCTTTTCTCCATAGAGCTCCACAGACCTTCCGTCTGGAGCACAAAATATAGTAGCTCTTAAGTTTCATAGCAGATCTCTTCCTAGTGGATACAGGAGATCTGGAGAAGATAAGAAAACATTCTTTTCAGTCAGAGAAGCTACCTATATGGGAATCTCAGAGGAAAAGAAACGGCAGATCCAACATACCAACATTCTGTATTGATCTATCACCAAATGGAAGTGAGAGATTACCAAGGAAATTGCAGAATAAGTAGCATCAGTATGATCAATTCACCAGTTCCCACCTCTGAGATCCCTATATCTGCCCATTTTAAGCCACTTGCCAATTATTCCTTAGCCTTTTGGCCTTTCTTGCTTCTTTTGTTCCTGCAATTCCTACATCTTCCAGAATTACTTTCTGAAATCCCTCTTCCACTGTCCTGGCTTTTTGCAATAATGACATATTGCTGGTCGTCTGCCTTTCTTCTCTTTGTAGGTTGTCCAGAGTAGGGGTTATTCCTTTTAGTAAAAAGTTCTAACTGAGCAGCTAACACAGCAGTTTTACACTTATTCATTTTTTCTTTATTATTTTCTATATTGTCCCCTAAACTAAGGAGCCGCTGTTAAGATTTGAGTAACAGTCTGTCCTTATCATCCTCCCACCTTTTCCTTAATTTGAGTTCGGATAGTCTAACCTTGCATCCAGGCCAATATTATTTGAGAAAGCCCCAACAAACTGCTGATGGAAATCAACGGAGGATCCACCTATCTTCTAGATACACTGCTGCAACTTCTCCCAGCTCATCTTTAGTGAAAAGGCTTAAAGTTCAATCATTAGTGACCCCTCTCAAAGAGTTCTAATGTCCATAGGACTTACAGAGTTGTGGGGGGAGGGGGGTAGCATGAATAGCTGACTTTCCTTAGCCACCATACTCCTTGATGTGGTGATCTGGATGTGCTTGCTCTATCAAAGAAGCAAAGTATGCTGGCTGTAGAATTCCATGCTTTAGCCAGTATACATCTCCATGCATGAGGCTGTAAATGGAAAACATGCTGCAGAGTACTTCTGCAAACTCCTGAGGTGCAGAGAAAAGAGGTCTTTAAAATGAGTACTATCAACTGGTGACAAAGCCATGTGAATTACCCAGGAGGTCTGGGTTGCTTCTCAATGACAACAGCTTTGTTGTTGATCCAAATAGGAAGGTCTGGTTTTCCTCACATTAAGACAAGAAAAATGTAAATTATGTGGTGCTTTGTGATTCTTCCTGTGTTGACACTCATCAGCTTAACAACTTGTAAATGCCTTTTTCCAAGTGCCTAGTGCAGCTACTCTCCATCCTGTTGTCTTTATAGGAGATCTGTCATTTATCCAAGTTCTCATTTATACCCAGATCAGATCTTTTTACCTTGTTTGCTTTCCTAACTGAGTGGTACATGAGAAGGGACTCTTCAAGGTAGATCTGAGCTAAGACATGGAGTGGACTCAGAGCTAGCTCACCAGGCACACAAATTTGTGTCCTCAAACAGAGTAGGCAATTCATTATAAGCTGGAGAATTGCCCTCCCATCCTCTTTATAGGGAAGATCACTAATGAAGGGAACCGCTGTCTAAAAGATCATCTCTTCCCCCTTCCTCAGAGTCAGTTTGAGACTGGGAGGGATAAAGAGACACAGAGGGGCAGAGGGAGCAGGACAGTAGAGAAAGGAGTTGGAAGGTTCTATGAAAGGGACAGTCCCTACAAATCTCACATTTCCTTTTTCATTTTTTCACAATTTTTTTTCTGGCTATTCAAATCATGAAATTTTTTCTTAGAATGATTTTTATCATATATTTATGATATTTGTGTGTGTGTGTGTGTGTGTGTGTGTGTAGTAATTCATTTGTTTAGGATGAAGCCTAAGAACTCCAGCAAATACAATCATTTATCCAAATTAAAGGAGCTGTCCTCAGGCAATTACAAGACTGAATTCTCATATACCCATTCCAAATATGACAGAAAGATATTAGTTTTTTAAGAGAAAGAACTGCAGGTGATATTCGTGGCATTTCATATTTTCCTACCACATGGTTATCATAATAAAATTTTAGAGCCAGTATTACTTATGTTTATTTAATAGTAAATTATCAAATTTGTAGCAGATGGTTTATTTGGCTATCATTCCAAAAGAGCAAGAGCTAGAACAGAGACTTTTTAGTTCAGGGACTCTTCCCTTTCTTGCGTGGCCAGAAATCTCCAGCCAGTTCTCTTAATTCGGGAACTCCCAGACACCCCTTCCTAATCACCAGAATTGTTAGGGAACTAGAATTCAGAACAAAATCTCCTCCTGACCCAGAAAACCTCTTCACAACTGAACAGAAGAAAATAGTTTGATTATTGACTACGCATTAAACCAGAATGTGATGTTCATTATAGACAATCTGGTATAAGGATTACAAAGGCAGAAAAAAATCTTACCCAGATAAAACTCTTTACATACATGTTCTCAAGATAAACCATAACTAGTCCTCAAGCCAGAGGACTTGACAGCACCATTTGTTACAAATAGCTCAATCTAAATTCACCTGGCAATTCAGGTGACCATATGTGTTAGCTAATTGGCTTTACCCAAAGAAAAAACTAAATTCTCCTGTCTTTATGGCAGGAGGTAGTTTGGGATCTAGATATATGCAGAAGTTAGGCTTCTACCCTTCCACAGAAACTGGGAGATAGAGGTCCTATCTTCCTGATGGCTATACTTCAGAGAATGCTCCCAGGTCTTTGATAAAGACATTTCTAGGTGTAAATCTGGCCAAAGCCTTATCTTGCTATCTAGGTTTTACAAAGATTTGCATAAACCTCAAAGTGACAGTGAAAGAATCTACAGCTGCAAATTTTCTAAAGAAAATGCTCTGAAAGGAAAGGGTAAGGAGCAAGAGTCTCTGTTTTTGTATGAGGGAAATTACTTCTTTTTTTTTTTTTCTTTTTCTAATTGTATTTACTCTTACAATACCATTTATCAAGTGTCCCCAAATGTTAACATTTTACATAACCATGGTAAAGCTTTTAGGGTTTTTAAACTAGGAAATTAGCATTAATACGATACTACTATCTAACCTACAAATTTTATTCAAATTTAATAAGTAGTACCATTAACATCTTTTTCTGGTCATGATCCAATTCAAGATCATGCAATGCATTTAATTACATTTTTCCATGTCCTTTAATTTGAGATATTTTTAAAACTTTCTTTGTCTTTCCTAACGTTGAAAAATGTTTAAGCTTTATTGTGGTACCATTGACATACGAAATTTTGTACATATTTAATATATACACCTTGATTTGTTTGTACATATGCATACAACTCTGATACCATCACCGCAAACAAGGTGCTAAACATATCCATCATCTCCAAAAACTTTCTTGTGTGCGTGTGTGTGTGCGCGCATGTGTGTGTGTGTAGTTTTTTGGTAAAAACACTTAACATGAGGTTTATCCTCCTAACATATTTTAAAGTGCACAATACTTCTGTTAATATAGGTACTACGTGACACAGTAGATTTCAAGAACTTATTCATCTTGCATAATAAAAACTATACTCACTGAAAAACAATTTCCCATTTTCCCCAGTCCCCAGCTCCTGGCAACCACCATCTATGCTCTACTTCTATGGCTTTGATTTGTTTAATGTTTTTCATGATTAAATCAGATTATGTTTTGTGTGTATGTCTACGTGTTTGAGAAATACCACAGAAATGATGCTTATCCTTTTTAGTGCATTACTGTTGATGCTAAATTTAATCACCTGGTTAAAGTGGTTGAAAGGTAGCAGAATATGATGCTCTAATATATGCCTCTGTGACGTAAGGATTATTTTCAGGTAATTATTTTGAGAAATGGAATACACAGGAGAAGCTATGAAAAGAGAGTAGAAGTTGCCTTTTTTTAAATAGACAGTTGTATTTATAAAGGGAATCTCTGTTTGTAAGGGTATCTCCTTTTCTATACCAGGAAGAGAAGGATGACTCTAAATTGTAAGAGACTTATCAATGGAGACAGCACCAACTTAAATCTTCATGACAATTTTACCCTTGTTTACTTTGTTTTTCCTGATAACTTCCCATAACTGGCCTCTCCCACACCTTTCTTTCTTTTGCCTTAAGCTGAAGATAGTATTTAAGCTTGTGGCTTTGGCCACTTTGGAGAGTTACTAATTTTTTTCCTGGGTATCTCCCATGTATACCAAAGGTGTAGACATGTTAATAAACGTTAGTTTGTTTTCCTCTTGTTCATCTGTATTTTTGTGATAGGAGAACTCAAAAAAGTAGAAGGAAAATGATTTCTTTCTCCCCTGCACTCGTTACATGATCCAGAAAGATATAGGTGGAAAAAATGTGAGGTGGCACATGCAGGCAGGGAAATGTGACAAGAAGCACAGAGCATGTGATTGTTGGAGGTAATAGGGTAACTGCAGACATGGAGACAGAGAGAGAGCACCGCATGCTGAGGAGTTTGGATTTCATCTGAAAGAACCTGGGGAAAAGTGTTACTTACTATAGAGCTGTTTGAGGTAGAGTCCAATGGGACAGTGCAGATGTACTGATAAGATGCATTGCCATGGCTGAGGTGTGGAAAGGGCACTTAAGCCTTTGTAGATAGGTATTTAACACAGATTTTTTTTTGTGATGAACACCTCTGCGGAGGCTGCGCTCCCCTCTAAAGTGTTTTCATGTTGTCTCATAGACTCAAACAGAGCTCCCATCTCCCTCAAAGCCTTAGATTTCCCCTGAATTGTGCTGTATTATTTCCTTTCAATGAGATAACAAAAGATGCTGGTAAAATTCAGCCACAGAACAAAATTGTTCCAGTTCTTAGAACTGGAAAAAATTGCCACATCTACTGAAACTTGGAAAATTAAAGTCAGCTTTATTGCTTCTGCATTTTGTGCATTTGACTTTTTCTTAACATTGGTGACTCAAGTGCATGTGCCATTACATGCCGCACAGAAGATCTTCAGAGACACCAGGACTGAGCACAAGATAAAAGTATAAGGTGGATCAAGTTCTTTGAGTAACTTCCATGCCTTCGTACTCTCCCTGCTTCCCAGGTGCTGGTGCCTTCAGCCTGCCTCTGTGAATTCCCTCATAACCACCAACTCAGACTCACTCCTTTTTGAAGTAGTCAATATTCTCAATTTTCTCTCCTCTCTTTTGTAATCCGATCTCCTGTTTTCAGAGTAGCCAATCTTAGCATTAATTTTAATAAAGATTAATATTAACAACATCAATAATTTATTGTCAATACAGTGTTAACTGATTAAAGTAATTTATACTCATTACTATACATATCTTTACCCATCCTTGAAATACAAGATGAAGTAAACACTAACCACATGATACTCTGCCGTTAAAAATTTCTCTTAATTTTTAAATTTAAATTGCTTGCGCCACATCTGAAATTTTACTATTATCCCATTTATCTTAACAAAAAGCGGCCTTGGTTTAGTCTGCTACAATTTGTGTGTGTGTCATGTGTGCATGTGCATATGTTGTTTAGAATCTTTTTGACTTATCTTCTCTTTTTTATTCTTACTAATTGTCCTGGTTCTCTTCCTTCCTAAGCTCTCCTTATTCTACTTACCAGCCATTATTGCTATTGGTGGATTTTACATTCCCCTCTTCAGTCTTCTTAGACATTGTTCATCAATTCATTAGAATGCTTACTAAATGCGTATTACAACAATGTTTAGTTGAAAGGGCAGGTTCAGAAACAAATATAACAATAAAAATTCATAGAATAATCAAAAGTCCCTATTTGCCCAAATCAGTCCTGGCTTATACCCATTTTCCTGGTGTGATTAACCATTTCTACTCTAAAATATGTTCCTGTTTTATTAAAAATTATTTAGTTACCCCCGATTTATGAGAATAACTGAAACATATGGTGAGAATTGTTGTCTAGAAGATGAAGAGAAGACTTTTCCAAAAACATATGGTGAGAATTGTTGTCTGGAAGATGAAGAGAAGACTTTTCCAAAAGGGCTGTACTTGAGAGAAGACCACATGGTGAGGAGACCTTAGTTCTACAGGTGAAGAAAGTACAACCAAGTCCAAAGGCAGAGCAGCTGTAAAAACATGAGCATGCTTGGAAGACTTTGCAAATCAGAGCTACCTCACTTGACTTCCAACTCGGGAGTCCATCAACTATTTCAGAACTCACCTAAATCTTAAAAGTTTTAGTTCAGCCTAGAATAGCATCATCATAGATTGTGATGTTCAAGATTGATAATGTTGTATTGCATTTATATTAGGCTTTATAATGTTTCTTTCCTCTTCTCAGGGGCAGATTTTATTCTGTTACACAATATCTGATTTAAGAGAATTTTAATGCTGATTTTATTCAAAGCTGGAAGTACTCCGTGATTCTTGGTGTTATGAGCTTGACGTGTAAATTGGGCTCATTCTTGCTTTTGGAGATAGGCCTGTAATGATAAGAACTTTCCTCTTATGACCACTTTGGCCGTGTCCCAAAAGTTTTGATATGTTGTACTATCATTATTTGTTTCTATGTATCTCTTGATCTTTCTTTTTATTTCTTCTCTGACTCTTGATGTGTAAATTGATCAAAAATTCTTCATATGTTTCTTAGTTTTGAACTCCAAGCAGGAAATAATCAATTTACTATAGTTCTGAAGAATCTCCAGTTAAGCAAATCTGAGAAAAAAATCTACCCTTAAATATAAGTAACAAGAGTCACATTTGGACATGATATTTTCTGCTGTCTTACAACAAAAATATACATACAGATTTGTGATAAGAATTCTTCCTCCTACATGCACAAAATTATCATGTATTGCTCTCAGAAACAAGAGCAGGTATTAGAAAAGCTCATGAAAACTTTTTAATATTATTAGTTTAAGGAAATACAAATTAAATAATGAGATATGACTACACTCCTATTAAAAATGGCTAAATAATTTTTAAAGGACTGAACCAAAGGTTGGCATGAATGTGGAGCAACTATAACTCTCACACGTTTCTGGCAGGAATACAAGATAATATAGCCACTTTGGAGAACAGTTTGGTTGTTTCCTATATAGTTAAACATGATTCAGCAGTTTCACTTCTAGTTATTTATTCAAGATAAATAAAAACATAGGTTCGCCCAAATACCTGCATGCACTACTTATAAGAGCTTTATTCATAATGCCCAAATCTGAAAAACAATCCAAATGTCTATCAACTAATGAATGAACAAACATTATGGTACATCAATACAATGAAATACTATTCAGTAACAAAAAAGAGACAAAATACTAGTACAGAATAATGATGGATGAATCTCAAAAACATTAAGCTAAGTAAAAGAAGCCAGATACAATAAGATACATAGACAATGTTGCATTTATATGACATTCTGCAAAACTATAGAGGAGACACCAGATCAGTTATTTACAGGAGCTGTGTGTGGGGCACTGAATCTAAATTGGAAGTGAAAAAATTTATATGTTGGTTGTGGTGGTGGTTACATGAATGTATGTTTGTCAAAACTCATTCAGCTATACACCTAAAAAAGGTGAATTTCCCATATTTATACATATAAAGTATCCTCTCAAAACTCAACTTAAAAAATTTAAAAAGTCAAATACTGTAGCATATTCTGTAAAACTGAACTAAAACATTAAGAAAATAATAAAAGAGATGAAAGAAAAACTTAAAATATCATTAGAAAAACAGGACATGAGTTGAGAGAATTCAAGAAAAAATTTGAAATAAAAGAAAAAAAATCATTTTGGGATTGAAAACTAAATTAGAAGCAAGAAAAAAAGAAATAAATTTACAAAATAACTTCTTAAGAGAAATAGAAAGCCAAAGGAATACAATTTTTAAAATCAAAGAAAGATAAAAATTTAAGACAAAATTATAAAATTTAAAAATATAAATATAAATTTGAAATTATATGTTGAAATCACATATTGCGTACCCCAAAATATCGTAGTGAGTAGACCTGAGACATAATATAGGAAAATTACTGCATTAAAGGAAAAGAGAAGAATGCTTTGAGTATTTTGGCAAACAGAATATGTGACTTAATAAGTAAAAAAATTAGATTACCATTACATATTTTGGAAAGCAATACTTTGTCAGAAGAAAATGTGGTAACATATATAAGATACTCAAGGAAAGAAAATATGAGATCATAACTTGACATCCAGCAGAGAAAAACTTTTATCAGCATGTGAGACTTAGGAAATATTATATGCATAAGACTTTTCTAAGGAATCCACTAGAAAACAAACTTAGACAAACAAAATAACTAAAGAGATATGACACAAGAACTGGTAGTAGAACATTAAATATATAGTTACTCATAGAATTAAGACTAAGTGAGAAGAGAAAGAAAAAGATAAAGGTGGTCAAATATATGGTGAGGAAAGAGATTTGAGTTTGGGTGGTGAACACATGAAATATTCATATGATGTATTATAGAATTGTACAATTGAAACATAATTTTATTAACCAATGCCATCCCAATGAATTTAATAAAATTAAAAAAAAAGACTAGTGTGAGTTAGAGAGAGTACAGTGTATGGTGGTTATATGATTTCACAATGAAGATAAAGTACAACCATAAAAAAATGGGAGGAATCCAAGATAGCATAAGCAAAAAAACCCAAAAAACACCATACATACATACATACATACTCTGTTTTCAGTAATAGTTGATAGTGGTGGTATTTGTATTAATATTCTAATTCTGTGGAGTTAGTAGGGTGTGATAATGTAACTTAATTACAGGATATTCTATTTTGTCATCACTGATATTCTCAAGAACATAGATTCTCAGATATTCAATCTAGAAGAAATGAGATACATATGTAAAATATACAGATTAAGTAAAAAACATATAGTCCTGAATGTGAATTGGAAAATTCAGTATAAACTTATGACTAGTGCAGATGTTCTTAAGCTATTATCTTCTTTTTTTTCCCATTAAAAAAACAAGATATTTGTTGATAAATTGCTAATTCAAGGTCTGAAGCATAAAATATACAAAGTAAATCTGAAATATCTTAACATAGAGGATAGTAAGAAAGCCATCAATGACTTCTAGGTTTATATCAAAAGGATGCATGAGTCAACTTGAAGAGGCTTTCTTGGGCCAAAGATGGGACAACTTGAATTTCAATATTAAGCATTTCAATTAATTGGAACTCAGCAAATGAGTTCACAATAACATTTTTAAAAAGTAAATTGGTCACCTTCTGAGGACGTGACTGTGATTCCTTATTTTGGAAACGAGGCAAATATAAACTGTACCATTGAGTGTAATAGAAGGAAGCACCCCCTTATAAAACATTTATAGGTAAAATGAACAAATAAAATAACAAAATTAAAATATCATTATTTTGTAACTTTCAAGGAATTAATAGATCTCTGTATTAAGAATCAAGCGCTGTTTATACATACATGTGTGTTTATATATGTATGTGTGTATACACATATATGTAAAATGTGTATATATGCATATATATGTGTGTATATATGTGTGTGTATATACACATATATATGTATATAAGACAATTATTTTGTATAATAATAGGGGGAAAAACCACTATCACTGGTAGTTTTGTCACAATAATTGAGCCTGAGTCTAACTAAACCTCTGATTACAGCTGAAAATTTACAGGATATACAGAAAAGAGAACATTTTGATTTGTACCATGTATATTTAATCAGCAAAATTCAGACCATGGATGAAATGGCCCGGTTTCTTCGATAGATGTTATAAAGAAAAGGATAGGTAAAGGGAAAACATATAGTTAAAAAGAGACTAAAAAACATATGAGGTAAAAAAAAAACTATAACATTAAACTATAGTTTCTAGGAACGCACATTTAAATGATAAAACTGCAAAGAAATGCAAGCAAGGCTAATGACCCTCCAGATATCCTTGAACGTTCTAGAACTGCAGAAGTGGTCTGCTTTACTTTAGTAGAAGAGAACCATAGCCCTCTTGGTTAAAGAGTATACACATGACTTGCGAGGCAGTACTTATTCTTCTCAAGGTCTGCTTCGTTTTCTTTCCTGGTTACTAGGCTAATCACCAAGGCCAAATTAAAAAGTGCTGGACATGCTAGGAAAGGAACAAGATTATTCAAACCATTCAAA
The DNA here is from genome assembly GCF_902729225.1 of Pteropus medius. Lineage (NCBI taxonomy): Eukaryota > Metazoa > Chordata > Mammalia > Chiroptera > Pteropodidae > Pteropus > Pteropus medius. Next base: position 2,344,539 of record NW_024354550.1, read on the forward strand.
CTACTGGACCTTGTTACTATGGCCTGACAGGAAACATTAGAGAATGCTGGTGAATGAATCTTGAAGATACTGGACCAAAGAACATGGAATATAAGATTGGATAACAGAAAATCTGTTGACATGAGACCACTCTCGTGTGACTGAAGATTTAATGCCCTGGCAAGGATTCCTAGAAATATGGTGCTAAGGTAGTCCATGAAATTTTGGACAAAATGATGGTTGACCGTTAGATGAAATGGAAATGTTGGAAATGCCATGACAGAATGTTGAGAAAGGAATCAAATTGTTTAAAATAGGTAAGCATATTTGCATTAAAATTATACCTATGGGATTTTAATAAAGATAACTGAGTGCTGAATGAAGGGATCAATGCTGCTGAAGAAAGAATTTATTGCTTACATTTCCTGAAACAAGGGGACATGCCATGTCATGCAGGGCCACAGGGGAAATACAGGTTTTAGTCAGAAGCAGAATAAAGGGGAGAGCTGAGGCCAAAGCTGTTATTGGGGTTTCTGTGGCAAAGGCAAGTCAGCACAGAGTTTATAGGTTAGAGTTGGCTAACTTGAATAATTCTGGTAGGCTTTGGGGCATAGGGGGTGCTTTGGTTGTCTAGTATCTGGATCTGGGTTTATTTAGAACATGAGAAATATTGGCTTTGTGTATGAGAGTTAGACAAGGAGATGGGTCAGGGCACAGCACTGGATCAGACAGTATGCACATGAAAGGTGTGTTCTAAGCAAGTTTTCCATTCCCCAGGAATTAGTTATCCCTGGGAGGAGCTCTTTCTCTAGAACTGTAAGGCCCTTGAATGATTCAAAACATCATAAGATAAAGAAAAATACTAGATTTGATCTAACATATATGATCCAAGATCTCATCAAATGGCTGTTTTTTGGAATTGCCCAGAGAATATTCACTTTATTAAGCAAAGGAACGTACTGGTAAACAGTGCATCAACATCATTACAAAGCTTGGTGGTGGTTATCCTCTCTGAGTGGCAGCCTGTGGTAGCAGATGCTAGTATGGAATTAGATTTCCTAGTGTCTCTGGGTGTGACAAATTCTGGACTAGCAGAAACCATGTGGCAGCTCTTAATCATCATAGAAGAAAGGTTAACATTTACCATAAGGAATAGTGTGCGGAGAAAGAAAGATGGCTGTAGTCAGGCTCCCTCCTGACACCCTTAGCAACTTCCGAGCAGAAGTGACTCAGCACTTCTTCCCTTATGTAATCATGTGCCTGGTATGCATGCGTGGGCTTCCATTACCTGACAGTGTGCCACTATGGTTTAACCTGTGTATGTAAAGATGCCCTGTGAGGCTGGCTGCACCCTTGCTGACATAAAGAGCTATGTTGCAGTTGCCCACAGCTCCCTACATTTTCTTCTAACTGCCCAAGCCTTGTACCCCTTACTTCAGAACCTCAAATCTGCAGCAGCACAAACAGCAAGTCAGATTATTCACTAGAGGGCTTTGAACCTCAGAAATTTGTAGTAATGGCAAATAGACCATAGAGTTCTGAGGGTCAAGATTTGTGGGTATCTAATGGGGTTTTTCTTGATTCTTTCTCTTTTTCTGTGTGTGTGTATCACTATCTCTATCTATCTATCTATCTATCTATCTATCTATCTATCTATCTATCTATCTATCTATCATCTATCTACTATCCAGTTTCAGAAAAGATAAAGATGATCAGAAGACTGGCATCAATGCTGCAACGGGAAGTCACAATTCCTGATTTGATATTACTAACTGAACTACTTTTTAGATTCAGAGCAATATACTGAAGAATAGAATGAGTCAAGTTTAAGAAGGACCCTCCAGTGTCACAGCTACTGTATGTATTGAGTAGTGATTCTCTCAGTTCTTGCCCAAAAGGACATATGGCTATTTACCTGAATAACTGCACTGAGAGAAGAGAAATATCCAAATACTTCAAAGGATGTTTGCTATAGATTCTGAGCTGACACTTGTACCTAATAACCCATAGCATCATCGTGACATCCCTTTCCTCCACTCAACCCCCTTTAGAACAGAAGAACAAAGAGATTAAATAATAATTGATGTTTTGGCCCAAGTCTATCTTGCAGTGAGTTAAATTCATACACATTCCTATTGCTTATTCCTTTTTTCTTGAATGCATAATATAGATGAACATTTTTAGCAGGCAGAAGAACCCTCACATTGGTTCTCTGACATATAGAGTAAAAGGTAATTGTCATAGGAAATTCTCATCTTTGAGACAATGGGAAAAAGAAGACATTTGTTGCCTAAAAGGGGGGAAAATACCACCAATGAGGTATAGAAAGTGCTGAAGGATAAAGGGGAAACACAGCACAATATTATTATTTTTGATTATTTAAAAAAAATCTCTCCACTTATATTAACTTTACCATTTTGCACATGTTAGTTTTGCAAATGTTGCAGATGTTTCAGAACAATGATACTTCTGTTTATAACTGATGCAAAGAAAGAAAAGAAAACAGACTTTCAATGAGAAACTATGTGGTGGGAAATAAAAAACAAAGAGAAATGACAAGAGCGACAGATTCTGTTGCAAAATTCTGTCGCAAAATTAGAAGGAAAATGTGGGAGTAGCAACGATTAGACAATTATAGGATAAGAATTTCAAAACTTACCTTAGGAAAGTGAAACTCAGAAAGACAAGCACACCAAATTCCAGAAAGATGTGGAATTGTGCCAGCTTTTGCTCACCTTTGTAATCCTTTGTCAAACAAAGGACTTAGTACAAAGTAGGCACATGGTAAATATTTGCTTACAGAATGAATGATTTCCCTATGGTGAAACTGCAAGATGCACTGAATGTCCAGAATAAGCAGGCACTGAATAAGGGATTGGATGACTGAATGATGTAGCTTGAATAAGAATGAATTCCCTGTTTTCATGTCCAAAGCTCAGTTCACTAAGTAGTGGTTTTTGACTGTCGATGTGTCATTTCAATGGCGTTAGCCTGCAGCTGACTAGATATTAGTAGACAGATTTTTTTTTTGACTTCTTCTCACTAAAATTTACAACAAATCAATCATATAATTAGACTTCTCGGTATATTCAGTGCTCTATTTACATGTTAAAAAAAAGTGTTGCTGAGCTGGCGTCACTGGGTGAAAGCCACTGTGTGAGTTTTTCATTGCTTGCTAATGATTCATATTTGACTTGCACTCTATTTCAAAGTCTGTGTAATTGCACAGTTACTACTATCAGCCTTGGAACTAACTTAACAATAGTTCCAGGTACTAAGATGATGATATTACCTGAGATGGGTCCACCTTTGCCCTGTTACTCAACATTCACTTTATATGGAGTAATAGTAAACGAATCATTGTGCATAGACTGGAGAAAAGAATATCAGGGGTGCAAAACTGTGGACTGACTTGTATTCCTTTTGCTTATTATGCATATATATTCATGCCAGACAACATTAAAGAATGCTCGAGACTAATGGTCATATATAAATATCTTTTAAACACTGGTTGCACTTATGGTAAGGTTCCTTCCTGTCCCTTTAGGAATGGAAAGCCCTGTAGACAACAAATGAGCTATCATTATGTAATGCCCTTTTTTATCTCGGATAACTCTCCTTGTTTTGATGTCTGCTCTGTCTGAAATTAATATAGCTACTCCTGCTTTTTTGGGTCACTGTTAGCATGGTACATTTTTCTCTATCCATTTTCTTGCCTGTGTCTTTATATTTAACATGGTTTTCTGTAGTCAATATACAGGTGAGTCATGTTTTCAGGTCCACTCTGACAGACTTGGTCTTTTCATTCATGCATTTAGATAATTGATGTTCGAAGTGATTATTGATATAGTTGGATTAATATCTACCATATTTATTAATATTTTCTATTTGTTGCCCTTGTTTTATTCTTATTTTAGTTGCGCTTTTTTTTTTTTTGCCTTTTGTGGTTTTAATTGAGAATTTTATATGATTTCATTTTTTGTTCTTTCTTAGCATATCAGTTATCCTACTTCCTTTTGCCTTTTTTAGTGGTTGCTCCAAAGTTTACAATATACATTAGAACTAATCCAAGTCCACTTTCATCTATGGCCTGAAAGAAGGGAGCTTCTTTATTAACAGCCCTGTCGAAGGCTCCATCTAAGGGATAGTGGTAGTTCCCTAAAACAAGCCAGGGCCCTGTTATCAAAGACATGTTCCCATGAGAAAATCTTTGGCTCTAAGTGCCAATGTGACCCATGGCTACTTTGAGGCCACATAGCATGTCATTCATATTTATTATGCTTCATTCACCTTTTGTAATCCTAGGCATTTTTTCAGGTAAGGTCAAGTTCTTTTTCCCCTAAAATACTTTTTCCGATTTCTCTAGTCCTCATTAATCTCTCTTTTCTTTGACTTCTTATAGGCTCTATTACAGAATTTAGTAATTAATTATCGACATTTTTAAAGCAGATCGCACACTGACCTCAAAAATCAAGTTAGATCCAGCTTTGCCATTTTCTAGCTGTGTAAATTTGTTCAGTCAGACTTTCTGGATTTCAGTTTCCTTATCTCTAAAGCAGAGGGATTGTATAATTTCAAATACTCTGTAAAATCTTAAGGTAAAATGTAAAAATGTATTAAAGTGTGATATAACTTGCTACTGCCCATAGAATTTTTAAAATTTCCTTATTTTTATCTTTATCAATTTCTTTTTTATATATATTTACCATGTTAATTTTTGGGTTATTTCCTTTTTTTTTTTCTCTGATTGGTTATCCTTTTTTTTTTTTTAAATCATGTTTTATAATTCAATGTCAAATAACCAGCAATTTATATTAAGGAGTTTTGGAAAAATGAAGTCATTTTGGGAAAAGAAGGTTATTACATTTAGCTGGATAGGAAAGTTAGAGCCATATATTAGATGGTTAAAAATGCTAAAGACAATTTTCTGGAACTGTTAAGGGGACCTTGTGATTAGGACTATTCTCACCTGCTAGGAAACCACCTTATCAGTATTCCTCCCCCATGAGGGGAGTTATGGGCCATGGCTACTGCTTTATAAACTGGACCAGTGTCATTAATCTGTGACCAGGCTAAAGTGTTGCTGTTGCCTCTTTACACTACCCTTAATTCTCCATCTTGGTTGTTCTTAGAGGAAAAAAAGAAAAACAAAAACAAAACTCTGTTCTTTCTGTGCTGGCTAGATTTAAAATTACTTTTAATTAATGAAATGGCTTTTATAGATTCATCTTTATACTGTTCTTTCTCGCCAAGTTCTGTAAAATTTGGTTTCAAGGAAATAACAGTTCAGTTTTCCATAAGCAGCTGGAGTTCTTTTTCATGTCTCTGACACCAGTGCTGGTCTTGAACAAAGCCTTCCCTGAATTACTAGAGTAGTTTAACTGTCATACCAGTTACAAAGAGCACAAGTGCTTCCTCTCCAAATGACTGTCAGATGTGAGATGTTCTAGCGATAGCATGTATTTCCCTGGCAGCTCTTCTTCTTGACCATACTGGACACTATCATATTGTTACCATTGGGAGAGACCTAAATCCATCGTTGCCCCAGTGGTGCTGGGTAGGCCTCGGTCCTTTCCATCAATGCAGTAAAGAATTACGGATTAGCGAAGTTTAGGAAAAGTAAGATTTATTGAACTACATTTCAAGAGAGAAATGGGCTACACAAGAGAGGGCTGTAGCCTTGTAGAGGTGGGAAGATCTCTCTTATATCTGGGCCGTGATGGGAGGTTGCAAGGGTGCTGCTAGCCGATTGGCATGTGAGGTCATTTTGATTGACAGTTGGCTGTTATATAACCTATTGTCAACTGTGCATGTCCTAACCCGGAATACAGTCTGTTATAATTAGATTCATGAACTTCTGGCATATATATAACATTATAATGATGGTATAATGAGGCTAAGGTGAAAGGTCAGAGTACGTCTTACTGCACAAGCATTTGTGGCTGGCCTAAACTGGTTGCTATGCTATGGTTATTTATTTTCTTGTACTCCAGGATGTAGGGGTATTCTTATTTGAAAAATGTGTTTTCTCTAGTAGGTCCTAAGGGCAGCTTTTGGGTTGGGCCATCAGTGTCATCATTCCCATGACTATAGAGCTGGGACTTTGCTCCCATTGCTCATGGCTACCTAACTACTGAAAAGGTGATTCTAGCTAGGTTCTGTGCCAGGAATTCTCTGACCTGCCCTATGGTGGAAACCAGACAGTAACTTCCATTGCTATTCTTCAGGTTGCTAGTACATCAGGTTAGCTCAGGCAATTGGAAGCCTCCTTGTATAGCTCTCTTATGTGAACAATGGCTACTCGGTTCTCCAAGTATTTCTGAAAAGTTTGGTATTCACTCTCAAATAATCCTGCACACTAGGCAGCACTTTCTTGAAACTGTCATAAACAAACGTGCTTTGCATGTGTGTCTAGAGGAAAGGAATTGTCATCATCTCAGTAAACTAGCTTCAGCAGTTTGGCACAGGAAGAAACAACAGTGGTTCAAGACAATAACAAAGTTACTTTAGTCTGTTTTTTTTCCTTTCCTGCTAACTTTTTATAATTGTAGTCTGATATTGCATTTAGGTTCCTTTGGTTTAAAATTTGAGGTTTTATTCAACCTCTACTAGAATAAAAGTCTGCTCACTTTTTTTCAACAATATCAAGGATTAGATCAATACCTAACTTCCACTTTTATTTTAATATGATCTGGCAAGGAAAGAAATTGAACACTTGGGCTCCGTATATCTCTGAACCAAAAGCACATGCCTAAGAAGGGTGTGGACAGAGTCTCTTTTGCCTCTCCTAGTTTAGGTATTTACTGAGAGTTTCTTCCCAATAGCTTCTGAAATTGAAGGTGATGGCTGATCTTGTTGGTTCAGTAAATCATCTGCCTGAGGATGCTCATGTTCATTTAAACTTGTGGAACCTCTGTCACCTTGGGAGAGCATTGTAAAGGTGCTTGGATTCCCTTTCCTCTTCTGAAATGCCTCCTGAATTTCACCTTATTCCCTCCTTTGGAATTAGTCAGCAGTTGTGAAAGTTTGACTTACAGACACATCTTCTCAGACATAGCTTTTTACTTGGAGTGGTAACAGGTCTATCCATTTGTCCAGAATTCATTGTTGCAAATGCTGGTCTGCACCTGGGATGACTGCTCCTGGGAGATTAATTTCAGCTTCTCTCCTGTAATCTGCAAGGCCAGAGAGAAAGAAAAGAAAAATGTATGGGCATCTCCTTGCCCAAAATCTAAGGTTAAACCTTTCGCCGCTGGAGTAAAAAAGAGGCTCTAAATACAATGTCCTGACTTTCAAACTCATAGATATTAGCAATTTTTTTTTTTTTTATAATTTCTTCTATTTATTTTCTACCACACTATATATAGCCCCTCTCAAGAAAGGAAGTTATCTATTATTATTAATTTTTTCTTTATAAAGTTCAATTTGCATTTGAATAATATATAAAATTGGGAATTCCTCCTTAGCTTTCATGATTGTAATATTTTTTATTATTGTTTATTTATATTATTATTATATACCATGAAATATTCCTCATTATGTATACATATGTATATATTTATCCATAATTTTAGTTAAAATACATCTGCAAAATTAGTGACGTTATTATGATTAGTAAAGTAACATTAGAAAAGAAACATTAGTAAAGTTGTAATTTTTCATGTACTTAAAAGATATCGAAGTTTCAAAAATATTAATGTTTTATACTAATTTTTGTAGCTTTATGTCATAGCTTATTTATGTTGGAATGAAATATCTCATCTTGTATTTTGGCAGTCTCTGACTAACATACTATTGTGGTTTTTACCAGTGCAATGTGATCCTGAAGTGAAGAAAAATAAAATTGAGAAACAAGCTTTAATTTATCCTGGCTTGCATATAATTGTAATTATATCCCATCTCACCTAGAAAGTTAGCATGTTTCATTTGTGACGTCTGATTTGACAATAAATCTAACTGACTAAAGAACATTTGCCAAACAATGGGGGAAAAATCAATATATGTCTATGGAATCAAAAATTTGTTTGTTGTTTACTAGTTCTTTACCTTCAGAGAAGTATAGAAAGGATTACAGTTATAGTCAACCAACTCTTAGAAGATATAGTTATTCATTTCTAGGATTTATTGATAATAGGATATCACCCTTGTTGAGCCATGACTTCTAGTTACAGAATTTGTCATCAATCTAAATCTCACCTGTCAATATGATTTCAAAATAGCCGATGGCCTTTTGTTTCTTAAAAGGCTTCAAAATGTGGGAGTTCAAGTTAATTATGACTATATAAAAGATGGATTCCATGAAGTTCGAATATTCATAGTATAAGTATATTATCAGGCTAGATGAGAATTTATAAATACAAATGGCCTCCTACTTACAGTGGTTCAACTTAAGATTTTTCAACTTTATGATGGTATTAAAGCAATAAACATTCAGTAGAAACTGTACTTTGAATTTTAAATTTTTATCTTCTTCCAGGATGGCGTTATGCAGTACAATACTCTCTCATGATGCTGGGCGGTGGCAGTGAGACCCAGCTCCCAGTCATTTGTATTCATCATTTGTATTCAACATTTCACTGACGATCCTAGCTGAAAATATAGTAAGGCATGAAAATTAAATTTAAAAATTAGAAATTAAGAAAGAAGAAATACCACCTTTTTCATGATACGATAGTTATATAAAAATTCAAAAGAATCTTCTGGTAATTTAAAGCCAGTAATAAAAATTAGTTGCATTTCACTTATAAGGGGGAAGAAAAGCTACCATTTCAATAGCTATAAGAAACATCAGGTATCCAGAAATAAATCTAACAAAAAAATTAACATAGATCTCTATGAAAAAGGTAATGAAATATTTTGGGAGACAATGAAATATTACTAGAAGACATTAACAAATCCCAAATGAATGAAGAGATATACCATGCTCATGAATTGGAAGACCTCACATCAGAGTTGTCAATATAACTCAAAATTACCTATAATTTCATTAAAATTACAGAAAATATTTCAATAATTGTAATGAAACTTGAGAATCTGGTTCCAAATTTAAATGAGAAAAAGGTTGAGGCTGAAAAGACAATGTCAGGTAGTCAAGAACAAGGTTGAGAACTTTCCCTGTGATATTAAAAAACATAAAGCTATTTTAACTGAAATAGTGTGATAATGTTTCAAAGTTATACATGTAGACCCATGGAAAAGAAAATGAAAGAATAGAAGCATTGCCACTCAGATATGAAATATAAAACAGTGTAGACATACAAATGGCAAAAATATTTAATAAATTATAGAGGGCTAATAAAATATCTATATTGAAAAAAATTGGACCCATGACACACTATACATAGAACTCAATTTCAGATTAATTATTTCACATAAGGGATAGTCATAAATTCTAGAAATAATTTCAGAATATTTTTAGGGCATGTAGATGGATTTCTTGAACAAGGCATAAAATACACAAATCAATAAAGGAAAGATTGAAGCTTTTTTTTAAAGCAAAAATATATAGAATAATACTAATTTAATAGTAATTCACATATCCATGAAATAATTCACATTTTTAAATATATAAAACAAAATCAAGAGTTTCAGATATATACTAGACTCAAATTTACCCAAATGTTTGAAAAATAAAGTTTTCTTATTTTAAAAGTTTACATATGAATAGAGTACATTTGTGTTTCAGTAGTTTAGTAGGAAATAGTGAGGACTTGCATTTGCAGTCATTTGTTTCCCTCTGTTAAGAATCAACATGTCATGTTAAGGGCAGCAGCAAATATCAGGAGTTTTAATGTTAATACTTGAAAAAAATTAAAAACTACACGTTGGTAGACACTTTACATCCATTCTAAAATAGATTAGCTGTATAGGTTCCTAGTAGGCCTTATGGAATTCACAACCTAAGACCGCACATACTAACTACTTCTAACTATAAGGTCTTTTTACTCAGATAGAGAAAATCAATGTAATTCCTTTGCTATTGTACACAAAAATTTTTCTGAGCCTATAATTTTGATGAGTTAATGAATTAAAGTGGGACAGATATCTACTTCCACTAATAGTGAACCAAGTAATAAAACTAGTTTTTTATTACAAATAATTAGAAAAGCAATATACAATATTTTTAAAAATCTGCCTGAAGGCATGCTATAGTTAACATGGTGTGGGCAAATTGCAGGACCAATGTCTGGGTAAAGAAGAAACCAATAGTAACCTGTAGTTTGCTGAGTTTCCCCTAGAGATGTCTGCTCATTCTGTATGACCTCACTCTGAGAGACTGGGGGGCTGAGCAGAGTTTTTGCACTACTCACAGTGTAGAAAGACAAAAATTAAACTCTATATTCTGTCAAGAAGGTGCAATCTTGGTAGACACCCCCAAAATATCGTTTGGAACTCCAGGGGGTAAAACCTCATGAGTAAATATGACCTACAATAAATTTTCCTCTAACAGGAACTGAAACTTATATTCAATTTACTCGTAACCCTTATAATTAGATTAAGTTGACTGAGGAGATTATCAGAATGAAAGTGAAAAGGAAGGGAACATGATCCTAAGCCTCTAATTTTTTCTAGTTTTTCCAAGTACGATGTCAGATACTCAGAGAAATTAAAAGTATCCCTAGGCACGTGAGGAGGCAACATCACATGATAAAAACCCAAAGGACACACAGATGAAAAAAACAGATCCACTGGAATCTAGATAATATCAGAAACAACTTTAAATTTTCTATGCTTACAAAAGCATGCTTCAGAAAAATTGGCACAAAACTGGACATTTTTTGAAAGTGGGATTTTCAAAATATAAATAACATAAAACACAGAGATGTATTTATAGTGAGAAACAAATTTTGACAGAAATTGCACACATCATTGAGAAAATGAGATTTGTGCCTGCCTGCTATACAAATTAAGTACAGTACCATGTTATCGGTACTAAGCTAGAAATCTCTGCTGCTTTAGGAGGAGATGCTAAAGGGAAAAGTGGTTAATCTTTCCTGAGAGGGTTCAAAAGAGGCAATGAGGAAGAGGTAGGTCAAGTTTAACTGAGAAATTAAAAGCTGTTCCACAGAGGGTGAGAGAAGAGAGAACATGAAAGAGTTCGTTCCAGAGAGATGTGACAAAAATTCCAGTGGCCTTATGTGGTTGGTGTGTTAGAGTAACTTCAGTAGTCGAGTTTGGCCTGGATTATAGAGTGTAGAGAGGGATGGGATTCTGTAAGGCTAGACACATATAATACCCTTCTCAATTATTTGTATTCATCGTGGAGAAAATGGGGAAAATATTATTTATTAGAAACTTGTAGAACACACTTTGGAACCCATGTCCATCTTAGAAAAACTCCCGAATCTCCATGAATATTTGTTTGACACAGATTCTATGTGATGGTAACATCACTGAGAAGCTGTAATAATGGTTTTCATGTTGCTTGTTACGAAAGTAAAAACCTGTCTACTTGTTCCAGAATATTCTTGCCCTTCTCATTTTTAGTGAGAAAAACAAGTTAAAGTACAATGATACTGGAAGCTTCTGAATGGAACTGGGGAAATGTCCACATTTCTTGGGTCTGTAAGAAAATGAAATCAGTTTTAAACCTTCTATAAGTTATGCCTGTGATCTTTTCCTTCAATTCCTAACAATGGTATTTGAAGAGACATACGTCATTGCCAGAATAAGAGAAGATCTTCCCAGACACACCAGGATCCAACAACATAGCGGTAAACAACTTTGTGTATTTTCTCTTGGTCTGCACCCAGCTTCTCAAGCCCTTAGACAGCTCTCTGGAAAGCTAAAGTCCCCTACTAATTATCTACTAAGACTCGAGCCTCAGAAAGTTTCCTATGCTCCCGAGTTTCTTCTTTTTTTGGTATTAGCTATAATGAACAACAATACTTCAATAATAAATAATAGTTCTCGAGGGCTTGCTATGAGCCAGGGAAACACGTGTAATCTGATTAGAGTAATTCAATCATCATGTCACATAAATTTTACCATATTTCCAAACAAAACATATTTGGTTATTCTCTAACTTTCTTAGGGCAGAGATGAGAACATATGTTAGTGGTAATGTTTTATAACTGCTGGCAGGTTTACTAGTTATAACACTACCTGCTGTTACAACTGCTGGTGGGTGTATTTGTGATTGATGTAACAAATTACCACAAACTTAGTGGCTTAAAATAACACAAATTCATTACTTTACAGTACTTTAGGTCAGAAGTCTAAAATGGGTCTCGCAGGGCTAAAATCAGCATTGGCACAGATGCATTCTTTACTGGGGTCTCTAGTGGAGAACATTTTTCCTTGGCTTTTCCATTTCCTAGAAGCAGCTCTGCTCTTTGGCTTGTGGCCTATTTCCATCATCAGAGCCAGCAATGGCTGGTATAGTCTTTCTCAAATTACATCATTCTGACAATGACCCTTGTGACTATATTGAAACCACCCAGGTATTCCAGGATAATCTCCCTATTTGAGGTGAGCTGATTAGCAATCTTAATTCCTTCCTCAACCTTAAATCCCTCTTTCTATGGAATATATAACATACAGTTTCCAAGGATTAGGACATGGACATCTTTGGGGAGGCCATTATTCTGCCTACTACAGTGGTGTATTCCAAATGCCAAATTTATTCCATATTTGAGAAAATAAGCCCCAACCATCTGCTATACAGGTTTTGAAAATTTCCGGAGATCTTCACTTAACCTCCTTAGCTATATAGATTGGCCCTTTTATTCTTACATACCTACAGCTGCAATTTAGTCTCATAAAAGTACTCTCTTTTCCTCTTCCTCTATTTGTTAGATATTTTGAAGACAGAACATTTTATTTATCATAACCTCTACTCTAGCTCTTGTTTAGGCCCTTCTCATCACTGATTTCTCCTAGTTTTAATTCCAAACACCGTTGCAGTTGATAGATTTGTTATGTCCCATTCTTCAGTCCCTTTAGAAACTAGTGAATTCATTAAGCCATTTTTTAATTTATTTAAGTATATTTATTAAGCACATATCATATACGAAGTACTAAAAAGTACTAAAAATTTAGGAGTCACAAGGAAAAAAGTCTTATGATGCCTTCCATCAAGGTGTTTACTGCCCATTTAGAAAAGAAAAACATGATGAAAGTGTTACAATTCCATAAGTTGTACAAGCATCAGTTAACAAGAACTATAGAAGATTATGAATAGTTATTAATAGTGCCTATTTCACTCTTAGAAGTGTTCTGGTTTAAATGATAAATTATATTGCCTCATTTTCATTCTTGCAATAAATCAGGTTATCAAAAGTTTTATTCTTTAGTGACATGACAAGTGATACATGGTTTTATAATGAACTCAGTGTTCATTCCCCTTTTTAATTAATATATGTGGGCATCCTTTCATATATTTAAAAACCAATTATATTTCTTATTCTTTGATTTTCTCATACCCTTTGCTAATTTTTAAAAGTGGATTTTTGGTCTTCTCACTCATTTCTGATAGCTCAATACGTATTACATAAGTTAGCATTTTGTTTATGATATAAATGGTTTCTCTCATTTTTACTTGGTTTTCAGTAGTTTTTTCCCTGATAGAATTTAAAATATGTTTATGTACATGTATTAGTTTATGTTAGGCTCAGCTGTGATTGACAGAAAATCTATAGTCTGTCTTCATGAGATCAATTTCTTAATCACATAAAATCTCTAGTCCTAGATGATGTTCACAGTGACATATTATAGAAATTTGAGTAAGAGAAGGTTTTAAAGAAAAGTCTAACAATCACTGCATGACATGACATAGGGGAATAATGTCATAGACATGACATAGGTGGTTAATCAAGTTTGCCAACTATTAGTTTACACTATATCAAAGATGGAGATTGTCTTCCATATTTTGGTCTTTGAACCTTCGCAAGGAATGAATTAGTCCATGTATTGCCAAGACACAGGGTATCTTTATGATTAGAACTTAAAGAAGACCCAATGGAACTTGGCAAAAGGGATCCAGATTTTTCTTTATGATCTATAATATGTTATAGATCATAAAGAATCAATTACAAATTATCCTTGAGGTGCTGTCTTGAATTCAGTTTTCAGAACCGAGAGTGGCAGAAATCAATCTTGTTTCTAAGAGTATTATACACTGACTTGGTTCACCTGGTTTAGGGGGAAAAACTTCAAAATCAACATATACTCTGCTGTTGGCTACAGAGGGCAGAGGACATTAAGTCTTAATGTGAGATTTCTTTGTCCAGCAGTCAGACAGAGACACTCCCCCAAAGTCTGTCCCCTGGAGTTTGTTCAGATTTATAACCACTGGTCATGGTCTTCCCATAGAAACTGAGTTTTGAAACTAGGAAATATATTTACTGACCTATCATTTTTTAAACTCACACTTCCGTGGGTAATAATATACCCGTAGCTGTGTGAGTATTCAAAGAGACTCATTTTCAGCATTCAGACCTCCCTGTTAGAATTTAGAGTAGGTTTGGTATTTTAAGAATACAATAAAACTCTTCAAAGTATTAGAGTTAATTTAAAACAATGTAAAATATATCAAAACACCAAACCAAGATGTTAATGTATAAATACAATAGTGATCTAGTAAATAAATGCTGAATTTATTTACTTGTTAGGTAAAGAACACTTGCTAGGTCATTGAGAAGAAAAATCCAGAAATTTTACATTAGGAAGAGGAAGTATCCTGTGGTTACATTAACTGGAGTTTGAAACGTACCGTAGACAGAGTGGCATAAATTAGAAATCTGTTTTTAATTTATTAAAATTGTTTGTTCTGTTTATTTCTCAGTGTAAAGTCTTCCATTAGGTTCTGGGCTGGACCAGACAGCTGCATTTATCAACCTGCTGGTTAGATCTAGTTACAGTGAAATACGGCATCCTATTTAGATATGATCCAAGTTCTAAATGGAAAGCCTTTCCTCTTATTATTATATTGGTGCATAGAAATGTAGAACTAGTGAATCATAATGCTTTTATGACTTGGCTGAAGTGAGATGGTTAAAGGTGTGCTCCAGTGGGGATTAATAGTGGTACTTCTCAGTGACCTTGTCTTGTCTTTGCAGATGTCATGCCCTCTGATTGGCCTATGCTGTCTGCATCTGGAGGCAAAGTCTTCCTAAACCTGTTTTGAAGTCTACCACTTCTGCCGAGATCGTAGATACAGGTGTGTAGTATTTCAACAGTAGGATATCACACTTTTGAGACTTAACAATATGATATTTAGAAGGATGGGAGATGTCCAAAGTAATAATTGTGATTATTTTAATCAGAACATGCCGGTTTGCCTGACATGTACATATTTAGTCCATTTTACTTTGTTGTTGCTGTTGTTTTTAATATTTTCATAGCAGATCAGATCAGTTGCTCTAAAGGAAAGGAGATTTTGATTAGAAGGAGGGAATTAGGAGTGATTTAGTCAATGTCTAATAACTGCAGGAAAGAGAAGAACTGAGAAAGGTGGGAGTTCAGACCTGGGGGATTTCAGACCTTTGAAGGTAAGTGGAGGAGAGGGTGCAGAAAATGGGATGAAAGACACCTGAAGAATTTGACCCACTTTATAGCTCTCCCTGGCTCAACCTTTGGTGCTTTCCTGGTCCCTCAGGCAGCCTATGACAATTTTAGAGGAAGACATAGAGCTGACCCCTTCTCATTCTGGACTCAATAGATGTGAGTGTTTTTCCTATTGGCACTAGCTGTCGGTCACTTTGCTTCGAGTTGGGCTTTTGCTTTTATTATTTCTCTTCCCGCTGAAATATAAAGATATGGCTCTATAGTTCAAAGATCAGGCATTTGTGGATCTGGAAGTTTTTTAATTTCTGGCTTCTGGTTTCAAGTTTATAAAGCAGGGAGAAGATGATTATACTCTCTGCTAAGATTTCCATCACATACAATTTGGTATCAACAGATCTGTGTATGTTTGAGTGTCTTTCCAATACCTCTTCCCTGTCACCATAATCCCATGAGGTCAGACGTGGTTATCCTGAAAACCTTTTATAGATGAATGACCAAATAATTTCTTGTACTATCCAAGATAATTGTGACAGTGAATAAGTTGTGATGGCCCCGAGCTGGAAGAACGTATGGTCACCTTATATAATATGCCATATTTTCCCAATCCTCTCAGAATAAATCCCAAACTTCTACATATGGCTTATGGACCCTGTCCTTGTCTCCAGGCTTATCTCTCCCCGGGTTTTAGGGAGCTCTCTATAATCAGGCAACCAAATCCAAATCTTTCATATGCCCGAGGCTTCTCGTCTAACTCATTGCGTATCGCACCCACTAATTGCTGATGGATTACTTTATTGTTTAGATAATGCCCTGGTAAATAAATTGCTCTATAGTCTGGTCCAACAAATTTAGGTAGGGGTAGTTTTTGATGCCAATCTTTGAGGTTTGTTCTGATGGCAGGGGAGCAATTCTTAGCTTTTTTCCTGGTTCTCTCTAATGTAGTATCTGGCCTAAAATTTAGCTTATTGTTCTCACAGAGCTATCAGCCTTCTCTTAATTATTTACTACCAAAATCTTGAGAGCGTACTTAAGCTTGAACTTTGCCACATGCTGTTTCAAATGAAGTCAGTTTTTTTAGGGAGTCCTTTGAAGTTATCTCTTCTTATGGGATGCTTCTTACTCTGGGAAAAATCTCTTAGCAACTGCTCTGGGCGCTGGGTAGGAAGAGTAGCCTTTGGTCTCCTCATCTTGTTTTTCTCAGTATTGAACTGCTGTCCTACAAATGATCTGGGGCAAGAGCAGTCAGAGACCCTGTATTCTATGTCATACAAATTTTCTGTTATACGTGTTATATACTGTATTCTTACAATAAAGTAAACTAGAAAAAGAAAATGTGATTAAGAAAATCATAAGGAAGAGAAAATACATTTACAGTACTATATGTATTTATTGAAAAAAATCCATGTATAGGTGGCCTCACCCAGTTCAAACCCATGTTGTTCAAGGATCAACCACACTTCTTTATTGGATATGTGGTTTGCAAATATTTTTTCCCAGTCTTTAATTTCTTAATCATTCTCTTAATGTAGCCTTTCACAAAGCAAACATTTTAAATTTTGCTGATTAACAATTTATTTATTTTCTTACTTTTAAGCTACTTATGTTGATTAATTTGAAATGAACTCATTGTAAAAAACATATAGTCAGAGTGTGTTATTTTACTATTTCTGTCTTTTAATTGGTGTATTTAGACCATTTACATTTAAGGTAGTTATTGATATGTTAGAGTTTAAGTCTGCTATTATATCCTTTTGTTTATTTCTTCTGTTTTTCTTTTCTAACCTTCATGAAGATTATTCTTACTTTTTTTTATTAATAGACTTTATTTTTTAGAACAATTTTAGGCTTACAGAAAAAGTAAGCAGATACTACAGAGAATCTAATATACTACTCACTACACTCCCACACACAGTTCTGTTATTAATATTTTGTATTAATGTGGTACATTTGTTACAATGAATGAACCAATATTCATGGATTACTAGTAACAACTCCAAAGTTTACATCAAGGTTGACTCATTATGTACAGTGTATGGGTTTAGACAATTTCATGATACCATGTTTCAGCCATTACAGTATCAAACAAAACAGTTTCACCACCCTTAAAAATCCCTACCTCCTCTCCCCAAACTCCTGAGAACTAATGATAATTTGAATGTCTCTGTAGTTTTACCTTTTCCAGAATGTCATAAGGTTGGTTTTATATAGTATGTAGCCTTTTTAAACTAGTCGTGTTCACTTAAAAATATGCATTTAAGACAGATCCATGTATTTTCATGCCTTGACAGCTCATTTCTTTTTATTGCTGAGTAATATTTTATTGTTGGTATGTGCTGTAGTTTGTTTATGCAGTCACCTATTAAACAATATCTTGGTTATTTCCAGTTTTGGGACATAAATTTCATCTCAGTTGAGAAGCACCAAGAAGTGCAGTGGCTCATGTGATTAGACTATATTTAGCTTTGCAAGAAATGTCAAACTGTCTTCTAAAGAGGTTGTATCATATTGCATGCCCACCAGCAATGAATTTCTATTACTTTACATCCTTGCCAGCAATTGCTATTGTCAAAAATTTGTTTGCTTTGTTTTGTTTTAGCCATTCAAATGGGTGTTTAGTAACAATGTTTTAATTTATAATTCCCCAATAAAAATTTATGTTGGGCATCTTTTCATATAATTATCCTCTATCTCTATATCTTCTTTGTGAGATGTATATTCAGAACTTTTGCCCAGATTTTATTGAGTCCTCAGTTTTCTTATTGCTGACTTTTGAGAGTTTTGTATATTTTAGATAAATATCCTTTACCAGACATGCTTTTTACAATATTTTCTTCTAGTCTGTGGCTTGTTTTTTTATTCTAACAGGGTCTTTCACAGAGCAGACATTTCAAATTTTAATGTAGTTTAAATTATCATTTTTTATTTCATGGATCCTGCTTTTAATGTTGTATTTAAATCTCATAACCAAACCCAAGATTGCTTAGATTTTTGTATGATTTTATCTCCTAGAATTTTAACAGTTTTGCATTATACATTTAGTACTGTGAGCCATTTTGAGTTAATTTTTGTGAAAAGTATATGATCTTTAAGCATATGGCTGTCCACTTGTTCCAAGACCATTTGTAGAAAGTACTATTCTTTCTCAATTAAATTGTCTCTACTACTTTGTCAAAGACCAGTTGACTATATTCATGTGGTTCTATTTCTGGCCCCTCTATTCTGTTTCATGACTATAGCTGTCTATTCTTTCACCAATACCATCATGTATTGTGGCTTTGCAGTAAGTTTTTAGTTTGGATAGTGTCATGCCCTGACTTAGTTGTTTTTTTTCAGTAATGTGTTGGCTATTCTTGGGTCTTTCATCTTTCCATATAAACTTTAGAAACTGTGTGACAATATCCACAAAATAACTTGGAATTTTGATTAAGATTTCCTGAAATCTATAAGGTAAGTTGAAAATAATTGACATCTTGACAATATTGAGTCTTTCTATGAACATGGAATATATCTACCTTTTAAAAATCTTTGATATCTTTCATCGGAGTTTTGTAGTTTTTATTATATAGAATCTGGACATATTTTGTTAGATTTATTCCCACATATTTTGTTATTTTGGTACTAATTTAAATAATATTACATTTATAATTTCAAATTCCACTTGTTAATTTTGGGATATAGGAAAACAATTGACTTTGTATATTAACCTCATATCCTTTGACCATGCCATAATCACTTATTAGTCTGAGATTTTTTTATTTGTCATTTTTAAAGAATTTTCTACATAGGCAATAATGTCATCTGTAAATAAAGACAGTTTTATTTCCTCCTTCTCAATTTATATACCTTTTTGTTGTTGTTGTATTAGCTGGTACTTCCAGTATGGTTTTGAATGGGAGCTATAAGAGGCGATATCATTGCCTGCTCATAATCTTAGGGGAAAAGTATTCAGTTTCTCAAAATTAAGTCTAACATTTGGTGTAGGACTTTTTGTTGATTGTCTTTATCAGGTTGAAGAATTCCTTGCTATTTCTAGTTTCCTGAGAAATTTTTACCATAATTAGGGTTGTATTTTGTCAAACATTGTCTTCATTTAATGATATGATCATACGCTTTTTCTTCTTCACTTTTTGATGTGATGGATTACATTAATTGATTTTTGAATACTAAGCCAACCTTGCTTACCTGGAATAGATCCCACTTGGTCATGGTGTTAATTCTTTGTATACATTGTTGGGTTTAAATTGATAATGTTTTCTTTAGGATTTTTACAACTATCTTCATAAGAAATATTGATTTGCAATTTTCCTTTCTTGTGATGTTTACTTTGTTTTAGTACGAGAGTAATACTGGCCTCATATTATGAGTTAGAAAGTGTTTTTTCTACTTTTATTTTTTTTATAAGAGATTGTAAAGATTAGGTATAATTTCTCTATTAAGCATTTGGTAGATTTCACGAATGAAGCATTCTGAGAGTGGTGCTTTCTTTTTTAGAAGTTTATTAATTTTTGATTCAGCGTCATAAATTTGTATAGGTCTAATCAAATTATCTTGTATCCCTCTGTGAGTTTTAGGGAATTGGTTCATTTTGTTTAGGTCATAGAATTTGTGGATATAGAACTCACCATAGTCTTCCTTTATTATCTTTTCAGTGTCCATGCGATCAACAGTGATGACCCCCTCTTTCATTTCTGATATTAGTAATTTCTATCTTCTCTATTTTTTCTTGATTAGCCTAGCTAGATGTTGATTTTATTGATATTTTTAAAGAACCAGTATTTGGTTCT
This sequence comes from Pteropus medius, assembly GCF_902729225.1. Lineage (NCBI taxonomy): Eukaryota > Metazoa > Chordata > Mammalia > Chiroptera > Pteropodidae > Pteropus > Pteropus medius. Next base: position 2,364,809 of record NW_024354550.1, read on the forward strand.
GTCGATTTTTTCAATTGTTTTCCTGCTTTCAGTTATACTTATTTTTGCTCTAATTTTTATTATTAATTTTCTTCTACTTGCTTCAGTCTTATATTGCCCTTCTATATCTAGTTTTCTAAGATGAAAGCTTAGGTAATTGATTTTAGATGTCTCTTCTTTTATAACGTATTGCATGTTTTAAGTTTTTCTCTAAGTGTGTACTGCATTTGTTACATCTCATAAATTTTGATATATTTTTATTTCACTTAGTTCAAAATATTTTTAATTTCACTTGAGAATTCTTCTTTGGCCCATTTGTTATTTATGAATGTGTTGTTTCATCTCCAAATATTTGGGATTTTTCAGCTATCATCCTGTTATGGCTTTCTCGGTTAATTCCATTGTAGTCTGAGCATACTTTGTATGATTCCTATTTTTAAAACTTCGTTTAGGTGTGTTTTATGGCTCAAAAGCTATTCTATCTTGGCGATTATTTTATGTGAGCTTGAGAAGAATGTGTATTCTGCTGCTATTGAATGAAGTTTTCCATAAATATCAATAAGATATTTAATTGATGATGTTCAGTTCAACTATATCCTCATTGATTTTCTGTCTGCTGGATCTGTCAATTCCTGACAGAGAGGTGTTGTGGTCTTTAATTATAGCAGTTAATTTGTCTATTTAACTGTGCAACTCTATCATCTTTTGCATAACATATTTTGATGTTCTGTTGTTAGGTCCATACATGTACACAATTGTGATGGTCTTCTTGGAAACTGACCCTTTAATCACTATGTAATGCCTCTCTTTATCCCTGATAAGTTTTCTTGTTCTGAAATCTATTTTGTATAAAATTAACACAGTGAATACATGTTTCTTTTGATCACTATTAGTATGGCGTATCTCTATCCCTTTACTTTGAATCTATCTGTGTCTTTACAATTAAAGTGGTTGCTTGTAGACAACATATAATTGAGTTTGTTTGTTTACTCACCCTGACACCTGTCTTTTAATTTGTTATTTAGACCATTCGCAGTAAAGTGATTATTAATTTAGTTATATTACCTATTTCTGCCATGTTTGCAATTATTTGTTATTCATTGCACTTTTCTTTGTTTCTTGTGTTCTTCCCTCTTTTCTGCCTTCTCTGGTTTTAACTGAGCATCTTATATTATTCCTTTTTCTCTCTTCTCTTAGCATATCAATCATACTTCTTTAAAAAAATTTTTAGTAGTTGCACTAAGATTTGGAATGTATATTTACAACTGTTTGCGTCTACTTTCAAATAATGCTATATCACTTCACTGTTACTACAGGTACCTTATAACACAGTGTTCTCAATTACTCCTTCCTATTAATTTCACTTATCCATATGTTATAATGATTTAATATATTATTGCTCTTATTAATTTGAATAGTTATCTATTAGATCAATTAAGAATTAGAAGAAAAACATTTGATTTTATCTTCATTTTTTTCTTTCTATGATCCTCTTCTTTCTCTGCTTTCAATATGGCTACTTGCCTGCCTCACCACTATTCCATATGTAAAAGTCCCATGAGGAAGAATCATCAATCAAGGAGAAATATTTCTGCATTTGAAGCTCTTCCATATCTCAATCAATAATATAATTTCATGTCTTTATCAAGAGTTCTTTCTATTAACATAAGAACTTAAATTTCAAAATGCAAAGGTAGGAAGAATTTGTAAATTATTTTTTATTTTCTAATGGTACACCCTGTCCTTGAGAAATTAAGATAAGAAGAGCCTTGCCATCTAGATGAGAAGGGCAGGTCTAATAAAGTTTCATGTAAATCAGAGAAGATGGGGAAAGAAAAGCATGCAAAATTAAATAGGTATTTCAAAATGTTGACTCATATATACATATTGGACTGTGCATATTCAGCTTATTTTCAGCCTTCTTCTACTCTTCCACCCATGTGGTTCTTATTCCTCAGTTATTTTAAAGAATGAAGTTTTTTCCTATCAGTAAGGGTTACAGTAAGAAATTATGGCATGGAGATGATACATCAATTATAGTAACAACTTCTGTTGCAAAATGAGTGGAGAAACTATTCTATAACAAAATTTCCAAAAATTGTTTAAGAAAATGTAAATCAGAGAGATAAAGCACTGCAAACGAATAGACAAATATCATGTTTCACTCAATTTCGTACCATTTTTCACATTAGTAATATGCATGCCTGATATAAGGCATACAATAAATACTTTTTTCAAGATTACATAACTACATAGATTGAAAATTTTCATGTTTAACATAAGGTAAATACTTCATAAATATTCTGGACTGGATTAATTAATTCTGGAACTTGGACAATAACACCAAGTTCCTCTCCTTTTGTCTAAAGTTCAGTTGATCACAGTGAATTTTAATTTTGTTACTGATATATGCCAAAGATATTAGCCTTGAGGTTGAATAAATATTACCTGAACAATTTTTTTAACCTCTTCTCACTAATCTTTACAAAATACTAATGGGAGAGACTGCTTGGTTTATCTAGTGCTCTGCTGAGACTCTTTAACAAAATTTATTGTTCTGGGATGATGATAGTGTCACAGGGTGGAAGAACTTCTGCCAACATTTTGAATTGTTTGCATACTTGCTAGGCTGTATTGTGAACTGTGTTTCAGATAGAGTATATAATTGTTGAACCACCTGCTGTGGTCACTGCTTATCTTGAAACTGAATGTTAGGTCATTATTGTCAAAATGGTCATATTACTTGAGAGAGTTTGTCATCTACTTTTGATCTACCACTTAGCATTCAGTAAATACTGGGTGACATTAAATCATTACTGTACAGAAATTATGAAAAGAATATCATTGGGTGCAAAACTCTGTGCTTTGGACTGGCTTATATTGCCATTGCTTATTATATTCATAGACCAATACCAGAAAACATTGAAGAACTCTGGAAAGTAGGGGCCTTGGATGCTTTTATGAAAACTACTTCACTTATGGTAATGTTTTTTCCAAGAAATTGGGATGGCTTGTTACAAGTACATGTAAATTTTCTTTCAATTAATACTTTGAAAGAGACTTTGATTTTCTTTTAGGATAAATCAACCAAATAATATTAATATTTTAATAATATTAAATATTATTAATTTAAATAATGTCAAATTAATGTTTAGTGTAATCATTAACAAACTTATTTGAATCTGTACAAAGCAAAGTAAATTCTTGCTGATAAGAGTCTATATCTAAACACAAATAGATTGTATATTGCGATCAGAATGGTGTTGTCTAAGTGAAAAATTTGGGGATTTGTTAAACACCTTATATTTGACATTTCTGAGGAATCTTAGTTCATACATTCTCTTAATATTTACATGTATATATTATATATTTATATTTTGATGTATATTTAGTATCTTTACTGTTTTAATGTCTTTCTCTTTCTCAGTGTTTTCAAACTTTTTGGTCTCAGAAACTCTTTATACTCTTTAAGTTATTCAGACCTCAAATTGCTTTTTCGATATGGGTAATATTTATCAATATTTACTGCATTAGAAACTGACCTCATTAGAAAATCATTCACTTAATAGAATGATGATAATAATATACTTACTAAAGGTTAATTAAAATAACATATTTTATCAACACTAAATGTATTTTTTAAGACAACAAAAATTAGTTAATAGTGGCAATATCTTCCATTTTTGCAAATCTCTTCAATGTCTCTATGGAAGACAGCTAGATTCTCATATATGCTTTTGCATTTAATCTGTTGCAATATCACATGTCATGTAACCTCTAGAAAACTCCACTGCATAATCATGAGAGAATTTTAGAGTAAAAATAAAAGGCAGGAAATATCATAGTATTATGCACACTTATTAAACATGTCTCAGAGATCCACAAGGATTCTAAGACAACACTTTGAAAACCACTGCTTTTGTTTATCTTCAATCTTATGTTGCTGGATTTTAGAGATATTTGTGACAAGGCCAGAATTTGAACCAAGTTCTACCTTGCTGAAAATATAATGCTCCCCTGTCAAAAAAAAAAAAGCTGCTATCTTGAGCCCTTATGGATGATAGTGATAATAGGAAGTTTTAGGAAGCATGCATCGACAGACCATAAATGATCAGAGAAAGCAATGCCTGGTATATGAAAAGATGCTGCTTAGTATGCTACCCAGCACAGATGACAGATCTGTCAAACTACATGAGATACCTGAGGCATCTCATGCTTTTCTCTTTTAATACTAATGCTTCACCTTTTCATTCACTGGACAATAGAGGAAAACGTTCATGAGCAAGTGTCAGCCCTACAGAGAAATTCCTATCTTATCTTCTTGAATAGCTCATATATCCTTAAACTTCAAAGTAACTAATGCTTATTTCCTTACCACAACACATTCTGAAAACGTGCAACTGGAGAATTCAACTTTTTATCAAATGCCAAACAGAATTAAGACACTGCATATCTGAAATAGAACTGACTTCATCTATTTGCTTATATGTGTATTTTAGATGATAAATGATGATGATAGAAGAATAGATGATAGAGAGATGATAGATTAGATAGATGATAGAGAGATAGATAGATAGATAGATAGATAGATAGATAGATAGATAGAGAGATAGATAATACTAGTAATTGATCAGCTTCTACTTGTTCCAGGGGTAACCATTTTATTAATGTCATGACTGAATTACAGTGACTCAAGTGATTCCCAAAGATGTTATTTTTAAAAAATATACATCAGGAAACATCACAGTGCTGGATAAAATGATATGGAAAAAATTTAAGACTATGCAGTTACACATTCAAATTATAGACAGCACCAAGTAGAAGAAAGCATGAGCTTGAAAGCCGATCAGATCTTAAAGAGTTTACTTAGTGGCTCAGTGTTTTCAACTGTAAAGTTAGAAGTCTAATCAACATGTTGCAGCATTACTACAAGAATAGGACATGTGTTTCAAAATAATAGTAATGTCTAAAATGGTAACTGGTTATCATTCAGTAGAGGTAGTCAGCATCTACTCCATGACAGAAGTTATGAGAGATGAGGATCCAAATCTATAAAATGCCATTTTAAAATGATATGTTTACTAAATTGAAAGATTTTTCACTATGATTATCTTCAACTAGCAATAAAAATATTCAAAATATTTCAATATATATTAATAATGATAAAAGCTAAAAGTTATTAACACTTACAATGCATCCTGCACTACTTTAATTTCCTTAAAAATATTATTTAATGTTTACAATTGCACTTTGAAGAAGTCACTATTATTATTGTCATTTTATAGATGAAGAAAATGAAGCACAGGGAAAAAGCAAACCAAAGACTTAGAGTTAATAATTTATAGAACAGGGAATCAAACCCAGACAGTCTAGATTCAGACTTTGATTTTTTTTATCATTGTGCCAAATTTTAAATTTAATTTAAACTTTGTGTACAGTAAAATTCATTCTTTTGGTTATACAGTTCTATGAGATTTAACGTATATATCGATTCAAGTAATCAGCAAAATCAAAATATGAAAATATAACTCCTCAAAATCACCTTCATGCTGCCATTTTTATTAAATACTTGCTGCCCCTAAAACCTGGTAACCACTGATGCTTTATGTCCTCAAAGTTTGCCCTTTCCATTATATCATATAAATGGATTCATACTGCATGTAGACTTTTGAGTCTAGCTTAATACATTTCACTCAGCATAATGCATTTGAGAGTAATCCATGTCATTGAGAGTATCAAGAGTTAAATCATTTTCAAAACTATGTAGTATTTCATTATATTGATGTATCACAGTTTGTCCACAATAAACAGTTGAAAGTTATTTGGGTTGTTTCCATTTTGGAGTGGATATAAAAAAAGCTGCTATATCATTAATATATAGGATTTTGTGTGAAATAATTCTAATCTCTGTTGGGTAGATATCTAGAACTAGATATGCTGGGTCATATTATAAGTGTATATTTGGTAGGAAACTACCAATTTTCCAAAGAGTTTGTGCCATTTTGCATTTACACCAGCAATATGTAAAAGTTCTAGCTGTCCTGCATCTCTACCAGCATTTATTATTTTTGGCTTTTCTTTAAAATGTCATTCTAATAAACATGAAGAACTATCACATTATGATATGCCTTTGTATTTCCTTAATGACATTTTAACATATAAATTTTGATATTGATTGTGATAAATTATCTTTTTTATATTATCGAATTTGACTTAATATTTTGTTGGAATTTTTTGCTTCTTTATTGATTTGTAATTTTCTTTCTTCGTAATGTCTTTCTGATTTCAGTAACAGGATAATGCCAAGCCAGTTAAATGAATTAGAAAATATTGCCATGTCTTCTATTTTCAGGTAAGTATTGTGTAAAATTGGTATTTTTTTCCTTAATGTTTAGTATAATTTGCTAATGAAATTAATGGACCTCAAGTTTTTTTTCCAGAAGTTTTTAAAAAATTTTTTATTTTATTAAATTTATTGTTTTGGGGGGAATTTTTTCAATTGCAAATACAATTTTAAAATAGATATGGACAATTCAGATTATTATTTTTTTGAGTAAGTTGTAGTCTTTAAGAAATTTGTAGATTTTATCTAAGTTGTAGAATTTATGGGCATAAAAGTTTTTAGTATTCCTTATTATATTTTAAATTTCTATAAAGTATATAATGATATCTCTTGCTTTACTCTTCATATATTTTTAAATTTCAGTCTTCTCTTTTTTTGGTCATTCTTTATAAAGATTTATCAAATTTATTCTTTAAAAATAACTGACTTTTGTGTCTTTTTTCTTTATTTATTTTTGTTTCGTTTTAATTTTGTTGAATTCTGTTTCTATCATTACTATTTTCTCTCTTCTACTTTCTTTGAATTTTCTTTGCTCCTCTTCTAATTTATGAAGATAGAAGCTTTAATGTTAATTTGAGACCTTTCTTACTTTTTAATGTAATTTAATTTTACAAGTTTTTCTCATGCAGTTTTTTGCTACATAACACAAATTTGGACATGTTGTATTTTTATTTTTGCTCAGGTAAAATTATTCTCTAATTTTCCCTGAAAATTTGTCTATGACACGTAAGTTAGAATTTGTTTTTACACTGAAAATCTCAAAACATCGGTGAAAAAAATTGAAGGAGACACAAGTAAATGGAAGGACAACCTGTGTTAATGAATTGGAAAATTTAGTATTGTTAAAATGTCCATAATTCCCAAAGTGGTATACAAATTTTCTGCAATATCTATCAAAATTCCAAAGGAATTTTTTACAACAGTAGAACAAACAATTCTAAAATTCACATGGAACCACATAAGATTCTGAATAGCCAAAACAATCTTGAGAAAGAACAGAGTTGGAGGTAGCATACTTTCTGATTTCAAACTGTATTACAAAGCTACAATGATCAAAACAGTATGGTATTGGCATAAAACAGACATATAGATCAATGAAACAAAATAGAGAGCACAGAAATAATCATGGCATATATGGTGTAATAATTTTTGACAAAGACAGCAAGAACACACAATGGGAAAGAATAGTTTTTTCAACAAATGGAAAAACTTGATATCCATATGCAAAAGAATGAAACTGGACTCCTATCCTCCACCATATGCAAAATCAACTCAAAATGGATTACAACTTAAATGTAAGACCAGAAACCATAAAAACTTCTGGAATAAAATCTAAGAGAAAACTTCCTTGACCTTAGTAATGATTTTTTTGAAGATTATACTGAAATCACAAGCAACAAAATAAAAAATAGACAAGTAATGAGTGATGAGGGATAAAGACATATTACATAATTATAAAAATCAATTCACCAAGACAGTATAAATATTACTTAACAGGGCTCTAAAATATATGAGGCAAAACTTATGAAATTGAATAGAGAAATAGATAATCCACATAATTTCGAATGTCAATACTTCTCATTTGGTAATTGATAGAAACATAGAGAAAAAATTATTAAAGTTCTAAAAAATCTGGACAATTTCATTTAATTGATATTTATAGAATACTATTCATAACAATAGCAGAATATAAATTTCTTTCAAATGCATATGGAATTTTTACTAAGATATACCATATTCTGAGCCATAAAACCAAGTAAATTTAAAAGAAATCACAGAAAATATGTTCTCTGACTATAATATAATTAAACTAAGAATCAACAACAGAATATCAAAAAATTGCCAAATCATAGGAAATAAAAAAAATCCTTTTTAATAAAAATTATATGTATTTAAGGTATACATGATTATTTTAATATGCATGTGCATAGCAAATGATTACTATAGTCAAGCTAATTAGTATATCCATCTCCTCACAGTTACCTTTTGTGTGTGTGTGTGGTGAGAGTCCCTGAAAACCACTCTTGTAGCAAATTTCTAATATTTTGGATGACAGTTCTTTTTGATGACATTTTAATCTATTGGTGCCAATATCCTAGATGAAAATAACATCATTTTTTTTAAACGACACTCTTTCGTTACCAGTAATGCACAAAATGGATCCCCCCGGTCTACCACCAAACCCCTCTCCAAGTCTCAACCTCTCCTGAGACCTGACTGTAACATACAGAGTTGGGTTTTGTTTTGGGTTTTTATTGTTGTTGTTTCGCTAGTAAATAAGAAAAGAAAGTGACTATGATTATGGCTAATTTAAGAAAATACTAATAGTGATTGTGATAATTATAATAATTTTTTTTAAATAAGCAAGTTTTGTAAGATTTTGGAAGCCTATAGAATTGGAGGAAAGTTGAAATCCTAGTCGCCAAAGAAGTCACAACATTAGACAAGTCAGGAGCTAGAAATAAATCTCTGCAAGATGCTAGTATGGGGATAATTCATCTCTAACTGCTCCTATTCTTTGTTTTTCTGCTTAAAATCCAATTGCAGGGAGAGTGCACTCAGCCTGCCTTGGGGTTACATTCTCACCTCTTAACTAAGGAGTGGTTTTCCCCTTGATCAACTGGCCCGTGAAAGACTTCAACCAGTGGGAGATGGTAGTTCCCTAAAGTGGACTAGGACATTGGTACCAATAGAAAGTATATTTATGTCTGCTTAGCTTTTAAAGGCAACAGTTGTCTACAACACAGAAAATGCTATTATCTCTCTGACCTTGCCTATTTCCAAGCTTATCTTTGTAATTGGATGTGGTTGTCTGCTTTACAAATGCTTGAAAAAATTATGTGTGTGTGTATATATATATACATTTTATTATGTGTGTATGTGTTTTAAGTTGAAAGCTTAATGATACTTTTTAAAACTACTTAAAGTGTCAGTGTGTCAAAATGGCTGCTTCTAGACCATATCATGTCAACCAGCGTGTCGCTTCTCATCACTATTTCTCATTCAACTGTCATTTTTAAGGTTCAAAGTCAAGTTCTTCCTATCACAGAACATTTTCCGATTACTCTAGTACTTGATAATCTCTCTTTCCTTTAATTTCTTGTAGGCTATTTTTAAAACATAATTTAGCAATTATTTATATGTAGAGGAGTATATGTAGTGCATATAATTCTGGTCTAGAAAAATAAATTTAAATCTTGCTTTTCTAATTGCTAGCTAAGTTTGGTCAATAACTTGAACTTTCTAAGTCTCAGTATCCTCATTGTTAAAGCGGATAAATTAGGTGATTTTTAAAAGCTGGTAACATTTTAGCAACTTCAGATAGCTATAATAATAAATGCTTTGTAATATTCTTTGCCCACACAATAAAAATTCCTTTTATATGAACTATTTAGTGAAACATTACAAAAATGTTAGAAAACTTACCAAAAATACTAGAGATTTATTTTAATAGCATAAAATTAAAAATAGCGTTTTTTTCTCCAAATTTCTTTTTTTGTAACAAAAAGGAACCTATTCGTAGTTGAAAAAATGGAAATACCTTTATTAGTAATGTGATTATTCAGAGGCTTTCTAAAATTTTAAATTAAATTAAATGACCAATGAAATAAAACAAAAATATTGAGAATATGCTTACAAAGAAGTATAAAATTTGTTACTTCTCAGATAATTTTTCAGGTAGAAGTTTACATTTAAAAATAAGTAGACCAATGTAAAATAATCTGCCAGTAAATTGGTGACATTTAAATGAGATTGTTCTTATTCTAATACACTATATACTTGAGATGTGTCTAGAAGCAACAATGATACATGTGTTACAATGTGCAATAAGATCTCTATAGTATTATCATGTTATTTATTTTTCCTTTTTGATTACGCCTTTTATGCATTTGTTGTTACTAAAAATCAAAATGTTTAATGTTTTAAATTTTGTTTTGTTTTAACAGACTATGTTATTGGAAAATACGGGTCTTATAAGATATGATGAATTATTTTCCACATTAGTGAAAATGAACTATACACAACCAATTTCAGATGAAAATGTTACAGTGACAGATACAACCTTTAGTGACATTCCAGCATGTTTGCACTTTCCAAAGAGGAAGTCAAAAAGCCAGAGATAAGCTGTAATTTTTATTCACAGTGGTGTGTTTGTTTTGGGAAGTTGTAGTAAGTCCATTTTATATAAGCAGTGTGTGTGTGTGTGTGTGTGTGTGTGTGTGTGTGTGTGTGTGTGTGTACATTATATATATTTATATTCAAATATATATATTGTGGATATATATATATATTTATAATTGGAAGAACTTTTGTTGATATTTATATTTGTGAGTATGTGTATGTATCTAAGCAGAGAAATAGATTATATCAGTCATGGTTCAGACATATTTCTTCATGTACTTATTGGCAATTAATATCATAAAAATATTAGATGAGATGTTTGTTTATTAAAAAAAACCTTTATTATCAAACAAAGTAACACTGACTGTGTCAAATGGGAAGTTCAAGTAGTAAACTTAAAATTTAAGTGTGAAATTACAAAATGACATGACCCGTTCAGAAAAGCAGAAGTGAACAAATTTTAAATGTTGAATCTGAAGTGATACTATTTGCAGCTTCCAAGTAGCAAGTACATGTTATATTTAGACTGTGATGCAACAATATTTATCATGTTGAGGCTTAGAATCCAACACATAATTTTGAACTTAAAAAGATAAAATGGAACTGAGTAATCAGATCTTCTCTTAAAGTCTTTTCCAATCTAATGTTTAGAGATGATTCCAAGAGGTGCAGTGGAGTAGATAAGACACACATGTGCAATCCATGCACACACTCAAGCTCTCAAAAGTGCACACAGACACAAGCTCAGGCACACTTAAACATACATACGTACTCGCTCACACACACAGACACACAGTTGCTTTTAGACTGTTGGTACTACAGAGTCACCACACAGAGTACAAAGGAAATTGCACTCAGAAAACATAAGAAGCAAATGATAAGACTCTTTTCTTCAAAGAACCTACACCTGAGTCATTATATGCTGAATTTTGGTTCCATGATCTGTTAACATTTCAAAACAATTGCAAATGCTACTGTAATCAGGTGGGTGGTCAACTTTTATTTTACTAAGTAAGCACATTTTTAGGATGAGTATTATTTTCACAGTTTTAGAGGTAAAGAGGTGGACACAATGGTTAAGCAACTTGTTCAAAGTCCTACTCTCAGCAAGCACTGGAAGCAGTAGCCAAACCTAGGCCTGCCAGCAGGACCCACTGGTTAACACTCACACCACTGGTGAGTAGTTCCACCTGCCCTCAACATGACTTAAGATGCTGTCTCTTGTATGTAGTTGGTTCTCCTCCTTCACTTCAATGACACTTCTAAACCTTCCGCACTCTTTCCTAGTCTCTCAGCTCTTCCCGCTTCAGCTATCAAAGATACAGTTTCATAATTCAGCACCACTCCATTCCTCCATCTAACCCTCTACCACCCCGCATTTCATATTTCCTTAAAATTTATCAGCACCACATTAATCCTTAATTTTACTTCTTTCCACTTATGTACTAGGTAAAAGGCATTTTTACCTTTCAGCAAAGTTTAATCTCTCTACTTTGGATCATATTTTCTCCTATTATTTGTTTTTTTTAGTGTTTCTCTTTCATTCTTCTAACTATAAGTGTCTTTTCTATTGATTCCTAAACATGTTACAACCTCTTTTTCGTTGATCTTTCTTGTTCCAAAATCTCTCTCTCTAGGTAGTCCTTGATCACTCTCTTTTCTTTTTCAGACTCATTTCTGTACATTTTGAACATTGTTTTCCCCTTTTGAATAATTCTTTAAGCTGTATAATTTGAGAATGACCACTCTCCTCTGCTTCACTGAAACTCTGCTCCCTTGGTTTCTTTAAAACGAATTTCTTTGGACTAACTTTTGCCTCTCCCCCTTTCTTGCATTAGCATCTCCCTATTTAAAACAAAACAAGTACGAACAAACATATAAAATCAGGCTCTATCTTTATACTTTACAAGTGTTTATGTTTCTCAATATTCCTTTCTTTAGTTTATGACTCTACATGCTGTCTTATTTTGTTCTTTAAACTTTTCAACTCTACCCCCACACCCATACTGCTGACTTTCAGAGCTGTATCTCCAACTATAATAATAGTCCTAAATTACAGATCAATATATATAACTACTAAGTGTGACAGTATACCTGGATGACCCCCAGATAATTCAAGCTTAACATGACCAAACAGAATCACATCTACCTTCCAATGGTTTCAGTAAAACAATAACAAAAACAGCAACCTCAACAAAACAAGCAAAGAAAATGTTTCTCACATATGTTCTATCAGTAAATATCCACAATGGCCAATTACTTATTGTCCCTTACTTTCCACATTTAATAACCAATTTTGTCCACCTTACTTCTTAAATATCCTTTTTTTCTGTCCATACTTCAAGAATTTTTTTACTATTTAGATTTTTTTGTTGCTTCTTCTCTGCTTATTCACCACAATTTCCTTGTCTATGTTCCCCTTTTCTGATTTTCTCTTTGTAATATGACTTATTATTAATTTTTTTGGTAACATCCACCCCCTGTTGGAAAATAAATCTTTAACACGGTGTCCAAGTACTGACTCTCATATTCCTATTTTCCTATGTGGTGTCATTTTATACCCCCACTCTTTTCTAAATTCTCATTTTGATTGTATTTAACATTAATTTCCCTGAACTCTTTATGCATTCTCAATATCAATTTCCTGTTTCCCATGAAGATGTCGTTTCTGCGGTCAAATTCTTTCTACAGGATAAAACTCTCACAAAATATGGAGTGGACCCTGCACGAATCTATATTTCAGGTGATAGTTCTGGGAGTGCTTTGACAGCAATTGTGACACAACAGATGTGTTTTATGTGTTATATATGTTTATAATACACACACTATAATTCTAACACAGAATAATTTTATTTCAGTTACAATTTTAACTTGTCTTATATTTTAAACTGTAAAATGGTGAAAATAAAAAAGACAACCTTTTTTTTTTAATATTACCTTTTGACAGATGTGGCTTTAGAGGCACTGAGGGGAGATTAAAAATATAATGCTAAGGCTGTTATTTAGTCACCAATTTTAAGAAAAGTAAAATAATATGTAGGAACTACTATTTAATATGACAAGGACTTTGTTTTCCTCCTTAGTGAATTATAAAGCCTACCAAGCACTTGAGATCACTGTAATCCATGTTTTAAATCTAGTAGAGTTTCATCAGATAACACTTGGGACACATGTCATACTTGTATGGAAGAATCACTACTGTAAGAAAAAAGAAAAATGGCTTTATGTTAAAACCCTTGCTAGTGCAGTTAAATAATAACTGTTCAAATAATTAATATTTGAAAAATTAATTTAGTCTAATATATCAGGAGTCCCCAACCCCAGGCCATGGACCGGTACTAGTCCGTGGCCTATTAGGGACTGGGTCACATAGCAAGAGGTGAGCGATAGGTGAGCGAGTGAAGCTTCATCTGTATCTGCAGCAGCTGCCCAGCATTAGCATCATGGCCTCAGCTCCACTTTAGATCATCAGGCATTAGATTCTCATAGGAGCACCAGTCCCTGGTGCCAAAAAGTTTGGGGACTGCTGCAAACATAATTCCTATTTCCAAAACCATTTTTAAATAGAACAAAAATAGCCTAAGTGGGGGAATGCATACCTTTAGAACCAGCAGAAGCTGCTAACTCTTCTTGTGAATCACTTCTGCTACCAGCCTGAGAAGAAATGGGTTGGATCTCTCTGTCTCATTTTTTTTATGTTGTCACATTTGTTTCTTCCATTCAGCTTATGAGATGATCCAGGTTATTAAGCAAATAATTATCTATTTGGGGGCACTGGGGAGGGATTTTCTCATTTTCCTTTTGAAGTCGTGGCACCTACTTGAGTGTGACTTTTGGGATTGGCCGAGAATCTTTCTTCTTATTAAGTGCTGCTAGGATTTCAATTGATTCTCTTCATTTGATATATTAGCTACTTTAGTGAGGAGTTTACTTTAAGAAATAGCCTCCAGATACTGAGACTTTCATGTGGAGTGGGAACAGGTATATCCATTTGTCCAGATGTCGTTATTATGGAGGCTGCTCTGTATCTCCTGGGAGATTAATTGTAGGTTCTCTCTTATAGTGTGTAAGACTAAAAGAAAAAGATATGTATGGTGACTCTTCTCACCCTATAGCTGAGACTTTAGGATGCCTCTTATCTCTGATAAGAAAGAAAAGCTCCAAATATGGTGTTCCATGTCTGTTCCTGCCCTTTAAATTTTCGTAAATTACTCTGCTTCTTTCCTATCATACTACACTATTTTCTCCAAAAGGTGAGCTATATATTAGTAATATTTCCTATAACTTGGTTCAATTCCTTTTGAATTTAGTTAATATGTAAGTTTGGGCATTGATATTTTATTATATTCATTCTTTCTTCTCATTTAGGTTACTTTAGGTAAAAATTGTTTTTAAACATAGATAGCTTGTCATCTTCCCTAGGAATCTCATATTTTTATTTGGTGGTCATATGTGAATAAACATGTGTGAATATTTATTATGTGAATAAACATGTGTATATGCATGTGTATTGTAACTTTACCGATGAGAGTGAGATGACACATTTTAATGCTCCTAAAATAAAGTATAAATATTATTAAAATAATCTTTAGTTACTGTATCAGTTTTATAACAATTTATATCATAATTGCTCATATGATTGGAATAAATTCTCTCACTCTTATAGAATGAGTCTTTGACACATTCATATTTTATTTTTTTCAGCTACAAATGATCCAGAATTTAACAATAAAATTAAGGCACAAGCTTTACTTTACCTTGGCTTACATATAGTTGATTTCTTCATGCCATCTCACCAAGAATATGAACATGGTCTGGTTCTGTCAAGGGAAATGGCAATTAAAATTGAATACCCCAAGCAATAATAAAAAAACAACATATGCTTCATGAATCAAGACATCTGTTCAAGTGGGTTAGCTGGAGTACTCTCCTTCCCAAGAAATATAGATAAAAACATATATGTACTGAACCAATTCTTGGGAGACTTAACTCTTCATATCCATTTGGATAGTAGGTTATCACCCTTGGCAGTCAATGATTCCCAGTTACAAAATTTGCCATTAACTTATATCCTCACCTGTCAATATGATATCCTAAGAGATGATGGACTTATGACGGC
This sequence comes from Pteropus medius, assembly GCF_902729225.1. NCBI lineage: Eukaryota > Metazoa > Chordata > Mammalia > Chiroptera > Pteropodidae > Pteropus > Pteropus medius. Next base: position 2,380,372 of record NW_024354550.1, read on the forward strand.
TTCAAAATGTTGACGTTAAAGTTACTCATGACCATATAGAAGATGGAATCCATGGATCAATATCATTCATGACATTACCAATTTTTTTATGTCTAGGCATTAGAATAAAAGATAAATATATTAGTTGGCTAGAAGAAAATCTATAAATAGCACATGTAGCTAGCTAATTATTTAGTTAGTATTGTAATCTAAATATTGTATTTTGAAGTTTGTGAGTGTAAGGGACAGAACTCAGTTTTGGAAAAACCTAAGTTTAAATCAAGGTAGGTTATTTTGTGTCTTTGAACAAGTTACTTTATTTTCCTAATCTTAGATCTTGCTAAAATGAAGACATCTGCTGTGTTAATCTCATTAAATGCCATTTATTCTGCTTGCTAAATTCTAAATATACACCAATAATAGTAACGTACAAAAAGTAAGTATGATTATAGGCAAAACAGGCATGATAGTTTCCAAGCAGTGATAGAAATGGTAGTAGTGAGTGAGGAGAAATTTTAATAAAGGAAAATTGCAATGCCATTTATATGGGGCGGGACACTATATTATACTGAAGCCTTTTTCTTTTCAATTAATGGGCCAGACATTAATTGTATCCACTCAATGTAAATTCTGTTAGTTAATTATTTTTATTCATTTAATACAAACAAAATCTGCTAGCTTTTTTTTTTTTTTTTGCTTACAGAAAGTAAAAGTTAACATCTTGACTAAATCCTTTCAAAAGCCTAAATATTTGACTCTTACTCAAACTTTTAGAAACATCAACCCTGAAGGTAGATGAAGTTACTGCATTGATTGCTGTATACTGATTATTAATTCAAGTTCCCTAGCCAATTGTACATGGAAGTTAGAATTATTTTTTTTATTACTCTGAATTTCTAGAGTGAATCATTTACCCTGACCAGGACTGCATAACTAGCAAGTTATTTATGCATTAGGCCTATTGGCTTCCTTGCGATGATGGGGCCCACACTCATGTTAGTCTATATGAATCTCACACCTAAAATGCACTCCCATTAGTGAACATCGTAAGCAGCATCTAATTTTCTGAGGTTGCTGTGATGCTGCTCTTTGCATGGTGTTGTTTTCCCTGTTCTGTGTCTTTTCTTAATGCTGAGTAAATGTGGGGCTGTGTAAGTCTAATTATATCTTGTGAGTTTGATTGGTAATCCAGTTTCAAAATACATTTTTTTGGTTGGCAGCTTGATTACTTGCTTTTTGGGTCATTTCAACATATAATCTGTCTACTAATCTTTCAGCACATTTTACCATATTAGGCTCTTCTCTGAAGTTCAAATGCTGAGCTATTATTACCTCAACTCTAGAAAGTATTGATTAACATGTTATCTTTTCTATTAGTTGTTGCATCATGTATGTGAAGCTGTAATATCCTATGCAATGATCATCTAGCTGTTTGATTTATAAAAGAGAGAGACAATGATGTCAGCATCATGGCAGAGTGAGAAGACCTTGTTGTTTCTCTTTTTAAAGTTATAAGTCAGACAACCATAATTCCACAAAAGATACCCTGCTTAACACACAAACATGTCTGAAAGATCCACAATTTGAGACTCTGAAAGTGGGCATATTTGAATGCACAGGGGATTCAGAACTGAGGAGAAGAACAGCGATGGGTGCTAAAGATGTAGTCTGGTGCTCTCGGAGGCCCCAGATGACTGACACAGTAGTGATGGAGGTGTCAGATTGCAGCCCACACTCTGTAGTCCAGAGGGCTGGAGGGGAAGAAGCAACATTCCAGCCTGAGTGGCTGGTGCCCATTGCAGCTAAACCCAGTAACAAGGAGAGAGACACAGCATAGAGCTATGGCAGCCACAGTCTGACAGCTGCCATTACTAGAAAAAGACCAAAACTGCGGCATGAATCCATCCACTGCTGTGGAACCCAATAGAGTCAGCTGGGACACCTCAGGTAGCAGCGAATATGGCAGCCTCTGGTTACAAGGAGGCAGTGCTGGTAACTCACAGTCCTGGGTCCCCATTGCTGACCACATCCCACCCATGGGGGTGGTACCCTGAGACCAAGGTGACTTGGTCACAGAGGAGATGTCTACCTCTTTAGGGTATACAGGGCATTAGCCACACCCTACTGAGACCTGGAAGTCCCAGTAGTTCAGGTAAGAGAAAATGAAAACTCGCTCACTACCACCATCTACTGGAAAATAAAAAGCCTCTACTTATCAACCTGCTAAATTCTTAAAAGCAAAACAGTACCTAAAAAAGCAATTCAATAGCTCAAATGCCCAGGCAGAGAAACAATCTATCAAGTACCATGAATAACCAAGAAAATAAGGTAGCTCAGAAAGAAAATGAAAAGTCTCTAGAAATCAAACTCAAAGACATGGAAGACTGTTTTAAATGAGAGAATTCAAGAGAGCAGTTTTTTAAAAACTTCAATGAGATACAAGAAAACTCAGAAAGGCAGTTCAATGAGCTCAGGAATAAAATTAATAAACAAAAGAAATACTTCCCCAAAGAGATTGAAATTATATGTGTGTATGGGTGTGTGTGTGTGTGTGTGTGCGTGCGCACGCGTATATTAATTCAATAAGAATTCACTTATTGAATTCTTCTGGAGCTGAAGAATTCAATAAGTGAAATGAAGAATGAGTCAGAGAGCATGGAAAACAGAGTAGACCAGAGGAGGAGAAAATTAGTGAACTTTAAGATAGAAATCCAGAAATAACTCCAATGGAAGAAGAGAGAGAACTGGGAGTGGAAAAAATAAATAAATAAATGAAAGAACTCTATGAGAACTATCTGGCTCCATTCGAAGGAACAATATAAAAGTAAAATGAGTGTACCAGAAGAAGAAAAGGAGAAGGAAACAGAGAGTTTATTCAAACACATAATCAATGAGAGCTTCCCAAACCTAAAGAAAGAGCTGAACCCTTGAATTTAACAGAACACTTAATTATCTCAATGCAAAAAGACTTTCTCCAAGACACACTTTATTAAAACTGTCAAAAGTTAAAGGCAGTCAGAGAAAAAAAAGACTGTAACTTATAAAGGAAACCCACCAGCTTATCATTGGATTTTTAAGCAGAAACCCTACAAGCCAGGAAAGATTGAAATCAACTTATTCAAAATAATGAAAAAGAGAAATCATCAGCCAAGAATAATATATCCAACAAAGTTGTCCTTTAGTTACAAAGAAGAAATAAAGGTCTTTCCAGACAAACAAAAACTGAGAGAATTTACCACCATAAGACCTGCATTACAAGAAATTTTGAAAGCAGCTTTTCTACCTGAAACAAAAAGTCAAAAGAATACAAAACTGTAAGAAGACAAACAGAAGCAGAAAATTGAAACTTTATTTCAGAATAAGGTATTAAACAATTATAACATAAAGATTAAAGGAAAGGAGAAGTATTTTTTTAAAAAGACCATCAGAAGTGACTACAGCAGTGTGGCAGCATGACAGGACCTTCCATGTCTCTCCCCTTGAAGTTACAAGTTAGTCAGCTATAATTTAACAAAGGATTCCCTGCTCAACATACAAACATGTCTGAGAGGTCCGTGCATTGGGACATCTGAAAGTGGGCATATCAGAGCAAGCAGGGGAGATGGGTTGGGGGCAAGAACAGAGGTATAAGTCATGTGTAGTTTAGTCTGGAACTCCCTGTGGCCCTAGCTGATATGATAGCAGTGAAGCAGCAGGGCGCAATCCTCCACTGGGCAAATAGGAGGGCCAGAGATAGCAATCAGGCCTGGGTTGCCCATGCATATTGAGTCTGGGCCCAGGGTAGGGATAGTGAAGTGGTACAAAGGTTCCAGTGTTCTGCAGGCCACCATCATCAGACAAAGGGTCCAACAGACACAGGAACCTGCCCACTCCATCCCACTGTGGCCCACCCAGCAATAAAACCATCACTCATCAGATTGTGAAAGGGCTGATAAAAACTTTCCAGCCTACGCATCTGTACTCATTGTGGTTAAAACAACTGTAGAGAACAGAGTTGTAGTTACATGAACTCGCTTCTTCTGCTCTATCTCTCCCCTACCCATCCCAGCAAAACCTGGTAGAAGCAGCTGGGTGAACTCAGAGAGAATAGCTCTGCCACTGGCTATACGAAGGCAAGGCTGGGGAGCACACAGGCCAGAAGACCTATAGCCCACCACTTCCAAATCATGGAAGCAGTGCCTTGAGAACCAAAGTAATTGGGTTGTAAAGGAAATGCCCATTTCCTCAAGGAATATGGGGCATTTTTCATGGCAGAGGCAACACTGGCGTACAGATACGGTAAGTACCAGTAGTGCAGGTAAGAGAAAATAAAAACTTGTGTTTCAGTATCACCTACTGGAAAACAAAAGAAAGACTTCTATTTATCAACCTAACAGTGGAGTATCAAATACTTTTTAAAAAAATATTTATTGTGCCTGATAGATTATTTCTCTGCCTTGGCATTTGTGGAAACAATTTTTTTAAAAATGTATTTGACACTCTACTGTTAGGTTGAGAAATAGAAGTCTTTCTTTTGTTTTCCAGTAGGTGGTGCTGAAGCACAAGTTTTTAAATGCCCAGGCAGAAAATAAGCATAATGAATAACCAAGGTAAGAAGGTCCCTCAGAAAGAAATTAAGAAGCTCCAGATAATAAACTTAAAATAGAGAAGACTGTGATTTAAATGACAGATAATTCAAGTTCTGAAAAAAACTCAACGAGATGCAAGAAAACTTTAAAAAGCAATTCAACAAGCTCAGAAATAAAATCAACATACAAAACAATTCCTTTTAAGAGATTAAAAATATTTTTTAAAAAAACAGAAATTCTAAGCTGAAGAACTCAATACATGAGGTGAAAAATGAACTACTGAGCTTAGAAAAGAAAATAGACCAAATGCAGGAAAAAACAGAGATATAGAAAATAAAAATTTAGAAATGACTCAGGGGGAAGAAGAGAGAGAACTGAGAGTTTTAAAAAACGAAAGAACTCTATGTAAACTATTTGACTCCATTAGAAAAAGTAATATAAGAACAATGGGTTTACTAGAATAAGAAGAGTGGGAGAAGGAAACAGCTTATTCAAACAAATAATGCGAACTTCTCAAACATATGGAAGGAACTGGACCCTCAAATCTGAGAAACTAACAGAACACCTAATTATTCACTCTAAAAAGGCCACTTCCAAGGCTCATTATATTAAAAATGTCAAAAATTAATGACAAAGAAAAGATTCTCAAGACAGCCAGGAGAAACTATACTGTAACCTGTAAAGGAAATCCCATTACAATATCATCAGACTTTTTAGCAGAAATCTTACAAGTTAGGAGAGAGTAGAAACAAATGTTCAAATTATTGAAAGGGAGAAATCATCAGCCAAGAATAATATATCCAGCAAAGTTATCTTTGGATGTGAAGAAGAAATAAAGGCTTTTCCAGATGTATAGAAGCTGAAGGAATTTACCACCCCAAGACCTGCATTACAAGAAATGCTAAAAGATGCTCTTTTACCTAAAACAAAAAGACAAAAGGATGTGACTAACTGACAGAGCAGGAAATTGCAACTCTTGTTCAGAATAGGGTATTACACTTAACTATAACACAGAGGTTAAAAAAGATAAAAACAATTAAAAAAGAAGACAATAGTTATTGCAATTTGGAAATTAATGCGCCAATTTGTGACAACAAAAACATAAAAGAGAAAGAGGAAAGGGCTGAACTTGTACAGGTAAATGGAGAAAAGATACAATCAAAAGAAAAAGGAGTATTGTTTATATTTAACTTTCTTTTGCATAAACCTAATAGCAACCACCAAAAAAATCTAGAACAGAGATACATAATATATAAAAAGAGGAAATGGAGGGAAAAGTCGCAGAATACCAAGAAACTAAAACAAGAGACATAAACCCAAAGAAAAAGAAACAATGGAGACACTGAGGTGCCAGAAAACAAAAGATAAAATGGCTATAGGAAATCTTCATATATCAATAATCTCCTTAAATGTAAATAGACTGAAGACATCAATTAAAAGATACAGAGTAGTTGGATGGATCAAAATACAAAACCAAACTATGTACTGCCTTCAGCAGAAACATCTCAGCTGCAAAGGAAAACATAGACTCAAAGAGAAGGGGTAGAAATGATACTCCAAGAAAATGGAATCCATAGAAAAGTGGGTGTAGCCATACTTATATCAGACAAAATTATTTTCAAATTAAAAGGTAATAAGAGACAAAGTTGGATATTTTATAATGATAAATGTGACAATTCATCAAGAAGACATAACACATCAATATATATGCACCAAACCTGTGAGCACCAAAATATATGAAGCAGTTTTTAATACATCTAAAGGGAGAAACTGACAAAAATACAATACTTGAATACCTCATTGACAACAATGGATTAAACAGAAAGTGAATGAAGTAATATCAACTTTAAATGACACATTAGACAAAATAGACATAATTGATATTTTTATAGCTTTCTATCCTAAAATGACAAAATATATAATCTTCTCAAGTGCACACAGAACATTCTCAATGATAGACCATATGTTTGGACACAAAACTAGTCTCAATAAATTTAAGAAGTTGGAACTCATACCAGGCATATTTTCTGAGCACAATGGTATTTACCTGGAAGAATTTGAAAACCTAAATAGACTGATCAATGGTAAGAAAATTGAAACAGTAACCAAAAGCCTCCCAAACAGCAAAAGTTCAGGACCAGATGGCTTTACTGGTTAATTCTACCAACATTCAAAGAATTAACACTTATCCTTCTCAAACTCTTTCAAAAAATTGAAGAAGAGGGAACACTTTCTAACTCATTTTATGATGCCAATATTACCATGATACCAAAACCAGGTAAGGGCAACACATAATAAACAATTACAGGCCAATATCTCTGATAAACATAGAAGAAAAAATCCTCAAGAAAATACTAGCAAATCAAATACAACATTACATAAAAACATAATACATTATGGTCAAGTAGGGTTCATTTCAGGAATGTGAGTATGTTCAACATACACAAATCAATCAATGTGATACATTACACTAAAAAATAAAAAATAAATATGGTCATATCAATGAATGCAGAAAAAGTACTTGACAAGATATGATATACATATGATTAAAACCCTCAATAAAATGGGTATAGAAAGAAAGTATCTCAACATAATAAAGGCCATATATGACAAACCCTTAGTAATATCATACTCAATGGTGAAAAACTGAAAGCTTTTCCTCTAAGATCAAGAACAAGACAAGAACGCCTACTCTTGCCACTGTTATTCAACATAGTACTGGAAGTCCTAGACAGAATAATTAGGCAAAAGAAAAAAAATAGAGGCCATCCAAATTGGGAATAAAGAATAAAATTGTCGCTATCTGCAGATGACATGATTCTTTATATAGAAAGCCCTAAAGACTTCGCCAAAAGACTATTAAAAACAATAAACAAGTACAGGAAAGTTGCAGGATACAAATCAATATAAAAAAATCCATTGCATTCCTATATATTAACAATGAATGTCAGAAAAGGAAATAAAGAAAACAATCTCATTTACGATTTCAACAAAAAGACAAAATACCTAGGAATAAATTTAATAAAGGAAATGAAAGATCTATACACTGATAACTATAAGACATTGTTGAAAGAAATTGAAGAACACACAAAGAAATGGATAGATACTTTGTGTGTACGGATCGGAAGAATTAACATTGTCAAAATGGCCATATTACATAAAGCGATATGCAGATTTAATGTAATCCTCATCAAAATCCCAATGGTATTTTTCACAGAAATAGAACAAAAATCCTCAAATTTATGTGGAACCACAAAAGACCCCAAATAGCCAAAGCAATCCTGAGAAAAAAGAACAAAGCCAGGAGTATCACACTCTCTGATTTCAAATTATACTGCAAAGCTACAACAATCAAAACGGTATGATATTGGCAGAAAAATAGATACATAGACCAGTGGAACAGAAATGACTCACAAATATATCAGCAAATAATTTTCAACAAGGAGCCAAAAACACATAATGGAGAAAGAAAATCTTCAAAACATGGAGAAAATTGGAAAGCTACATGCAAAAGAATGAAATTAGAATGCTATCTGATACCATACACAAAAATTAACTCAAAATAGTTTAAAGACTTGAATATAAGACCTGAAACCATAGAATACATGGAAGAAAATATAAGTACTAGACTTATAAACCTTGGTCTCAGAGAGGTTTTCGTGAATTTGACCCTAAAGCCAAGGAAAGTAAAAGCAAAAATAAATGAATGGGACTACATGAAACTAAAAAGTTTCTGCACAGTACAAGAAACCATTAACAAAACAAAAAGATAACCAATTGAATGGGAGAAACTTTTTGCAAAAAAATACCTCTGATAAGTGTCTAATATTCAAAATATATAAAGAATTCATACAGCTCAACAACAACAAAAAACAAACAATCCAATTAAAAAATGGGCAAAGGACACAAATAGACACTTTTCTCAAGAAGATATACAGATGGCCCACAGATATATGTAAAGACGCTCAATTTCACTAGTTATAAGGGAAGTGCAAATCAAAACCACAATGAGATATCACCTTATACCTGTTAGAATGCCTATTATAAATAAAGTAAGAAATAACAAGTGTTGGAGAGGATGTGGAGAAAAGAGAACCTTCATACACTCTTGGTAGGGATGTAAATTGGTGCAACCTCTATGGAAAACAGTATGAAGTTTCCTCAAAAAATTAACAGTAGAGAGGTACCATATGAGCCAGCAATCCTTCTTCTCAGTATCTATCTCAAAATTTTGAAAATATTTATTCATAAAGATATACCTATCCAAGGATCCTTGCAGCATTATTTACAATATCCAAGACATGGAAACAACCTATGTCTGTTGATGGATAATTGGAGAACAAAGATGTGGTACATATACACAATGGAATATTACTCAGCTATAAAAAAAATGAAATATTGACATTTTTGACAACATGGATGGATCTCGAGAGTATCACATTAAATGAAATAAGTCAGACAAAAAGGTTTGAGAATCATATGATTTCAGTTATATGTAGAATATAAAACAAACAAATAAGAAAAACAAAAAAATTCATAGACATAGACAAAAGGATGGTGGTTATCAGAGGGGAAGGTGGGTGGGAGGTGAATGAAGAGGATAAAGGATGTCAAATATATGGTCACGGAAGATCAGACATTGAGTGGTAAGCACACAATAAAATATACAGATGATGTATCATAAATTTGTATACCTGAAACTTATGTAGTGTTATTAATCAATGTTATCCCAATAAATTTAATTAAAAATTTTTTTAAATTAATTTAAAAAAAGAGAGATTGTTCAAAGACATCATCTTAAACCAGAACTGACAAAACTTGTTTGCCCAAATTAACCATTAATCATTCATATTATGTAAGTAGGTAATATATGGTCAAGATTTATTTGGTAAACATCATCCACGAGGAAGGGTCTTCAGACTAATTGTAGCATTCATGCATACATTTGTCTTATGATTTATTTATGAAACTTTTGAAGAATAAAAAATAAGATACAACGACATTAAATGCTCTTGGATAGAAAGAAATTATTATCAAAAGTTCATTTCTTTCCAGATTAATATGTACTGAAATTTATGTTCAATCCACTGTTTAAATTTCTGTTTTTATTGTTTTAGTGTTGGATAAAATCATCCTACAGGTTATAAGAAGAAATAAATGTTCAAGGTAGCCCAAAACACCTGCTAAAGAACAGTGCGAATGAAATTGCTTTATGAGAAATCCTAAGACAATTAGAAAAGAACATCCAAGATAATTAGAAAAGAATTAAATATGTTCAAAAACTTTACTATTCGGTAACCATATACACATGTATACACCAAGTTGTAGAGAAACACATTTCTCTAAATTTGTTTACGTGAGTGCATTGTTATAATTTTTTAATACATAGTGTTTGACATTTTCTATGCTGATACAAACAGATGGACAAGAAAGCATAGATCTCTAAAAGACAGAGCAAAAGACTGCCATATATGTCAGTCTTATGTGAAAGCTGTAAATTATGTTACCATTTAGTGAGGTCCCAGGAAATGTAGAGAAATAACTAGCTGTAAGCTAGGTGCATTCTTCACAAGCCTGGAAGTTTAACCACTACTTTTACTAATTCTTGGCTTTGAGGTAAGCAAATGATTTAAACTAACACAATTTCAGTTACAGTTTTAGTCACATGGAAGATGAAGATGACTTTGCAAATGATCTCGTGTTTCACATGAGGGTCCATCTAGATGGAGAAGTAAATCTTTATATTATTCACTTCTGGAGCACTGAAAAAACAACCTGCCACAATTAAACATATAAGGAAAGGTGAAATTTCTTGCCCTTTTGCCATATTGTGCACACCAGTTTTTGGTACATACTGTTATGCAGAAACAATGATAGGCATTATGTTTCTGGACATATTGATGGAGGTGTTTGTCCCTTCAACTATAGGAGACTCTGGCAATTTTATTTTCTAACTGGATATAGCTCCCCTCTACTCCATCTCATCGGTATCTTCATTAATGAATATTTTCCACAGATGTGAATTCGGCACTCTACACCATGTTGCCCTGCTACTGAAACAGTGGTCATCTAAATTACCCAATATTATACCATTCGGCTGCTGGTTGATCCATATCTAGAACCTTATTTATACTATCCATGTTTTAAAGCATTGAGTAAATAAATGAGTGGAATGTGTTCCCAATGCCATGAAGAATCTATGATGACATAGACTCGTGGGTAATGTGCTACCTGTGACATGAAGGACACATACTGAGTATTAGAAAATTATAACTGTGATAGTTTCTTTACAAATTGGGTTTGACTACATGTAACATAGTTGTTGAGTTTAAAATTTTTAAAACTCTTCTATAATATAAAGTCATTTAATTAAATCAGTATTGGTTAAATATCAGAATAGACAAAAACAAGCAGTGAAACAATAGAGAATACTCTGTTTACAGTATACATGATGAATTATTAAAAACATTTAAATTTCTGTAAGGAAGAAACAAAAGTGGAACCCAATTTTATATGATAAATGAAAATAAGTTCTATGACTACTAAAGACACGAATAATAAACTAAGAACAAATAAAAATATTGTAAGACATTTTAGGAATGAGCAATCCGTCCAACTTGCCCTGTGGTAAGAACCAGGTAGTAAGTCCCATTGCTATTCCTGAGGTTGCAATGTTCAGGCAACCTGAAGCCTCCCACTGTTGCTCAGAAGTCTTCATCTTCCAAGTATCTCTGAAGGGGTTGCATATGACTCACTGAGAGCCCTTCAGTGCACTAGGAAGCATTCATTTGGGGACTGTAATAAAGGTTGTAATAGGGTGTAAGGTTGTAATAAAGAGGTAAGGGAAGAGATTCTCACCATCTCAGCATAGAACTCTAGAACAGTGGATACTTGCAGAAGAAGAGACGCTAGCGACCCAAGACGACATGGTAGATGTAGCCCTTGTTAGTCACCTTCATCCTGTCTATATATTCTTCTCCTTCTCCTTTCCCTTTATGCCAACATCTTAATATCTTGGCATTGCTTCTAGCTTCTTTTGAAGTAAAGCATAGGGGTTTTTGCAACTCCTACCAGGAAAACTAATGTCATTGCTTTAAAAGAAGAACCACTGCTATGGGTTTAACTTAATTTCCAAGGTTCTTCTCTATTTCAATACAATTTGGCAAGGGAAGAAATTGAATGATGGGCTCTGTGTACCTCTAAAACAAGCAGCACCTGCTGGATCATCTTTTGAATCAGGTGTATCTATTTCTGCTATTACCCTGAGAAAAGAGTGGTGAAATCTTCTGCCCTTTTTCTGTTTTGAGGTTACGTGGTCATTGTTGGTTTCTTCTTTATGTGATTGAGGGTGGTTCATTGATGAATTACATACTTTGTTTAGCAAATCATCTGCCCTAGGTCACTGGGGAGAAATTCAGGGTCTGCGAAGAGATGCAGGATGATAGTGTTCATCAACAGGAGTTTGTTACTGTGAGACCAATTCCCTAATCATATATTAGAATTTCTGGCCCTAAATGGCACCAACAATGACACATTTAAGAATCTGAGTGACAGAAGCTTTTAGATACTAATCTAAAAATCATCGCATAAATGCTCTAAGGAATGAATGGTGGTTTATCATGTTTGCTGACTATAAATTTAGAATGTAGCCAAGGTTGAAATCTCTTTCCATATTCAGGTCAATAAACTTTTCCAAGAAATGAATTAATGTCATGTCCATTACAAAGACACGGGCTCTCTTTACGAGGAATTTGGTTAAGAGCTGGGGATGGAAGAAAGGGACAATCTAGGCAACGTCCTTGAAAGCCTTTAACTAAGCAATGCTAAGCAAATTCTCACTCTCTTATCTAAGAGTTGGGAAGCAGAAAAGGCTGACTCAGAACTCAGGACAGCTGTAAAGAGTAAGAGCAAAGGGATGTTAGAAAAAAAGATTCAATTTCTTTTTCAAGGACATAAAATATTGCTGAATGCTTGGAGCCCATTACAAATCAACTGTGTAGTGCTGTCTTGAATCCTAATGGCTCAAAACAAGGGTGGCAGAAACTGATGATGTTTCTGAATGTAGTACATGTTGATTTGTTCATCTGTGTTGGGAATAGAACTTTAAAATTAATATACTGCTTGGTGTTGATATAAGATGGCAGATGTCATTACATGTTGATCCAAAATTACATGTTCTTTCTGGAGTCTGAAGTCTTACACAGTGTTGTTTCTCAGACTCTCTTCAGATACCAAAGCCACTGGTCATGCCCTATTCTTATTGACTAATTTACAGAACTTAGGAAATATATTCATTAGCCCATTATTTTCAAGTTATAACATCATAAGTGATAATGAAACAATGGCTATATGAGAGATAATATTCACTACATGAATCTACTGGTAAAATTCAGAGTAGGGTTGTTATGAAAATGTGATGAACATCTTTAAAACATCAGAATTACTTACAAATCTTAATATAAAAAAATAAAAACATTGTAGCAGTATATATTACAAACCACAATGCTGATGTGTAAATACTACAGTGATTCCCAGAACTTGGAAAGGTCTGTGCCATTAAAGATAATTTTCAGAATATCATAAAATTATGGCTCTCTTGCAAATATAAACATGAACACATTTAAAGATTGTATTTTAATTCATTCAATGATGAAACTAGGCAAATGTTATAACTTCTTCAAAAGAGAATTCAAAGGACTAATATAATGAAAAGAGCTCAAAGACAATGAGCGGCAGAAGGTATGCTTAATGTAGGCAATGCATGGTTGGAAAATATTTCAAAGACAATAAAAAACTAGAATAGGAAAACCTGGAGAAATATACAGCTGACCTAAAGAGTTATCTTCTCGGTAATATACACTTTTTGGTTGAAGTAATTTTTTTTTTTTTCCAAAAGTGAAAAGGAGGCCAAGGTGAAGGTACAGTTCTCTGCTTTTCAAACTACAGAACAGTTTACCAGGAGTGAATTATAGCTGTAGGGATGTAGGGATAGATGGATGAGCTTTAGGAGATATGGTTAAAGCAACAACAATAACAACAAATAGCAATCAGAAATGTGGACTGTTTAAAAAATAGGATACAAAATTTTTCATGCTTAAATATCTGCTATTTAAAAGTATATGAGATGTGTGGTTATTGTGATTATTTTAATCAGAGTATGCTGGTTTGCCTGACACATTCAATCAATTGATATTCAATCAATTTTAATTTGTTGCTGCTGTTTGTGATTAATGTTATGATAAAAGATTAGATCAGCTGCTCTAAAGGTGAGGAGATTTTGATTTGAAGGAGAGAATTAGAGGTGATTTAGGTAACTCCAAATCTAAAAAGATTTAATCTTGCCATTAATACAAAACTGTTTTTCTTGATAAACACACCTCAGATTGTTACAAACCTTTGATTAATTTCCAGAGTTCTGACAAAGTTGATTTTGACAATTTTTGCAGTGTTTTCATTGCTTTTATGGAGGAGCCAATTTTTGGCTTTACTCTGTCATTCCTACTAATATAATATAATCCTACAATTGATTTTTATATATTGACCTAGTACTTGGGATCTTTCTATAGATAATTCTAGTAGCTTTCTTTCAATATTCTTTAGCACCATCTACACATGATATAATCATGTGTGAATGAAGAGAGTATCACTTCTTTCATTCCAATTCATATGCCTTAATTTTTAAATGTAATTATGCTGCAGTTTTTTTCTAAGATAATTTATATGCTTCTCAACATCTCTTGTTGTGATACATGTCTCACAGATCACCAATGCTGAGAGAGAGAAAAGATCAGATACATGAAATACTAAGGAATAAATCTGTTGCCATTCTTTCTTAGACTCAATACTTATGACTGTTTCCCTAGATCAAAAGCTATAACACCAATCTTTTGTGAAAGGCTTAAAACTTTATCTAGTTTTTCTCACTTAATGAGAAAATATTTATAGTAGTTTTAGCTATGAGTACAAAAACATACTACTCAACAATAAAAAGAAATGAAAGTGATATATAACAAAATATGAGCGACTATCAAAAACATTATGCTAAGCAAAAGAAGTCAGACAAACACTAAAGGGACCTTGAAAAATATAATCATATGTTTAATTGGAACGCAGTTTGGTAGAAGAAAGAATGCCCAAACCTTAAAAATGTTCTTAATACTTCATATACATTTTTTAATCTGTAAAATGGGATACTAATTATTAATACTTTGCAGCATTGCTCTGAGAACTAAAGATCATGTATGCTAGAACACAAAATAACCTCTAAAGTAGTAGCTTTTGTTATTGTTCAAAAAATACCTAAATATCTATTCAAAACCAGAAAATGGCTGAGGAATGAGAGACAAGGAGATTTGCCAAAAATCTAATTTTAAAAAGTCAATTCACCAAATGAAAAATTATGAAAATTTTGAAAAACTCTGCTGAATGGTGCTAGTGGGGGTGGGGGCAGTATTCTAGTTAATTAAAATACTAATTAAAAAAAATAAATAGAATTGAGGAAAAATAAACAGGTAATAAATAAATTTTTTCATCTTTCATCTTTTTCTAAGACTCATTTGCTTCTAAATAGCTTGAGAATCTTATAAAGATATATGCACTATAGCAAGTAACACTTAACCAAATATTAGTAATGAAGATTAGTCAAAGAGAAAATAAGCATGGGAAATTAACAGCCACAAAGACTTTGATTAATATACAAAATGCTAAAATAGTTAGGCTGAAATTTTGGCTCTCTAGTTTTCTCCTCCCTTGCTTTTTGATAACTAAAATATTGGAGGAAAGAAACATAATCAGTTATAAATTTCACAGTGAATTGTCAAAAAAAATAATTTAGACGAATCAGAAGTTAAAGGCTTTATTTAGTTGCTGAGCCTCAGGGAACATTTGAAAACCACCTGGTTCCTCAAGTGAATAAGAATTATGTTTTTATTTTTTATTTTTTTATAGGCTGGGAAAAGTTGAATATGTGTCTTGCAGTGTCAGCTCAATATTTAACTTTAACTCATGGTTGGGAATCGGTCCTGTGTTCATGTTCCTTGCTTCGTTTGGTTGGCAGAATCCTGAAAAACATCATAACAGTATTCTTTTTTGTGAGCCTAACGTTTTGTCAGCCACTCAACGTTCACAGTATGGAGAAAGTAGGTAGCAATGTAGAAGGCCAGGGGAAACAGGACTTTCTAGCATGTTAGTTTTATTATTTTTACAGTCTATAAAATAAGAAACAAACAAACTACAAAACTAGATAATTTCCCAAAGTGAGATGAGAATCCAGCTTTTTGGCCTTAGAGAAATGCTTTCCACTATCTGAAGAACATCTTAAATCTCTTCTTACAGCCAGCTATTCAATTTTTTGATTATCCTTATAAATATGTGCTGAGGGCATAGCTACAGACATACAGTTAGTAAAAGCAATTCTAGAAGCAGGTAATATGATGCAGTAAATGTGAAAACTCTTTAGAGATGTGATTCAGAGGTGAATTTGATAATATCCAGTGAAGCAGATATATCCTTTAGAAAATCGTCACAAAGACTGTTTTCTTTCTAGAGGAGTTTGAAAGAACCTGAAAAAGTGAATTCTGAAGCACACACTGTGATGAGGAAGGGAAGTTATTTTCTACTGCTGGTAAGGTATAAAGCTGTGAGATAGCTGGAAATAGCTAGAAGATTTGCCAAAAGATTGTCGGGTCCCACCTGCAGAATGTTCGATTCAGTAAGTCATTGGCGGGGTCTGAGAACTTGCATTTCAAATTAGCTTCCAGTTACTACTGATATGGGCATTATACTTACTAGACTGCTTCTGGTAACCAATCCACACTTGGCCTTGCTGTGGCTCAGAAATCCTGTCCCATGTAGCTAGTCACCTCTGTCTCTCATTCTTGTCAATGAGTATTCTGAGTTTGTGTCATTCCAGGCCTCTTAGAGCCTCCCAGTCAGCTAGAGATCGAGCTTACTGTTATTTCACAGGAAGTAGAAGACATGAAGGATTGTATGCCCTCAAATTTTTGAACCTTTATCCCTAGCTCAATCCCACCTTTCCTTAAATTTATTAGCAACCAGATCCATCTCTAGCTCACTTCTTTCTAATATGCTCAGAGAAAGAAGCATAGCCTTTTTAGACAAGATTAATCTTTCTATCTTTGTTTTTAAATCACATGGCACTTATCCTATTATTTGACATCATTGATATATCTCTATCAATTGTCTTAAAGTTTTTTGTTGTTGTTGTTTTAAATTTTGAAATGACTCTTCCTTAACATTTTATGGTCAATCTTAGCTTGAAAAAAATGTCCCCACTTGACCATGAATACCTCTCTCTAGTCTCTTAACATTTTTCTTTCCTTTTCAGACTCTTTTCTATACACTATAGGCTCTAGTCCTTCCGTTTCCTTGTTTCCCCAACTTTATTTAATTCCTCATGCTCTCTAATCTATTGTATTTAATTAAAACCACTCTTCTTTTTGATATTCACTGCTGCTTCCTTTGTTTTCTATGACAAAAAATCTTGTAGTTTTTCTGCGATTCATTCTTCTCAGTCTCTCTCTTTGCCATCTCTCATTTCAAAACAAAAACAAATACAAAATAACTTGTTCTTCATATTTACTCGTTATAAATATTCTTGTCCCCAGAATTCACTCCCTACTTTTCAGTTTCAACTCCTCAAACTTTTTCAAACCTTTATTTTCTCCAAATACTCACATTCAAACAACCAGTTCTGAATCTCCTTCTATAACACTATTTCTAAATTCTAGATTCATATGTCCAACTACCAATTAGACATGTACAACTGGACAAACCACAGATATCTCAAGCTCAGTATGACTAAACACAATTTTTTATCATTTTATGTACAAACAGCTTCAGAAAACAGACAAATGAAAAGTCATCATTCATCCAAACCAACATCTCGTCCTCTTGAATGCTCTCAGTAAATAGTAATTATGGTCAATTCTTCACTGTTCCTTAGCACTCACATTAAATTACCACATCCTATTTATTCCACTTTTGAAAATTTTGACCTCATTGACATAATTTATGATCTTTTACAGACATCCCTTTCTGATGTCTCTGCCTTTTTCCTGTTCAATTTTATTTCATTGTGTGTACTTAATCCTCTGGCTCTCTCCAATATGCAAATCTGGTCATATGATTTTTTCATCTAAATTCTTCAGGGACTCCAATCACTTAATAAAGTAAATCTAAATTCCTTAGCATAGTGTTCAGGTTTCCAGATTCTTACATTTTTTAACTTTCCTGCCCCCGCCAATGCAATGCTTTCCTCCATAATTTTATTTCAACCATACCAAGCTGCTTTTAGTTTCTCAAACACTTCATGCATTCTCATTTCTCTCTACGACTATGCTTTCCTAGAATATCTTTCCCATTTTACCTCAAGGAAACTCCTACTCACGCTTTTATGTTTAGGTAAAGTATTGTGTGTGTGTGTGTGTGTGTGCACATGTGTGTGTCTGTACACGTATGCGTGCGTACATATAGTCTTCCCTGGCTCTAAAAGATTTTAGCAATGTTACTGTGTGTCCATCGTAGCTTGCACACACTTGATAGCAATAATCTTTATTTTGTTTCATAATTACGTTGCATGTTTGTTTTAGCATTTCCCAGTAAGTGGCATTGTTGTGTCCAGAATAACCAGACCCAACTTGAGTGCTCTTAACCAGGAGACAGTTTATTAGCCGGCGGCTGTCCTTGCAAAGGAGCAGCCTCGAAATGCCAAGATACAAGGTTTTTAAGCCCCAAATCCCATTCCTCATTCTGTCTTAAAAACAAAGGTCCATCTTCCTCCTATTCACTACCTGTCAACCCACTGGTCAGGTGTGCAAGCGGGAAGTACAGAAGCAGAAAGCTTGTGTTAGAATGTTATGTTCCTATTGGTGATTGCCTATGTTCCCATGGACAATAGCCAGTGTTCCCATGGGCGATGGCCAAACAGTAATTTTCAGCTTATATACAATTGATTATTTTTCATGCCACGCAAGCAAGCAGGGTTACGCAGGCTAAAATTGGCAGTTAGCGTATGAGCTCATTGTTACAAGTTTCATGATTAACAGAATGTGGTTAGGGGTTCCAGAAACTAGGCCTAAGTTATAGACTTCCTTTGTCCAGTTTCAGGTTTTAATTATTCTTTAACCCTTTCACATTTCAGCAGGCCATTACAGCATCAGCTCTTAGCATCGAGCAAATCACTTTCCATGCATTCAACAGATGTCTTTGGGAAAAAAATACAGAATGACGGATAGGGACTTATGTCATTGATCTCTAGAGAGATTATTATGCAAAATGTTTCCCAGTACTTTTCTCTTATGTCTTTTTCATTTCTTTAATGTTTTCAGTAAATTAGATTTCATCTATAATTTAATTTATATCAGGCATTAAGATAGAATACTCTGCTTCCTTTTAAGATAAATTAAATACGAAGTTGTCCTACAAAGAGAAGCGTTAATTCCACTAAAGTTATAAAGTTTTAATTCTGCTATTAAATATCCAAGTAGTCATATATGTATTATTGAGGACTTCAGTAAAGCATGACAGATATGCCAATAGATGGGAAAATACCACTTTGAAATTTGGAATTTGAAAAATATTTAGAAGTGCTTCTCATTATTAGATTGATTTCTCCTTCATTTATAAGGGCAATGATTGTGATCAGTAATTCCTAAAAATGTAAGGATTATTTTTTGGGACACAACATTCTAACATTCTGCTCAGCTGAATTCTATCTGTGTCTTTTTTCTATGTCTCGGTTTTATATTTGCATATTATTTGTCTTTTAGATCTCCCAGAACTCATATAGTGTAACAATAAAGGACTTAGATTTTTTTTTTTTTTGACAAATCAGGACATAGTCACTACAACTATTCTCTGGTATTTGAAAATTTCTATTTCTTTTCTAAGCTTTTAATTTTTTTTAAACTTACCAAAGTTACTTTGAGAACTAAAAAATATTTTTCCAGTAGACTTATTACATACTTCTGTGCTTTTTGCTTTTTAACATTTATCTTAATATTTGTTGTTTCTACCTGGGTTCTACAAGTGCTATAAATTCAACAAATGGATATAAAAAAGAGAAAAACATGAGGTGACAAATTACATTAGCAAATATTGTATATATTGGGACAGTTTGAGATATAGAATGGAAAACAAAAACCTTAAATTTTCTTGTCTTAGAAAAAAAGTATTGAGAGATAAAAATAAAGACATGTTTGAAATACATCATTGAGGGACTTCGAATGTGAGGGTCAAAGGGTTCTTACATCTTATACATTTTGGTCTTCATCTATGCATTGCCACTTCTCACAAATTATCAACTCAATCTTTAATGAAAACATTACTTTTTCTACCTAAAAGACTAGGTGATTTACTTTTCTGTTTTCAGGCTTGTTAAACAACTGGTATTTAATTTGAATTTTTGTTAATATGCAGCAGACACCTTAGAAAAGTTTGGAATTTGATCGCAACTCTAGAATTCTCTGAATTTCTATGATCTAGTGGTAATTAAATTAATAGCAGATATCACAGATTTGCCAAGGTGTTGTGGCCAGGGCACTGGTAAATTGAATTTGTGGTTACATGGGGAGAAATGAGGGGGGTGTGTGTGTGTGTGTGTGTGTGTGTGTGTGTGTGTGTGTTGGTGGGAGAGCTGATGGCTTGCGTGCCAAGTATGCCATAATGAATATGCAAATCTAAGTCCAAACACTGTCTTGCCAGAGTCTCTTTCAAAATTTAGTTGCCTTTCCTTAGACTCTGTCTTAAATGCCAAGGTTATTGAACCATTTCATAATGTGGTATATTTGGAGGAAATGAAGGTTTTAAGGAACTATGTAATTGAATGTTGTAGTTTTAGAAAGTCAATACATACATCTATTACTTTCTTTGTTCTCTAAGTTCTAAACCAATTGAAAGATTATACACAGAATTCAAATAAATAAAAGTCAAAATATAACCTTTATTTCTAATGAAGTTTGGAGAAGGGTGCTTGGGTGTTATTGATATGTCATCCTTGGGCCAGAGACATTAACCCCTCTATAGTGGCTGGCTCTGCTGCCCAACCACACGCTTCCTCCCTGTGAAACTTGCTGCCTGGAGGAGCAGAGCAGAGCAGAATGCACCAGGCCACAAAGGGTTCTTGGGAAGATCATTGTGTGCAGACAGCAGATGGCAAGAGAAAATTAGAATGAGCTCAGCCTATTTTCTCCTCCCCAAAACACCAATTAGCCAAGTTATCTTTTCAACCTCAGTGGGAATGACTGAAGAGACACTCCTGTAGACTGTGTCATGCTGATTCAGGTCTGTCTGCATAGAAACAGGGATGGGGGAAAAAAGGTTTCTTGTAATAGTCAAATCACATTTCTTTTCAAGTTTATAGCTATAACATTTCTGTTGTTTTTAATTATAGAGAGTACTTTGACATTTCTTTGTTTCGAGCTGACTGCTTTTGACTTCCCAACTAGATGGACAGCAAACAAACTTGATGCTGTTGTGAGACTGGAGCAAGAGAATGATTTTCTTTGACTGCTATGATTTTTGCTTCCACTAGGTAAAGATTTGGTTTCTAAATCAAGTCAGCTATACCTCAAAATATAATTTTAAAGAATTGATATATTTTATTTGTCACCATTGCAAAATAGGCCAGTCCTCAAAGGGGTTCAGTGTCTCGTTATCCTTCTGTGATGTGGAAACTCTGAGTGACACCTCAGGGTGAGCATTTTGAGAAACACTGTTGCTCTAGACACATAAAACTCAGGTCTTATAAGGCCTTACTCATGCCTTTAGTAACACAGCTAGACAGGAGGAAATAAATACACAAGTACACACTTAGCATGTTGGGTTGTATTTGGACTGATAAAATGTTTTATTTCAGATTAATTCTTATTTGAAGTAATGTAGGAGGTAAAGTTTGAGATCAACTGAGAAGTCTAAGCCATGCTCCAGAAAAGTGACCTTACATTCTGGATTTTGCTAGAACGTACAAGAATGCCTTAGGAAAGTTTAGCATTTTTTTATACTGTTATACCGTGTACCCAGTTATATTCTGGATTTCTGAAGCCGACATCCTCAGGAGGAATTTTTTCTTCCACCTCTTTCCTAGTAACAAAAATGTAATTAAATATTTCCAATCTAGTAGCTCTTACAGGACATCGTGACATAGTTTTTGTTTGTTTATTTGTTTTTTAGCTAGGAAGCTATGGAAACTTGGAAGGACCACTGAAGTGAAAATTACATTATTCAAAGGGTGATTGCCATCATTGTTGTTGTTTACTTACAATATGTAGAAAATTGTCTTATTTTCAGGAATATTTCTAATATATAATACGATATCCTCCTTTTTACTCCCAGAGCTTTGGAAGCAATCTAAATCCTGTCATTTTAAATCTGTTTTAACGTAGTGGTATGTTTGTGCTTGGTTTATATATTTTATTAAATTCTTATGATTTGTGTTGTTCTTTGCCCTAAAAAATAAAATCTACTTCATTTAAAGTAATAGATACCAAAATCTTCTTGGGACATACTTATGTTTAATTACATTTTACTTAAGACTTCCTAATTACAGTTTATAATAAAAATTTAAGGATCATCTCATCAACATTTAATATTAAGTGCAGATATTTATAAATTTGAGCGTTCTGAAGAACAAAAAGAAAAAGTTAGCTCTGAGAGCAGGCTAACAGAGGTGTTTTTCTGTTTTTCCTGGTCTACATATATGGGGAAAAATCCATTTGTATTATTAAAAGGATGATGTCATAGGGTGCCTTACAAATGAATTTATCAGAAACTAGCAAGCTTCCTAGCATATTTAAATGTTATTTACATTCGAATTTTTTATTAAGAATCAACTCCTGGGCATTATCCATGATGAGATATGTGCACTGCCAGTGTTTAGAACTTTTATTTAAATGACTTTAAAAAAATAGGACTTGAGTATGTTCTCAAATCTTCTGCCTTCAAAAATCCATGGTGCTTTTCCAATTTTTTTTTAATGTTTGTATCACCATTTACATTGAGGATATGATGTAAGCTATAGAGCATCCTCAGTCCAAAATGTACCTGGACTAAAAATTATGCTTACAATCTCAGAGTTCATAACTTACCTTTACTCCTCACACACAATGCCATCCATGGGCCTTAGATACAAGGTCGAAAACTTTTATACTAATTTTCATTTTTTCATATAATAAGGAGTTAGTAGAAAATTCAAGTTTGATTTTTGAAAGATTAAACAATAAAGCCTGGTGTTAAATTGCCTCTACTTATTGCTTAAAAGCTACATAAATGGTACTTCTTAAAATTGTTTTAATTGTTCTTTTTTAAAGCTATAGAATGGCTCCTCAACACCGCTTTCCTACTCAGTTTGAAGATATCATCACTGCTGTCAAGTTTTTTGTTTCAAGATAAAATTCTCACAAAATTTGGAGTGGATCCCACCCAAATCTTTATTTCAAAAGGCAGTTCTGGGAGCACTTCAGCAGCAGCAGGAACTGAATAGGTACATTATATTTATCTTTATGCTGGGAAATAGAGATTGAAGATAATTTCTTTTCTCTCTTACAGATACCCAGTTCTTCCAGAACAATTTGTTGAAATTGATTTTCATTAGATTACAGCAATGCTTGAATCTAAAAACAATTGACCATAATATGACTGTTTCTGAATTCTCTCTTCTGTTCCACTGATCTATGTATCTATCTTTATGCCAATACTACATTGATTTCAGCATTGTTATTTTTTCTAACTTGTTTCTAGCTGTCCATATCTTTTCTATCAACATACTAGGATACCTTGTCAATTTCTAAAAAAGGAAGTCTAATTGAATTTTGATTGATATTGCATTGATGCTACAGATGTGGCGAGGGCTGACATCTTAATAATATTGAGACTTCCAATTAATGGACATGGAATGTCTCATATTTTATTTAGGTCCTCTTTAATTTCCTTAGCAATGTTTTCTTTTCAGTGTAGAAGTCTTAGAAATATTTTCTAATATTTATTCCTGGGTTACTTTGGAAAATTTCATTTAAAATAATATTTTGAAATATTTATTAACAGTATATAGAAATACATTTGATTTTTACATTACTCTTTACGATCATATTGAAAAAATTACTTACAAATTCTATTAGATTTTTTATATTTCCTGCAATTTTCTGTATGAACAATTATATCTTCTGCAACTAGAAACAGTTTTAATTTTTCCTTTTCAATTTTTATGTTTTTATTTTCTTTTCTTAATTATTTTCTTTTCTTAATTGTGCTAGGGCTTCCAGCACAATATTGAATATAATTGTCTTGCTCTGGATCTTAGGAGGAAACTTTTCAATATTTCACCAATAAATATAATGTTGACAGAGGCTTTTCACAGTTGGCTTTTGTCAGATTGTGAAATCCCTTCTATTTCTAGCTTGCTGAGTTTTTGCATAAGCGAGTATTGAATTTGCCAAATGTTTTTAAAGCATCTATTGGAATGACCATGTGATTTCTCTCCCTTATTTTCTTAATGTGGTAAATTATGTCAATTAACTTTCAGGTGTTAAACTATGCTTGCATTTCAGGCATGAGCCTCATTTGGTCATGATAAATAAAAATTCTTTATATTGCTGGTTTCCATTTGCTAAAATTAAATATTTTGTGTTTTTTGAGGGATAGATTTCTATTTTTTAAAATTCTTTGTCAGATTTTGATATAAGGGTTATACTGGCCTTAATAAGTCATTTAAGAACATGCCAATTCCTTTAAAAAAATTTTCCTCTTAAATATGAAAAATTATTTAGGGTTGGAACACTTAGAG
This sequence comes from Pteropus medius, assembly GCF_902729225.1. Taxonomy (NCBI): domain Eukaryota; kingdom Metazoa; phylum Chordata; class Mammalia; order Chiroptera; family Pteropodidae; genus Pteropus; species Pteropus medius. The sequence continues at coordinate 2,404,717 of NW_024354550.1, forward strand.
GAAGATTATACATACATATACATAGATATATACATATATGTTTACATTTTACATATACTATACACAAGCAAATATATGTATACACGTACATTTGTGCAAGTATATACTAATCTATTATACTACATACACATACAAAGCCCTACTGTGGAGCCAGAATGACAGTGATAGCAAAGCTTCACTTTTGGCTCTGCACCTGGGCTTTCTTTTAACCTAAGATATTCCACTTTAATTCCTTTTGTGTTTAGGGTTATTTATAAATTTTCCTAGAGGAAAAAAAATTGCAAACCATTAGACTTATTGATTCCTGAGGCTCCTACCAACCCAAACGAATCTGCTGTGTATTTGAAATAATATGTTGCTTATGTGAAAGATCTTGCTGGAGTGGGGTGGGAAGTGTGATGGGGAATGAAAATTGGAGTCTGTCCCCACTTTGAGTTTATTATACTAGTTGCTATGTGAAGTCATACAGCAATCTGATCTTGTGTTTTATCTAAAACTGTTTTTGTGGATGTAGAGATTCTGAAAACTGTACAATAATCACCCGATAATGATCAAGCAACACTTTGTCATGCCTATAACTTTTGCTTGTACATTGTAATGTTTACTTGGTTTGAAAGTGGAGGAAGTTTTTGAAATGATGAGTAGATGTTGCCATAGAGATTTATAAAGATGTAAAGTCCCACCTAACAACTTTCCATCAGTGCAATCTTAAATATTAACACAGCCATCAAAATTAGATGTTGAGAAGTAAAAACTGTATGGCACTGTAAATTGTTCTGTTGAAGTTAATTAAAATTTGACATTCTATTCTTCAAATTAGTTAATTATACAAGAACACAGTATCCATTTAACTTTCTGATCTATCTGTTTAAAGAGATTGTTACAGTTGAAAATACTGCATCAGAACTCATTTTGCTTAACATAAAAAGTGATTTTTTAAACTCATTCATTTTTATGATCATACTTTAAGTTACTTATTCTTCATGGTCTGCTTAACTTTCGATATGACATAATTTCATCAAAAAGTTTTATTTTTTATACTAGCTTTATTCTTGATCTGAGTCATCAAAATCAATTTTTCCTTTGTAATTATTATAAATCTTTTTCTCAAAGTCTCATGACCCTGTTATAGTATGTTATAGTATGTTTTGGTGTATAGCTTGAATACCTCAGTTCAGTAAAAATTCACCCCTAATAAATTAATATTGTTGTGTACTCTGAGAACTACAAGAAAATATATTAGATTTGTTTTTCCTATGTGGATACAAAAAAAAAATGACTCATGGTTTCATATAGAATTTATAATATAAAAAGATATTCTCATGGATTATGTTTTTGTGTAGTTTTCTTTTGTGGACATGGTCTATTTTTCAATTATATTCCCATTATTAAAAGGGAATAAATATATCTTTCATTTAAAATTCTGAGATTTTCTGACATCATATTATGTATCCTAAAATCACTAATGTTGCTTGCCAATCACAATCATCTGGACGGTCACTATAATAAAGGAAACTTTTCTGGACATAGTCCCTTAATCTTTAGCTAAAGAAACACATATTTTTAAATATAATTAAAGTATTTAAAACCAATTTCATAGCAATATCATCTAATTTTAAATTAAAGTAATCTATGCATTGCTTTTTAATAATTTAGAATCTTAAATATTTTTATAATTTTGTAAAATAATGTGAATTGATTTTATACTTTGAAATAATTATTAAGTTTCGCTCTCCTCAATTTTTAAAAATTATGTATTTCAATATAGACAATATAAAGAGGAAGCTGTTATATAAGATATCACCATTTCTACTAAATCGGATCATTTGTCTTGCATCTATATTCATTAGGAATATTGATATATAATCTTTTTTTGTTTTGTAAAGTCTTTGTTCAGTTTTGAAATCAGGGTAATGCTGGCCTTGTAAAATGAGCTGGGAAGCCTTTCCTCCTCTTCAATTTTTTGGAATAGTTTGAGTGTTAATTATTCATTGAATGTTTGGCAAAATTCACCCATGAAGCCATCTGGTCCAGGACTTTTGTTGTTGGCAGTTGTTGTTTCAAATTTGATTTGATTTCATTGGTAGTCATTAGTCTGTTCACATTTCACATTTCTTCTTGATTTGGTCTTGGAAGTTGTATGTTTCTAGAAATTTATCCATTTCTTATAGCTTTTCCAATTTGTTGGTATATAATTATTTGTTATATTTCCTTATAATCTCTCATATTTTTGTAGTGTCAGCTGTCACTTCTTTTCATTTCTCATTTTATTTATTGGGGCCCTCTCTCTTTTTTTCTTGATGAGTCTGGTTAAAAGTTTATTGATCTTTTCAAAAAACGAACTCGATTTTATTGATCTTTCATATTCTTTTTAGACTCTATTTCTTTCATTTCTGCTCTGATCTTTATTATTTCTCTCCTTCTATTCACTTTGGACTTTCTTTGTTCTTTTTCTAGTTCCTTTAGGTGTAAGTTAGATTGTTTATTTGAGATTTTTCTCTTTTCTTGAGGTAGGCCTGTATGGCTTTGAATTTTCCTCTTGGAACTGCTTTCGCTGCTTTTTTTTGGTAATTGTGTTTTCTTTTTGATTTGTCTCAAGATATCTTTTGATTTCTTCCTTGATCTCATTGTTAACTCATTTATTGTATAGTAGCATATTACTTAGCTTCCATGTGTTTGTGAGTTTTTCAATTTTCTTCTAATTGATTTCTAATTTCATACCATTATAATCGGAGAAGATTCTTGATATAATTTTAATCTTCTTAAATTTATTGATATTTTCTGTGGCATAACATGCAGTCTAATGTTATGGAAAATGTTATATGTACACTCGGAAGAAATATATATTCTGCTGCTTTGGGGTAAAATGTTCTAAAACTATCAATTAAATCCATCTAGTCTAATGTGTCTTTTAAGGCCACTGTTTCTTTGTTGATTTTTTGTCTAAATAATCTATCCATTGAGGTCAATGGGGTGTTTAACTCCCCTACTATTACTGTATTACCGTTGATCTCCTCCATTGCGTCTATCAATATTTGCTTTATACATTTAAGTGCTCTTACATTGGGTGCCTAAATGTTTGCAGGGGTTATATCCTGTTAGACTGATGACTTTATAATTATAAAATGTCCTTTGTCTCTTGTTATAGCCTTTGTTTTATAATCTATTTTGTCTGATATAAATATTACTATCCCAGCTTTTTTATTTGTTTCCATTTACATGAAATATCTTTTTCTACTCCTTTACTTAAAGTCTATGTCTTTTGATCTGAAGTTGGTCTCTTGTAGGCAGCATATGTCTTGTTTTCTTATTCATTCAGCCACCCTATATCTTTTTATTGGAACCCTTAACCCATTTACATTTAAAGTAATTGTTGATAGGTATGTAGTTATTTCTACTTTATTATTCGTATGTTTAATCTCTTTTTATTCTTTTTAAAAGAAGTCTCTTTAACATTTCTTGTAATACTTGTTTGGTGGTGGTAAAATCCTTTAGCTTTTTCTTGTCTGAGAAACTCTTTATCTGTCTTTTGATTCTCAATGGTAGCCTTTCTGGATTGAGTAATATTCATTATAGATCCATGTTTTTCATCACCTTGAATATTTCATGCAATCTCTCTGGCTTGTAAAGTTTCTAAGAAATCAGCTGATAGTTATATGGGAGCTCCCTTGTAGGTAACTAGCTGCTATTCTCTTTCTGCTTTTAAGATTCTCTCTTTGCCTTTAACATTTTGCATTTTGATTTTGATATGTCTTATTGTGGGACTCTTTAGGTTCATCTTGTTTGGAACTCTAGTGTTTTATGAACTTTTATGTCTATTTCCTTTGCCAGGGTAGGGAATTTTTCTGTCATTATTTCTTCAAATAGGTTTTTAATCTCTTGCTCTCTCTCTTCTTTCTCTGGTCCCCCTCTTATGTGACTATTGTTACGTTCGATGTTGTCCCAGAGGTCCCTTAAACTATCTTTTTTCCCCCCACTATCTTGTCAATTCTTTGCTTTATCTAATCTGCTGTTGATTCCATCTAATGTATTCTTCATTTTAGTTATTATATTCTTCATTTCTGCTTTTTTTTTTTAATGGTTTCTATCTCTTTGTATAAGTTTTTACTGAGTTTATCTATTCTTCCCCAAAGTTTATTGAGCATCCTTATAACTAGTGTTTTGAACTGTTGATCTAGTAGATTGCTCCCCTCCATTCTGTTTAGTTCTTTTTCCAAAGTTTTCTTCTGTTCTTTCAATTGGAACATGTTTCTTTGTCTCCTTATTTTGACTGCCACCATATGTTTATTTCTATGTATTAGGTAGATCTGCTACATAGCCTAGTCTTGGCTGGGTCGCTTTAGGTAGTATGTGTCCTGTGAGGCCCTGTGGCACAGTCTTCCTGTGAGCCAGAGGTGACCTTCATGTGTGTTGTGTGTGCCCTCCTGTTGTAATTGAGACTTGATTGCTGTTGGCACATCAGTGGGTGTTGATCCTCAGCATCTGGTGCTCTGGGCTGGGCAGCCCAGTATGGGGTTCAGACTATTCCCTCTTCAGAGGTGACCTGTGCAGCTGAGATATCCCTCCTGATTTTTAAGTGTTACACATGGGTATGGGACCAGCCCATTTTGCTTCTCCACCCCTCCTACCAGTCTCAACGTGGCTTCTTCTTCATACCCCTAGGTATAGGAGTTTTGTTCAGCTAGTCTTCAGGTGTTTCTCAAGAGTGGTTGTTCTATAATTTAGTTGTAATTTTGATATGGTCATGGGAGGAGGCAAATACCCCCTCAGGTGGGGGTATTTTTTGATGTGAATCTTTGAGGTTTGTTCTGAACCCAGTGGAGTTCTTTTTAGAGAGAACCTCTCTAATATAGTATCTGGCCTACAATTTAGCTAATTATTCTCATTGAGCTATCAGACTTTTCTTAATAACCACCAAAATCTCCATTGTTTTTGAGAGAGTACTTAAGCTTGAAATTTGCCACATTCTGTTTCAAATGAAGTCAGTTCTTTGAGGGCAACATTTGAAGTTATCTCTTCTTATGGAATGCCTCTTCCTCTAAGAAAAATCTCTAAGTCACTGCATTGGGCACTGGGTGGGCTTTAGTCCCTTTGAAGGCCTGTTTATGTCTGTTTACTCTTGTTCCTAGAGTATAACTCTTCAAGGTACCAGCACAAGTCTTTTCCCAAGGTCTCTTTACATATGAGTCCTGAACTCCAATTCCCCCCATCCCATCCCCTCATCCCCATGCACTGCTCAGTTTCCCCACCATTGAGTTGCCTTGTTAGGAATTGGTAATTGCATTGAAGAGAAAGTAGCACCTGATGCTGAGCTTATCTACTTTGGCTATCTATTTTCCTGGACTCGAGCTTGCACAGATCCTCAATCCTTATTACTTAGGTAGTTCTTCAATATGCCTTTACATAGATATATGTGCACTTTTTTTTTTTAATAGAGAAGATTGATTTAAAGCAACTGATTGTACCATCTCCAGAAATAAAACCTCCACTCAAAATTCTAGCTCTTCAGCTTGGGTTTCTAAATCTATTTGGGGGAATATATATATATATATTTTAACCTCAAGGTAGAGTCACTTTCACCAGGCTTATGGAATTCAAAGAAGAGAATGTTGACTGCCTTGATTAGAACCAGATCTACTGACCCGACCTCTGTGGGAAGTGTCGATGTTTTCATTCTACATTTTTTCTTTTATTTTTAAGCAAAAGAAAGATTTGAGAACTTTTGCACCAAAGGAAGAGACCAAAAGAATCATCCAAGCTATGGCTGGTATATTAATTTAACAGGGCTGTCATAACAAAGTGCCTCAGATTGAGTTCCTTAAAAATGTAAATTTATTTTTTCACAATTCTGGAGGATAAAAGTCCATGATCAAAGTGTTGACAAGTTAGGTTTCTTCTGATGCCTCTCTCCTTGGCTTGTAGATGGCCATCTCCTACAAGTCTTCACATAGTCTTCCATTTCTACATGTCTGTGCACAGATTTTCTCTTTTTATAAGGACATTATACCAGTCATATTGAATAAGGGCCTACCTTAATCATCTGATTTTAACTCAATTGCTTCTTTAATGACCTTATCTACAAATACAATCATATTCTGAGGTACTGGGAGTTAAGGCTTCAATATAAGAATTTTAAGGAAATACAATTCAGCCCATAGTACCTGGGGTAATGAATCTTAGCTCTCAGAAAGAAATATCATTTCTATGCAGTGGAAGCCATTATAATTCAGGGTCAAACACAGAGAGCTCCTACAGACCCATCAGGAAATAGCTCTTAAACCATTAAACTCAGTGATAAAGTGAACAACTTTCCCAAGGAATGTCAATGGATTATTATTGCTAAAGTCCCTGAAACAGCCATACTTCCTGCCCTTTCAAAGGCTTGCGTGTTCAACATTTCCTTGAATGTAATGAGAATAAAAGAATAAAATGCGGTCACTTCGTACATACTTTGCAAAAATTTAATTGAAGTAACATCATAAATGTGTTTATAATAGTGTTATCTCAGAAGAAAAAGTGAAGAAGCTTTTCAAATGAAAGTACATATATTTGATCAAGTATGTTAGTGTTTTCGTCTTTTCCCATTTTAATAAAAAAACAACAAAAAAACCCTCTGTTCCTTAAATGCAGTATTTTGGCACCACCTACTGGAAATTTAGAAGACAACAATCATGTTATTTCAGTGTAACTACACTTCTTCAACTATAAGCATTTTAAAATGATCAATAAAGCAATCAAAGGAATGTCCAATATATACACACTGGTGAAGGCATAGAGAAATTTTACAAAATTATTAGTAAATTTTCATGTTAAGGAAGTCTCTAGTTCAAATATTTTTCTTTGCTATTGTGTCACTATTAATTAGATGATCATACTAGATGAACTAATTTGGATTAATAAAACTGATAATAAACTTATTTATTAACCAAGACACTAACTTATTAACCTATAATGAGAAATAATTGCTTATAAGATGGATTAGGTTATATTTTTGCATCAATACACTTGAGAAACCTAGTTAAACCTAGTCCGATAAATGTGTCACAGATTAGGTTTTCTGTAAGCCCACATCAAGGCAGAGTTGGTGTGCAGAAGAAATCAGCACCTGTGGGAGTGAAGTGGGAAGCCAAGACTGATAGGACAACTGTGAGGATCAAAGCTGTGGCCAGTCCAATGTAGAACTCTGGCCCACATAAAGCCCTGCATCGGACCTTGACTCCATCCATCAATGGGACCCAGATGTGGGTGACCCCAGGAAGGGCATGTTCTTGAGTGAAGCAGCCTTCTACACTGAGGCCAACCCTAAAGGAACTGCCAGTAACAAATGCCCCCTTGAAACGGGGTCTGAGTGGCTCCTCTCGGTGTCCACCTCAACGTGGGATTAGAGAGAGGCTGTAAAGGTATTTTAACGCCACATTTATAGGAAGATTTATTAATCCGAAAAATGTGATCATATCTATCGTTATATTTCAATCTTTCTACCTTTCTAAAATTCTTCTTTTCCTCTGCATAACTGCCATAAGAACTGATGCCAAATTCTTTTCCAGCATCAACCTCTGAAAGAATTCGTTATGCTGATTTCTGCAAACCTTTTGGTCATGACATATAAAATCAACTTAAAAATCATGTTCCTCAGGGTCAACATTTTTCATTTTCTATTTTCTATTTTTCTGGGAGTAAGTTGTTTGACCCACAGAAGATTTGAATTTACTCGTGCCAGATTCCTGCTGTCAGTATCAACCTGGAGACACTGAAATTGAAAAAGTCCTCATCCTGAGGTTTTTCAGAACATGTATGCAAGGTCAATTACAGCCTCTAACCTATATCTCCAGATGAGCAGCTTGTGGTTATGAATTGCTCCCTCCATCCAGAGAGAAGGATAAACAGACATGTTTCTTTACTGTCTTCCCCTGGGTAGAAGGTTTTCTCTTTTCCCTGATGCCTTTTCTTTTTGTCTGGCTCCTGGGTTAATGTTCTTTTTTCTGTTTACTGGCCTGAATTAAGTTTTATGCACTTAAAGATCCAGTTCACAGTGGAAGAGCTTTTAAACGAAAAATGTAAAATTATGTAGTAAAATTAATATTTCTGAAATAGGAAAATTGCAAAGTTGTAAAAATAAGATAAATATCAACAAATATAATTAAATCCAATTATCTCAATAATATTTTCTCTGACATTTTTGGCTGCATCTCTTCATATGCTGGCAATTTTATAATATTTTTTAATGGGGAGACCAGAAAGGTAATTCAGTCTTTCTTTTGGCATAGTTGATAAGAATGCATTCAGGCTTTCTTGATTCTTGGCCTATGAAGCTATTTCTCACTTTCCTCCCAGATTGAGGGATATTTTATTCCCATTGTAAGATATTGTAAGTATCTTGTTAATGGGGAGTATTTTCTAGCTGCATGGTCAGCCAGGTTGTGGGAAATCTAAGTCCCCGCTGAGTTCCTGAAGCCATTCCAACACACCTTCTGTCTTCACCACTCCATTGAAATGATCTTTGTCAAGACAACCTGCTTTGTCCTCATTTTATTCAGAAGCACTTATCATAGGCGACCACTTCCTACTTTTAGAAAAATTCTCTTGTCTTAGACTAAGAGACATCAGACTTTCCTTCTTCATTTGATAGCCTTTTCTATTTTCTTTGCTGGTTTTCCCTCCAACATAGTACCTTTTAATGCTCTTCAGAACTCAGTCCTAAGGCCTTCTTTCTTCTTTCTACATAATCTTATTACATATCATGAACTCCCTTCACTTTAACTGCATCTTAGAGCTAATCATTCTCAAATTTATACCTCTAAGGAACAAGTCTTCTTAAAGATGAAAACTTAAAACTCCAACCGAAAGCTTATATACATATAGAATATTAAAATATATTAAGTCATATGAAATTTGAAGCAAGTCCAGGGGCTTCCCACATGTTCCTTTCGAATCACACATATTTCCTTCCTCCTAGAAGTAACCATTATTTGGACTGAAATGGTAACCCTTTTTTTGTCCTTTTTATAATTTTACCTTTCAGAATGCATTCCAATATATTTTGATTTTGCTTTTTTCCTTGAACATAAAATAAATGAAATTATACTGTATATACTTTTATCTTGCTTCTTTCACTCAGTATTATCTTTATAATATTCACCCACGTTGATATATGCTATGCAGCTGTTGTCTACTCCTTTTTACTGCTGCCTAGCATTCAATTATATGAATATCCTGTAATTGTTTATAGTTGATGGATATTTGGGTTGTTTCTAGTTTTGTTAGGATGGACAATTCTTCTCAGAATATTTTTGTATGATAAACTGATACATGTGTACCCAAATATCTTTAGGAAAAATACTAAGGAATTATTGAATAACGTAGTCATCAGATGTTTTAAGATAATGCCAAACGCTTTTCCAAAATGGTCGCACTAGTTTATATAACCACCAGTATAATTTATGTGTCCCTATTGCTACATATACATTCCCACCATCATTTGGTAGTGCTAAATGTTAATTACTTTTTCCAATCTTGTAGGCATTTGGCAGTATCTCATTGTGGTTTTAATTTGCATTTTTCTTGATTACTAATGAAACTGAGCACTTTTTCATGTTTAGCAGTTATTTGGGTGTATTTTTTGTAAAGCTCCCACTCTTAGTCTACTTTTATATTGGAAGAAAACATTGTAAATCTGGAGAATGGAAGTTCGACTTGAATCACCAAAAAGGAAGTCATGGCCAATTCTAAGATTTGAGGCAGTTTGCAGCCCCAGACCCACCTGAATGAAGGGAAGACCTAGCTCCCTTGAGAAAGTTCATAATTTTGCAGCAGAAGTATCTATACTCTAAGTCATAACCTTCCCTTAGAGGGACCTGTGCCAATTTGCCAAGGTGACAGCACTTGGGGAAACAAAATAATTGGGCATTTCAGATATGTTGGACACCATATCTAAACTGATACCAATTCCTGGGGATGCAGGAATGCCAACATGGTACATCAGTAAGGGTATACATTTATGCAGGTCAGATCATTAAAGAGTTCTGGGTTAGGTCCATCTCATCTGAATTCTATTCCCAGCAGCTTTTTCCCCAGGATGATCTCTGTCCTTCTGAAATAGTTTTGTTTTTGAGCATGTTTTAATTTCCTTGAGAGTTAAAAGTGCTTCAGCACCTTCTTGATTTTTTGCAGCACGGTAGTGTCCATGTCCATTCACACATAAATTGAGACTCCTAGTGACTTCTCCTAGTTTTGTCAGTTGTTCTCAGACATGCCTGCAGGAGATTCCAATCAGATTAGGGGGGTCTTCTTGCTTTAACAATATTAATTAGCAGGTTCTGTTTTCTGTGTGTTTTAGGCTACACAGAATTTCCCCTTTTTCTTTACTCCACTACCTCCTCACATCTGCTAAACCTGCTAAGGTCTTGTCAAAATATTGTGGTTGCCTGTAGTTTGGCTCCATCTACTTGTATTTTGTGGCTCGTTGAGAATGCTTTTCACTTAATTTGTTGAAAAATGCTGTCTACAGGTTTTCTTTAGCTATCCTTGTTGCTTTATTTTTTTAATGAGAAAAGAATCTGGGAACATTTTAGAAAGTATGTCATCAAAATTATCTCACCCAAGTCATAAGTCCAGTTTTTATATAATTTTATTGTTGCATTGTCCTCTGGCACATTACAAATACCCTCTCTCACAATGTTGTCTTTTTTTTTTTTTACTCTTTAAAGAATCTTTTGGTGGACAGAATGCTTAATTTAATGTGCTTAAATTTATCAAAAATTTCCTTCATGCTGACTTCTTTTTGTGTAAAGAAATCCATTGTTATGCAAAGATCTTAAAGATACTCCCCTACGCTATCTTCTAAAAGATTTATAGCATTCTGTGATTTAGCCATCATAGAACAGCTGGTACCAGAATAACTTTCCTGCCAACAATGACGTTTACAGTGGATAAAAATGTACGAAGTAACCTTTTTCAGTGTTTGGACAATGGATAGTGCAATATTTGAGGGCAATGAAGCACACCAGGTAAGCTTTCTTCCTGGAGATATTTTCAAATATGGAGTAAGGGAAGTGCAGCCCCAAAAGGGCAGTTTTCTTATTGGGTGAAATTTCCAGGACCTATAAAGGCACACTGAAATTCTTAAACACGTACACAATTTTTATTTTTCTAAGAAATTCTATTAATTCTTTGAAAAATCATTACTCATTTTTTTAAAAAATTATTTTTTCAGTGCTTGCTAGTCCAAATTTTAAATTATGTGTTGTGTAGAAGTGTGAGCACAGCAAAATTTTCATAATTATTGTAAGGAGTGGAGACAATTATAACGAATATTTCCTTTCAAGCGTCAGTCAGGCTTGTGATTTAACAATGCTAACTTCCAAAAGGACCAGGAAGAAATTTTGCTATTTTCACTTAAATTATATTAGCCTACCATTCTATATCAATAATATTTAATTAGAAAACATTTTTTTTTTCAAGGTGGGAAAAAGCAGCTTATTTATAAACACCACAAAAACATTAAAACAGATTAAGATACCTAGAATTAAAGACAAATGAAAACAATTTTGCCTCTATTGAAGGACATGTAAATCTAATAAAAAGACAGACAATATTCTTTTTAGATAGAAAGATTCAATATTGTAAAGGTGCCATGACTTCTCTGTATACCGATCTTTGTAAGCCAATATAATAGCAATTAAAATGCCAGTAGGATTTTTATTCGAAAAAAATTAAATAATTCCAAAATTTATCTGCAAAAGAATACAGAAAATTTTGAAAAAATGAGCATTAAAGGTGTGTGTGTGTGTTGGAGAGTAACATTTGACATACTGGAAAAAAATATATTAGTTATATATAAAACAAATATTTTAATTCAATGTTAAAACAACATTAATCTAGTAATGGTAGCTGAATAGACAAAAACATAAATGGAAATGAATAGAGTGTTTATAAATATCAAATATAAAAATTTATTATCTCGTGAAGATTACATTTTTAGATTAGTAAAGGAAAAGAAAAATTATTTTATAAATGGTATTAAACAGCTAGATAATTTGGGCAGAATTTTGTGAATCTTCACCTCATCCCTTTAATATAATTTGCAACTAAAGACAACATAAAATCATAAAAATAACAGAAGAAAACAGGTATTTTTATAATCTTGGACAGGGAAAATTCTTTCAAAACATGGTATTGAAGGCAGAAATTATAAAACAGATTTGATTTAAAAAGTCATAAAACAATATTATGAGCAAGCTTAAAATGACAGAAGAAAAAATATTTGCAATATGTGTGATAAAAGACTAATGATCCCTAACATGAACTACTGCAAATTTATAGACACAACCTCTGTACAACAAACTTTTGGCTGTCACTGAAAAACATTAAAGACTGATAACATTCTATGTTGTTGAACCTGTGAATAAATATGCTCTCATACACTAGTGGTGGCAGTGTAAAATGGAATAGTTTTGGTGAAGAACAGTTTGACAATTTAGCTCAAAAACTTAAATCTGTATATGCAGTAACTCAGATAGTAACCATACACATAGATATTTAGCAAAAAGACAAAGGTATAAAAGTAATATATAATAGACACAAGTAGCAGTCTGTTGTATGTTCATAAATAAATTATAGTCTATGTTCCTTATAATCAAATACTGTAGAACAGTTAAGACAGGTAGATCTATACAGTTTCTTAAAATGTCTACATTTATATTTTTTAGGTTTTTAACATTTACGAACATCACTTATAGTTGTATGCATGTGTGTGTAGATGTGCATGTACATAGAAATATGTCCAGAGGCATCAACACAAAAATATTGTGTCTCATTCTGGGTAGATAAATTTGGGTGGATTATTATGTCTTATTATATTAAATTTATTTCACTTTATATCTGTTTTACCTGGCAGATTGTGTGGCATGTGGCATGCATACAAAAAAATGTGTCAATAAATGGATAGGCATGAATTCATATTATATAGACATCCCTCCATTGCTGATTAAAAAAAAAAAAAACATTAAATAGCATCATTAAAAGGTCTCATATGATAGAAAAGAGGGACAAGATTTCAATAACTAGTGCATTTACTCTTGAGGTTCCAGAGATAGTCTACAAATACATTCCTGAATATTTAGTGTTTTGGGAATTGACATCTTTGGATAAAAAAGGAATCTTTGTGAGGAACTGGTGTGGTGGTTCTTTGTCAGCTCCAGTTCTACCTTTCTATCCTCTGCTCTGTGGCTCTGCTAACTGCATTTTTCTGACCCCTTTGCTATAGTCCATTTAGGTTCTGCCAATAAGAATTCCTACTAGAGGAAATTTGGAAGATAGGAAGAAAGCAAGACTTTGTCTTTGCTTGCCAATTCTACCAGTGTTGACCTAATAGTGTCAGTTGACTTGTCTTCAACTACTTTAAAAACTTCTCAAACTATCTTTATTGCATCCCTCAGAAGTGGCGAGGGAAGTCAGGTGGTGATCTTTCTGACTCTGAGCAACTACTCCCTGGGGACCTCTTTTTTGGTGCTCCGAGTTTCTGGTAACGCCAACTTGTTTCTCTTTTGTTTCTCTGCTCTTGGGAATCATAGCTGCAACCTCGTTAGGCTCTCTGGGTTACCTTCTAATGCCTCTACCATATCTCCTCTGTTGTGATACCTAGTGTGGACTTTCCTGATTGGACACATGCTGCTAGAGGTGCTATCTGAAAAGAAGATGTGTTAAAGTGGTTAATGGCAGGATCAAGATAAAGAGATAATGTACATGCTGAATGGCAAAAATCTGTTCAATAAAAAACAAACTAAACTGATTAGATGAATGCATTGTGAGCAATTTCTAATTTGACTTGCTATAACTTTAATATAGTTTTTAGAGTAAAGTGAAAGTAAAAGAAAACAATAAAGCAGATTTTTGTAAGAGAACTACAAATATTTGCAACTGTAATCTTGAGGTTAAAGGAAGAATCATACCTTTGTTTTTGGAAAGGAAGTATATAAACTGGGCCATCACACATTGTTTTGGACTGAAGTGTGTCACCCCTCACCAAATCCCCAGGTTGAAGCCCTTACCCCTAATGTGATTGTATGTGGAGACAGGACCTTTAAAGAGATGATTAAGATTAAATGAGATCCTAATATTGAATGTCAACTCTAATTAAAAAATTTAAAAAAATTAAATGAGGTCACAAGAGCTTGGCCCTAATCCAGTACAACTGGTGTCCTTATAAGAGGAATAGACACCAGAGATGCATGCACAGCACAGAGAAAAGACCATAGGAGGACAAAATGAAAAGGTCATCTGCAAGCCAAGGAGAGGCCTCAGGAGAAACTAAATCTGTCAACACCTTGATCTTGAACTTTCAGCCTCCAGAACTGTGAGAAAGTAAATGTTTTTTAAGTCAGCCAGTCTGTGATATTTTGTTATGGCAGCCCAAGCAAACTAATGTGTATATTTTGGATGAAGTTACCGTGGGCACAACAAATGGTATTTAACCTGCTTACTGTTGTAAATTGAAAATAAACAAGCAAAAAAGGTTACAAAAAGGTACCCTTACTCACTTCCCCCAAGCATCGGAGTGATTATACTTTTTGGGAATGACAGGGGACCCAGAAGTCAACAAATCATAAAACAAAGACACTGAATTTCTAGAGAATCAGATACAGGAGAAAATCCACCTTAGTCTCAAATCTAACAACTTCCTTGAAATTACAAGTGAGGAAAATACTGAAAATCTTCCGACAAACAAGGGATCACAAGTGAATGGTAATTAAATAGCATCAATTTAGGGTTCATTAAATGCGTCTAAATTTTATTTAGTGCTATGGTTCTCAAACGTTAGCAATATAAGAATCATCTGAAGGACTTGTGAGACCACAGATCATGTGATGAGTTTCTGAGTCAGTAGTTCTGCTGTGGGGCTCAACAATTTTCAGTTCTAACATGTTCCCAAATGTTGCTGAAGCTGCCAGTCTGAGACCATATTTTGAGAACTACTGATTTAGTGTATGGTCATTATAGTATTTTAATGAATTTGAAAAGTATTAGTGGGGTCTCACAGGTTCCCTCATGATTACAGTTGTCCTAAACCTTGTGTTTTAAAGAAGTTCCTACAAGTCTTAAGTTCTACCTATTTGAAATCTATACAGAATTATTTCAAAGCATAATTTTGGGGGAGTAGGAAGAGAGGATTATAGTAATCAAAATGAGTCACTTAAACCAAAATGAAATCTGCCATGGACGAGAGCTTTATGAAGTTCCAAGTTTTAAATTACAAGCTATAAATTAAATTTAGCCCAGTAAATTATAAGAAATTTATTGACCTAAATCTTAAGACTAGATTAAAAGCTGATATAAAAACAAGCAGTTTCCCCAGGTCTTGAAAAAGGTCACTTCTGTAAATAAGTACTTCAGATTCATTACTAGGAATGAATAAAATGGCTTTTAACTACAAAGCAAATGTAATAATAATACTTACCTTCAGCACAAGAGCCACATGTAATTCCCTGTATGTGGCTTATAAAAGGAGTAATTTCCATATGGTGTTTGAGCACTTTGTGTCTCACTAGTCAGTTATACAGCAAACACAAACTACTTTGCTGTTATGATAGAATATCATAAATTATTGAAGATAATTTATAAAAGCTTTGATGATACATATGAAATTTCTAAACTTTTGACAGGACTTGAAAACCAATGCAGAATACTAATTCTGCTCAATTAGAGAATTTAAAATCTAAACCAAAACACATTTTGATAGCTACAATATGCAAAATCTAACTTTATAATAGAAATAGTACCAATTTCTTGTCACTAATACCTCAGTAGTACACTGATACCTTTATAAGAAGCATCATGAAACAGCTTAATATTTTCCTCTTCCTCTTCCATCCAGCATCTTTTGTGAGAAGCACTTATAAAAAGCACTAGTTTTGGCGACGCTATAACAAACATACACATAGTATAATGATATATTTTACTACGCTAACAAAGTATTGTTTATAAAGAAATTTTTATAAATTCAAAAATAGGTCGTTGGTAACATGATTACCTTTAAAGCATTGATTTTCATTTACAACATTACTTCATTGATTTTAAACAGAAGTTCCATCTATAAAATTTCTACAGCTTTTCCTTTTTGAAAAGGAGGTCAATAAAAGCAGGTAAGATACTCATAACTTCTAGTTCAACAATATCAACTTCATTTCACAGCATTGATTAGTAGAGAACATTTTCAATTAAAGTGGTATACAATTTACAAAAATAGAATGATTATATAAGGCGAAACATTGTCCTCCATTATGAGGAATGTGTGTATGTTTGTGTGTATATATACATATACATATTTATTATAAGTGTCACTATTAAATAGCCCTTATTCAAGTATTTTTCTCCGGTATCTCTTGAATTAATCACCTTGCTATATTATTTGTAAATACATAAAAAAATAAAAGGTTAATCTAAGAAAAAGTTAAAAGTTTCAGTGTACTTGACTTAAATATTAGCCACTCACTTCAGTGAAAACCTGATTTGAATTCAAAGCACGTTTAGGTGCCATATTAAGTTTAAAAACTTAGTCAAAAATATAGATACACTTAAGTGTCATATATTTAGTAAATTTTCAATGTGCCAACATTAGAGCAAAATTAAGTCTGTAATAATCTATTCATCACCCGATCTTAAACAATCACCCAAATTCGTTTATATATTATATCTAAAATAATACACTAATATACAATATACCTGCTTACAAACACATAGGTAGCCATAAATAAAACTTTATTCTTCAATTTCATTTACAAGCTACCAAATATTATGTATCGTACACAGTGCTGAACACTTAAATGGCTGTAGTCATGGAAGAATCCAGACTGAATGGAAAGCTGTAGATAAAGATAAAAGCAAAATAATACTGTAACAGAAAGGTGGCAAAAACATGGTTTTGCCATAATAAAATCAATCAGATTTGTAATTATACATGAGTTCTGGTTAAAACAAAGTCTGAGTGCCATGCGATTCTCAGCTTTATTGTTTGCAATCTGGCTAAAGTTTGTATAGTTATTTTCTTCTGCAGTTATTAAAATTAAAAAAAAAAAAGTTAAAAACTATAGCAGCAACAAGCAAACCCTGTGACAGGAAGGCAAGGGTTAAGAACTAAAAAAAAGTTTATACAGTGTTTTCAGGGAAAGTGTGTGCAGTTTATCTCCCGTCAGCAGGAGTTCGACTGAGCGACAACATGATTCGGGCAAATCGCTCACAGAGTTCATGCGTGGAATACGAAGGTAACTTCGGTGGCTCCTGGAAACCCTTAATCTCCGTAGAACAATCAAGCAATTTTGGCAGAAAATCTGTCAGCTTCTCTTGAAGGTTTGCTGCAAATACAATTAGAGGTAACTAAGGACAGAGAGCGAGGGAGATAAACGATCATCTTCAACGTGATTTCTTAATTTGGAGTGATCAGTTAATGTTTCATTTCAAAATATTTAAAATAATTACTATTTTGGGGAAAGAGGTAAAATATAAATGGCAAAGGAAGAGTGCACGGCTTAGTTTAGAAATAAAAAGTAATGATGTGAATTTTATAGGATAAATAACATCTAATTCTGCACTTAATCCCAACAACTAAGGTGGGTGCTAACACCTTAAACTTACATTCCATTTCTTGTCCAAGGTAAGAACACCATCGATTTCTCATGTCTTCCACAGCGAGTATATCTTTCTCTTCCATTTCATCCACCAATAACAAGGGCAAAAATGGGACAATAAACTCATTCATGATAATCAGACCATTGTTTACTTCTCGATCCTCTCCAGATTCAAATAGTTCTGCAGCTTGCTCATTTAATTTCTTAATGCAATGAGAAAAAGAACAGATTTGTTTCCTTTTTAATGAAATAAAAATACCCATAAGTGTTAATACTGAAGACAACACAGTATGTTCACAAACAGCATTAGAAAAAAGGGCGATCAGGAAAAATTATCTCAACTTGTCCTAGCATGAAAAATCTCTTAGAAAAAGCTATATTCATAACAACAGAAATAAGAAGTGGGGAAAATATTGTTATCATGTTTTTAAAGTTTATGTTCAGCTTATATCACTTTGATTATCATTACAGGGGTCAATTTTTATTTATTCTCCAGAGGTGAACTTCTCCCAATTCTAAAATTTAATAAGCACTCAAAGTAATTTTAAAAATAAAGAAATTCAGACTCCATATTAATTTTTAAAACTCTTCATCATCTTCTCTATAAATATCAATGGAATAGTACTGCTATATTCCTTGGTACAAAAACATAATCAATTAATTCATTTATCCCGTTAAAAATTTTTTACTGAGTTCATGTCATATGCCAGAAACTGTTCTAGATGCAGGGGTATCCAAGTGATTAATACAGAAAACTCTCATGGAGCTTATAATTTGGTATAGGATCAGCAAACTTTTTCTGTAAAGGACAAGATAGGAAATATTTTAGGCTTTGAGGGCCATATAGTTTCTGTTGCAATTACTCAACCGTGTCACTGTTGCACAAAGGCAGCCATATGTAATATGTAAATGAATGAGTATGGCTGTGTTTTAATAAAACTTTATTTACAAAACTGAGTGACAGACTGGTGCAGGCCAAGTATGCTGACCCCTGATATAGGAGAACGGGGAAGTGGTAAAGAAACAGACGTAAGAGATAGATAAGGAATATAGGTAAAATAAGAGCTATCTATTTAAGGGTTTAGATTTGAAATCTTATATTTATAGCATGATAAATATAATTTTTAAATAATTATAATTTTAAGCTGAATTTCAAATACAAAAATTATAGTGTTTATCTTTGTATTATGTCATTCCTGTGCAATTTATCTTTACTTTGGAGAGAGGCTTATGCTAAACATCTAACTCAGCCACTAACCAATTATTTAACCTTGAGCAAAAAAGTAATCTCTTGGCTTCAGTTTCTTTACTTGAAAAATAGAATACTATTATACCTCCTTACATAGTGGTTAAGAAGACTAAATAAGATAAGCCTTGAAGTATCTACTATAATTTTACAATATGAAAGACATCACTATTATTCTGAAACTTTATGTTAGGTTTGGTATGACTGAGTTTGTTTTCAGAAAATTCTGGAAGTAGTATACTAGAGAGCAGACTGGAAAGGAGTAGTGATCGAAGTCAAGAAAGAGAGAGGTAGACAGGGGAAGGAAGATGAGTCTCAACTAAGGCAGAAGTACAACGGGTATGAAGAAGAAGGTATAGAAAATGGTGAAGCAAATGAAATCAACGGACTTGGCAACTATTGGATGAATGGAAAGGCTGAATCAAAACATGTCCTGGTAATGCTTTAAATATAATCTGTCCAAAACCAACCTTGTTTATGTTCTTAAGATTCCCTAAAGCCAAACACAAAACCAAAAAGTCAGATAGCTTTGATGACTCTCTTCTTTCTACTCAACCAATATGGTATTATAACCAAAAAAAAAAAAAAAAAACCTGCTATAAAGACTTTTAAAAAGTTTATAATAGCAGCAATATTTCAGCACAAAGTGAAAATATTTGAGGAGTAAACTAATGACTAGGTGAAAAAATATATTGTATTACAATGATCCTTTGACTTATATATACCACATATACTGCTACTTATAAAAATTCAGAAATATCTATTACTTTTCTGAAATAATGATAATTCTTTGTGCTCTATGCAGCCCCTCCTCTCCCACCAAAAAAGGGACTGGTAGAGGGATGAAGAAAGCTAATATAAAAATGTAATCCTTCTGATCCAATTTTGAGAACATTAGGATTTATCACATGCAACACTTAGGACCCATAAAGAAGGGATAAAGAATTGAGTGTATTCTCCTATCTTAAGGGAGTAGACCCAAATTATAGGCATCATCATGATTCTTACCCCATCAGAGTTTATAGAGTCAATCACTTATATGAGTCTGGAAAATTTGCCCAATGTAAAACAAAATGATAAACATACTATGTACATTCAACTTACTAGTAAACATTCTCTTCTATAATGTGATATCAACTCTTCATCATGTCCTCTGTATGGGCCTTTGGACAAGAGTTCTTTGTTATTCTGATAGGCACAGATAAGGAATAGCAAGGAATCTATATAACTTAAAAATAAAGAAAAACATATAGTATTAGTATTTCACATTTTAAAAGTCAACTAGAATTATAAAACATTTTAAATAAACATTTAAATTTAGATTTTCCAGAACATTACAATAAAAAAGACCATCTAATGCACTGTATGCCTGAGAGCATTGTTTTAAAAACAAATACATGTGAAACTAGAAGATAGTTAACATCTTAAAAATAAAAAATGAAAATCAAATAGCAAAACAAAACAAAAAAATTTGGAAGAAAAGCCATAAATGATGAATTCATGAAGTTCATTTTGTCTGCTTTGGCATTTATTTTCCTGATGTCTTTCACTTCGATTCAAAATTAAGACCTTGTGCAAGTCAACAAGCTATTTGTTTAACAACATGTCATTTTTGTATGAAGGAAGGTGTTTGTTTTTTGATAACAAACATTATTTGATTCATTCAGTGACTATTTGGTTAGGTTTTTTTTCTATCAGGTATAGTTCTAGTCGTTGAGACAAATTTACAGGTAGAAAGGAGAATATCTAAAGGAGATGATGGAAGTAGAGAGGTAAAAGAATGCTTCTAAATCTGGGAAATTAGTGGGATGCAAAGAAACAAAAGAAAACACTAACATAAAAAGCTGACAGGGTAGACCTTTGTATTATATTTAATATAAGTAATATTCATGTTATATTAATTAAATCTAGATATTATGAAGTTCAAACTAGTTTTAAAAAAGGTAGGAGAGGAAAAATATTTAAGTGTTATAATTGCCTCTAAAATAATTATCCTTCTTCTAACATGCAATAGGACAAAATACATACAGCTATATATTTGTATAACTGACATACAGAAAATAGTTTAAGATACCATCATTATTTCAGTTTGTCCAATCATATCTCCCCATAGATTAATTCAGAAAACTGTAGCATCATAACAAGTGAAATATTGTAAAGAAAAACTATCTTTAAACTCTAGCATACACTGCTAATCAGTGGTACTGTTTATTATTTAATTTCATGTACTTAGATATAAATCAGTGCTATATGCCAAAGATTAAATGTACATTTGGAACTTAATGCATACATTTGTGACAAATAGAATTACATGTTTGAAACTATGTCTTAAAAAATAAGTTATTTGAAAATGGTTTGTTCCAGGAATTTGTTTTCGAGAAAACTTAAGATTATGAAACTTTATTTTGAAATAATATGGATACAGTCTCAGCTAAATATTTTTTGTTTTAGTTATGAAATTAAAAAGAAAGGATGATAATATCAAATGTTGTTTTATGCAACTAAGTTGAAGTAATTCGCTGGCACATCTACTTTTTCTTTTATAGCTATTAAGTTTCCTGTTAAAAAGGTATCTCCTGAATGACATTCATATCTGGCCTCCTAGACCTCGTCACCTCTCCAAGAATAGCCCTGAAACCATGACCTTGTTCTAATTTTCTACTGAGGTGCACAAAATGTTTTAAAATATTATCAATACATTTTCAAATAGATCAGAATAAGATTCAGCAGTCCAGTTAACCACATTCTTATTTAAGATAAAATAAGATCGTAGCTTGGCATACTTTATGTTTCCTTATACTCTGTAAAATCATGGTTGCAAAAAACATGATTTTACTTCACTACTCACAGAATTGACAATAACCCATCAATCAATATTCTATTCATGGCTTTTAATGGTTATGTATTCATTAAAAATAAGTTTGACACAAAATTTTGGCAATATTTTACATGCTGCTAGCTATGGTAACTGCTGTATTTAAAGTGATAAAATTAACTTTTTTTTTTTACAATGTTCCATAAACATTATTTGTTATCGTTACTAACTTTCTATCTGATCTTTCCAATTTAACATTTGGTATACTAGAATACTGACTCTGAACAAGTATACATTTGAGAATAAGAAAATTATGAAATTTCAATGTACTTTCCAGTTACAGTTATATCTTAAAGACCATTAACAAATGTTAATAAAATAAGCTAATGTAAATGCTACTGTAGAGAGTATGAAAGTGATAGTTTCATCTTTTTAATTCTTAAAGAAAAAGGTAAATGAATAACATTTTTTGTGCTTATCTGATTTCATTAAATTATACAAGAGTACAGAGGTCTCTATGTTAGTTTTTCTCTCCCTAGTTAGTTGTGTGACTTTGACAAAGTCATTGCACTGGGGGATTTATTTATTTATATTTTTGTTTGTTTGTTTTTAGCATTTTATTGTTAGTTTCAAGTATACAGTACATTGGTTAGACATTTTATACAGTTTATTAAGAGATCTCCCTGATTATTCTTTCACCAATCTGGCTCTACATACAGCCATTACATTACTGTTGACCACATTCTCTATGCTGTGCTCCACATCCCCATGACCATCTATCAACTACTAATTTTTACTTCTTTAACCCTTCACCCCTTTTTCCCAGCTTCCAACCCCCTTTCCCTCTGGCTGTCACCAGATTGTCCTCTATATTTGTGAGTCTGTTTTTGATTAGTTTGTCTATAAAAAGAAAATGCCTTTTTGGTCTTAGACATTCTTTCTTTGTAATGTCATATTAGTATTTTTCTTACATCAGTGCAAATCTCAGAAATCCTAATGTGAATTTGAATATTCCCATTAAAGAAATAAAACCTAGACCAAAGTAATAATAAAAGAGCTATTGATCAAAATAGTTTCCTATTTCAATAACCAATGTGAATTTTCTTACATGCAATGACTAGGACTTTAATAATTTGTATCTGAGTATTTAAACTTTTTATTTTTGTGTGATAACTTCTAAAACTGTGATAAGTGTAAAAAAATAACATTGTGTACTGTCTAATGAATAGAGCAACACTTCCTCAATAGAATTTTCTGTAATGATGGAAGTATTTTAATCTATTGGCCAATATAGTAGCTACTAGCCAGATGTGGCTACTGAACATTCAAAATGTGGCTAGTCTGATAAATTAAATTTTTAGTTTTAAATATTTTAATCTAAACTTACATTGTCACACATGGCTGGTGGCTTACCATGTTGGACAGCATAATTCTAAAAGTAAAGGTCTATGTTGTTATTAAAAAAGATAGCATCATTATCTCAATGACTGTAATATGGCATTATTTACAGTACAAAACTTTCTAAAACAAATCGCTAGTCAAGTAAGTTAATGTTGAAGGATATAAATTAAGAAATATGTGGAGAAATAAGTAAATGCAAACTAGCGAGTAATCTGCAATGGTAAATAAATCAATATCTACCTTTTCTTCTTGGTAACAAAATAATAATTATATTATAGTTTAATAAGTAGAAATGCCTTTAAAATCATTTATAATTTAAATGAAAAAGTCTAAAATGTGTTTGCAGTCACAATACTTAGAAAACAAGAGATCAGTTTCCTACAACTATATTTTTTATAACGCCTGAAAGGTAGGTGCCTGAAGGTAGGGAATACAACTTCCACGTGCTTGGAGACCAGCTTCTTTGGTCCCCAGCAGACTTCTGGGTTCCATCTAATCCTATCTATGCCTAAACTTCAGCTGCAGGGTTTGAGAGCTGATAAAAACAAAGACACTATTGCCAACCTTACACATTTAATTTAAAATAAAACTCGCTGTATTAACTGTGAAATTTCTCTGTAAACCTAAAACTGTTCTAAAATAAAATGTTTATTAAAAATACCTATTGTGAATAAATCTTTTCTATAGATAAGGTCATAGCTGAATAGAATTAAGTACAAAAATTAAGCTCTTTTTTTCGGATGTGTCAACTTTTCCTTACCTTTCTCTCTGAAAATTCTCTAGTCCAATTATGAGATACATGGTTGTTTCCCTGAATTTCCTATACTCCTGATGCCACTCCTGTAGGTGAAAAAAATATTAATAGCATACAGAGAAAGATATTAAAACTCTAATAAAACCGTTCATAAAGTAATATATTGTTCTGATAACTATTTGAATTAATAGAAGCAAAGAGTTCAAAATTAAGATAAACTTGACTTAAATCAAGGTTTTAATTTCTGACAAGACTATTTATTAGTAAATAATAAATATAAAAATTATTAGATACAGATGAGGAATTAAACAACAAAGATCTCATTAGAAGATAACTGAAATACAAGGACAGGATAATCAACCAGGTTCTCTTTCTCTCAAAATTTCTCAGTATAAAAGCATATTAAATATTATTATACATTTGTATCACACTGAAAGTAAGAGGTAAATGGAAGTTACTACTCTAATATAAATCAAAGCTTGAAGTCTGTTATTTGATGCCAAATTTCAAGAAACTAAAAGGAAAAAAGTTATAGTTATAATGAATTTATTTAACCTTTTAATTTTGCCAAATTTGTTTTAAATTTGATTTTAAATGTAGTAGCTGAATAGTTTATTCTTTTGAGATACAGTGAAAAGGATAGACACATTTCACGTTTCACTACCCTATCTTAAAAAAATAAAAAAACAATTATGGGGCATCTCATAGGACTAAACAATTCAGAAATGACATTCTATAATTTTAGAAAACAAATAAAAAATCATGATTTTTTTCTTAACTTATTTAATAAAAATTGATTCAAAGAAAACCACAACTAAAATACACGATAGAATTATCCTAAAAGAGATACTAACAATAAAAGCTTTTATGTACACATTCTTATAAGCAAATTAAAGTAAGAAACATAAAGACAGATCAGTTATTGGCCAACTATATTCTCCCTGATATAAACCATTTTAATTTTTAATTTTAATTTTTTGAGGCATAATTTTCATACAATTAGACCTTAATAACAAAGGCAAAATTTGTCTTACAAGTATAAAGTTAGCTTTCCTGGGGAAAATATTCAGATTGCCATTCTATTGTCATCAGAATTGCCTTAGAAGTTGTGAGTAGGTAAACTTTTTCTATAAATGGCTAAACATTAAATGTTTTATGATTTGCAGGCCATGCGGTCTGTTTACTCAAGTCTGTGACTAACGAATGAAAAGACACATGAACAAATGGCTGTGTTCCAATAAAACTTTACTTATAAAAATAGGTGGTTAGCTGGATGTGGTCTGCAGGCCAAGGTTTGATAATCTTTGCCTTAGAGAAAAACAAAGATATGTGAGATATACAAAATCCCAAAACATGTTATGTGTTAGATTTAATGGCTCCGCAGTTAGAATATGAGTTTTCAGAATAAAAATATGCTGAATCTAAAATGATGAAACAACTTTGCAGAAGAACTGCAGAATCAAATCACAATTAAAAATTAAGTCCCATGCAATTTGAATTTTGGGGACAAGGCAGAGTTAGCAACCGATTTGCTTGCCATCTCTGGCATGTATCATGTGTCCATTTATTTATGGATATGTTCTTAGATCTTCTAGGATGCTTTGTTGTTATAATTTACCAATTCTTATGTTAACATTAATTGATTCCTCATAGAAAAAGCCCTTCTATCTTTTTCTTCAAGAATGTCAGGGCTAGACTGAGATCTTTGCATTTCCTTGAAATTTTTGAATCGGCTTATCAAACTTCCTAAAACAACTTGCTAGAAGTTGGAAAGGGACTGAAGTGAATCAATAAATCATTTAGGCGAAAACTGTCATCTTTACAAAACCAAGTTTTCCAAACATGATATATATTATCCATTAATTCAGGTCTTCTTTAATGTCTCCTAAAATCATGCAAATTCTTTGTTAAATTTATTTCTAGATATTTCATAATTTTGGATGCTATTCCAAATGATGTCATTTTAAAATTTAATTTTCTGCTTGTTATTAGTGTCAGGGAATAAAATTATATTTGGCATAGGGTTGCATGTCGCAAAGCTCTTATTAGTTCCAATAAATTTATCAGTAGATTTTGTTTATTTTATCTAGGTATAAAATTGCAAATAATGATAATTTCGTTTCTTCTTTCCCAATCTTTTCCTTTATGCTGATTTCTGTTGCCTTACTGTTCTGCTTGAACTTTCAGTACCATTCTGAAGATAGCAGATATCCCTGTCTTTTTCCTCATCACAAAGGAAAGCTTTCAATGTTCACAATTTATATATATTTGCTGCTGTAATTTTGTTGTGTTATGTTTTTTGAGGCACTCTTTAGCAGATTAAAGTAGCTACCTATTTTCCAGGTTAGCTAAGGGCTTTCATCAAAAATGAGTGTTTTCTATATCTTTTCTTTTATCTGTTATAATATGGTGAAATACACTATTTAAGGGAATTTAAAATAATTAAGTTTGTAAATGGGATCAAACATTAATCAAAGGCACTCATGAGAGCAACTAAAAATTCTAGATTTAGAAATAAGACTATATACATATATGAATAAAGTATTATACATATTTAACAATACACACACACACACACACACACATATACTATATATAGTAGAAAGTTAAATGTAAAAGTTTGAAGAGATACTAGTAGTTGAATTGGTAAAGATTTTAAAAAGTATTAATTTTAAAGCCAAAGAAAATACAAAGAGAATTTTGTGCACGAAAATTACTGTAAGCACAATATTAGTACGCTAGTGTGCATTCTTTCTCATGGCACAACACTGTCCAATAATGACAAATATATATGGCATTCAAAGATTAAAATGAATTTCTAACATCTCCCAAAAGATGTTATAAAACAAATACAAATGGCTTCATATAGTATAGCATTTAAGAATGCAGGTTCTATTAACAAGTTGTAACCTGCTAGCTGTAGAAAAACTTTGGTCAGGTTATTTAATCCCTCTATACCTCATTTTCTCAGGTGCTTAATTTTGCTAAAATGAAAGGAAGATCAGTGAATGACAGTTCAACCTCAATCTACAGTTCAGCCTCTCAAAAGGCACATTACCTCATATTCCTCCAAGTTTACTTCTTCAGGTTTTATCATTTCAAGTTTGGCTTGAGCAACTTTCATTATGTTGTGACACCTTTAAATAAAAGATATATATTCCTAAATCAAAAGCAAAATCCATAAAAAGTTGAAAACTGTGTTATACAAAACCAAACTAACACATATGAAAATGAAATCCACTGTCATTGAAAAATAGCTTTTTGAGAAAACAACTCTCAGGTAACCTTAAGTGAAAAATTTGTTCTTTTGGACGAATGTTGGATAGTTACAAAGTATATAAAGAAGATAGCATTGATAATTCTAAGCCAAATTTATCATGTTATTTATATATGTTTTAAATTACGTTTTATTAATAAAGTTGCATAGATAAAAAGTTTTAAAAAATGATTTATATATATTAGGCAAGCTTAAGAAACATGAAATCTCATTTCCCCCCAAATGGCATTATTTGTAAATAGTTAAAAGGAATCCAAAATGTGCCTAACGTTTTGGGTAAGAATGGAAACATTCCAATAAATTTTATGATCAGAATCATAGCTAAAGAAATCCTCATGAAATATATTTAGTTATCACACACACCTTACTCTGTCTTTCAAGCACAATAGAAATTAGGTTATTAAAACAAATTGACTATGTACAGTCCCCAGGACAAATAATTGCAAAAAAAAAAAAAAAAGAATTAAAAGTCAATGTGATTATTCCATAAATCTCTTCCCCAAATTTAAGAGCATATATTTATTGGAACACAGTCCATTGACAGCCCAGATATAAGGGCCATAATCAGTCATATTTCTGAGTTTTGTAGTCATATATAACAAAATCAGTAATGCCAAAACTACTACTAATTAAAATAGTTAACAGCCAACACTCACTAAGCACTCACTGTCTACCAGCTATTGTTCAAAACCGTTCACTTTATCCTAAATTTCACAGCAGACACATAGTGAGGCAGGAATCAATCCTGGAAGCTTTGTTTTTCTTCATAGTCTCCTCTGCCAAACATATTTTTAATTCAGTATTTTTGAGACAGTCATAAAAGGATAATCATTTATTTCAGAATTAAAATATGATTACAGTGAAGCCTATATTTCTTTTAATAGTATTCATTTTAACGAGAGTAAATTTTAATTTTTAACATTAGTAAACAGTTTTAAGGGGCTTCTAAGAGAAAGTATGTTTTGGTAAAACAAAACTAATTTAACCAATTATCTGACCCAAAATATCCATAGTGTAAAGATTGAGAAATTCTTTATTTCTTTAAAATATTGAGTTCCAAAAGGGCAGCAATTATAGTATACTCTTTTGTGTATCATTATATTGCTTAGCTCAGTACTTTGGTTCACAATTAAAATGTATTAAAACCATCTGAATTATTTTTAGTTCAAACTTTTGAAGGTCATGATTATAAAGTAGATAAATTACAAAGCAACTGCTCGAATTAAGTGCAGTCAAATTTTGTGCTGTACTTTATCTTACATATTTGTGTATATGTAAAATGAACATTCAAAAATTGCATTGAGAGCTATAAAAAGACAAACAATTTGAGCATTTTCAAATTACCTTTCATCAAAACTCAAATTTCTGTCTCCAAATTGTTCTAGTAAAGTTTTCTCAATGATTTTCTTTGGTGCCTGGTTCTGGATAAAGTAGACCACTACATGATGTAGACGATAATCTGTTTCTGGTGGGGTGTCTTCTTGGGCCAATTTAAGCAACCTTGAATACTCCAACTTAATTGCCTAGAAAATGCAACAAAAATGCCAATTTTGGTTAATTATAATAATTAAATCCTTTAGTATTGTAACTTTAATTATTCTTGCATTCAAATACTTTTTTCCTTTTAATCTAAAGAATATTGTCCCATGTTCCGTAGTTTAAAAGAACTTTCTGAAAACTGACCACATAAACCCTTCCTATCCCTTCACTATGTTTTGTTTCCACGCAGAGAAGTGACAAAATAAACAATACATTTAAGCTATTTAATTCTGTAAAACTTATTAGAGGCTGGTCAAAGTCTATTCAGAGGCATCCCAAGATTGAGATGCTAAGTATCTCCTACCTTATGCTTTCTAGTATCAGTCTGATGTATTGTCTAATTTCCCAAATTCTGAGGCTGAAATACAGGTTCTCTAGAATAACCATATCTGAAAGAAAATGGCTCTGGAATGTATAATATCACTATAACTAATTTTTAGCTTAATAATCAACAAATAAGGGATGAAAATGCAAGTCCTGAGATTGTAGTTACCCCAGAATGAATTTGTTGTTTCAAAAGTATTTGCATTTTGTTAGTATATTAATTCTTTATTAATTAATATTATCTCTATTACTACCCTTGATGCTTGAGCTTACTTTACAGAGAGAAATACCTTATAATTTAAAACTAACTATAACAGGAAATAAATACTAATACATGTTTCCACACGTGAGCAAATAATTTGGAAAATATTTCTCATATAGAAATATGTGTAGTTATAGATCAAATACTGATTTACAAGAAGTTTATATGATTAAAGATAATAATTTTTAAAATATTCATTTATCTTAGACTTAAATCTAAATTCTAGCCCTATTAACTATAAAATATTTTGGAGCTGCATGAAAAATACATTATAAAAAATCTATTTTACTGGAAAGATTTTTCCTTTTATTAAATGAATAACTCTCTTAAGCAATTCTTGGCCATACAGATATTACCATCTATGTAGCTATATTTTATAGAAGGGAGAAAATATAACTGACAAACATTAAATGAAATGTTGTAGTTATATATTCTTATACTTCATTAAGGGGAAGCCTAATAAAATCCTTTCTATATGGCTTAGCATTATAAACAGAGTAATTAATTTATAGCTAAAATTAAATATTCCAATTATTTTAGTATATACATGTTATTCTAAGTCTTAAACTTGTGGTTAAATAGCCATGAAAATTAACTATATTTTGATATGTAAGATTATCAAGGTTCACTTCTTCACATACATAATTAGATAGAGCACATAAGCTTTGCTTGGAACTCTTCAAAATCTCCCTATTTTACCATTTTGAAAAAAGGCATGTGTTAATTTGAGAAGAAATATAAAACAAAAACAATAATTGTTTTTCCTTACTATGGCCCTTAGACAATGATCACTATAGGCTATTACAAGGTTTTTTGAATATTCAAATATTTCAGATATCATGCTTTTGGCCAAAATTAGTATGGCAAAAATAAATTTGTATTGAGTTTCTTAAAATAATATTATGGGTTTAGAGATAAGGAATGATAACACTAAATAGTTATCTATTTTTCTACCTACTTTCAGAATACAGTCTGTGATTTTTTTTATAAGTAAATAAATTTCTTTTAAAGAGCTGGTATGTATATATGTATGTGTATGTATATCTTCTTTTACTCTAAGATTATGTTTCTCTCTTGATTTTGCTCTATTTAAGATTCACCCAATTTTCACAAGTAAATACTGAAGTTTCAATCTCTAGGTGTTTAAACCAGTAGAGGTAGAAAAGCATGCCTAAATTTCTAGGAATAATTTTTCAAACACACACACACACACACACTTTTTACCAACAAATTCATTTCTCATTTTTTTTGAATTTATGAACTTCCTTCTTAAGTTTTCTGACTTTTATTTTTCTCCCTTCTTTAATTGCCCCCCACTCACCCCACTTTCACCCCTGACCTAAGAATGTTGCCATCTCCCCTTAAGAACTGGATCTCTGAAGGCGGGGCATCCCCTCCCATGCACTCGTGGAGCACACCAGGGGCCTAGCATCTCCGGCGCACTCGGAGTATGGTCCGTGACTCCACCTGGGGCGCAAACCCAAGGCCTTCTACATGTAAAGAAGATGAGCTAAACACTACTTTATGAAGCCACTGAGTTTTCTGACTTTTAAAATGTACTGTAGTCCTATCTATTCCTTCAAATTTTCAACAGATGTACCATGCTGATATATTTAACAGAGCTTTATACAATCTATCATTAATAAAGTTAATACTGTTAAATTTACCTCATATTAATGCCTCAGAATTCTTTATTTATCCTCAGAATTATATTTGTCCTTTCCATACTTTCTGGTTGCCTATGAAGGCATTTACTTAATTATCATAGACACTACAATGAAACCACCACACACTTACAAAATGAAATGTGACATTGGGAATTAGGTGATGGAACTGCTTTAAATTTAATTAACGTCTTTTTCATCAGACTTTTAACTGGGTCCTACTAATTAGGCCCAATGTTACCTATTTAAAACCTCCTTTTTTAGGCTTGTCTCCCCACAAATGCACATGTACCTTTGTTTTGTTTTTTAAGTTCTCTCTATATATGATGTTCTTTCTTGTTCATTCCCTATCTACCTATAGACAAACCATTCAATAAGACTAGTTTAACTCTCTTTAAAAATCTTCAGTTCAAAGGGTTCATGATTTCTACTTAGACATTTTTTACCTTTCTAAATCATATTCTAAAATCATATTCTAAATTTATAACTTCTTACAGACTTTATTTGATTTAACTATACATACACATTAGAAGATACCAAGTATACAAATATACAATATACTTTGGAGGCAGTTAGATCTACTGGAAAATCGGTTAGACTAAGATTCAGAAAACTAGTACGCTATTTACTAATTGTGACATAAAACCAGTCACATAATTCTCCAACTTTGAATGCTTTTCTCTCTAAAATAAAGTTAATTGAGTACTGAGAGTATGCATGTAGGTGTGTATGTGTGTATATGTTTAAAATGTCTATAAACTATTTTTAAAAAACTGCGTGTATCAAGAGATGAAGAAAACTTACTTCACATTTCAGAAGAGCAGAATCATATAGACTATGTTCTTTGACCAAAATACAATACAAACAGGAATTAAAACTGAAGATAGATCCCCAAACTAAACACTTAGGAATTTAAAAATACTGTTTTAAATTATTCTTGAGCTGAAAGAATCAAAATTATATTAATATTGGAATATTAGATATAAAAATCTATAGGACACAGCCAAACTGGTAGTCAAAAAAAATTCCAAATTAAGCAAAATAGAATAAAATTTATTTCAAGAAGCTAGGGAAAGGAAGAAAATGAATCAAAATAAAGTAGAAGAAATAAAATAATAAGACAATTGAATATAGATAGTCAACATCTTTTTCTTTCCAAAAGCTGGATATAATACCAAAAATGAGAGAAAACTGAACACCAGAAATAAGGTGATAACACTGAAAACACAGATAAAGGCTTTAAAAATTATAAAAGAATAATACATATAACTTTATGCCAATAAAGTATAACATCTTGATTAAATAGATGATCATCTTGGAAAATATAAATTACCAGAATTGCTTTAAGAGGTAGAAAAAACTGAAGAGACCCAGCAAAACTACAGAAGAACTGAAAAGATTGCCCAAGATCTGCCCAAGATCTGTACCCAAAAGATTGCCCAAGATTGCCCAAGATCTGTACCCAATAAAGGAATCAGGCCCACACTGTATTAGAGCTGTGCTGTTATGCCAAAATCTTCAAGGACCAGATGATTTCTATGATATCTAAACTGCTCCAAAGCCTGAAAAAAGGGGAGAGTCTCCTTAATGATGGATTATACAAGGCTAGTTTAATCTGAATATCAAATATTGACAAATATTAAAAGAAATTATAGATCAATTATCTATGAACATAGATATCAACATCCATATCTATTTTTGATATCACTGTATACCAAAAGAATATGTAGAAACAGATAATGTTTACAATGATTAAAAAAGAGTCAATGTTAAGATATTTACATTTCGAGGATTAAGGAGAAAACTGTTCAGCAACTCACATAGATGCATTAAAAGTTTTCTAAATTCCAGCACCAGTTTAAAAGAAAACTCCTATGAATTTAAGATGTTTTTAAATTTATAAGAGGAATCTAATAAAATCAATATCCTTAATAATAAAACACATTCTCATTAAAATAAAGAACCTCTAAAGTTCTTTTGTTGTTTAAATTAAATGAGCATTTAACCTAAGAAATTTGATTCATCTATAAGTTACAAATTGTATTTTGTAGTTTGTCATTTATCTTTGTTTTTCAGCATCTTACTTTGTAGAATGTTTAAAATCTTAAAAATAAAGCAACATTTTCTTTATGGGTTTAGGGTTATATGAATATTTTCAAAATTATACACATCTTTAATTTTAGTATCTTCATTTTACTTTTTGTTTAGATGCCTAGATATGGGATTTTGTTTTCTTCAAATAGAGAAATAGCCAAACAGTCCACACATAAAATTTTAACTAATACATCTTTTTTACACTGGCTTAATTACCATTGATAAATGGGTTTCTTTGGTCTCTCTATGCTGCTGTACATTTTATATCTACTGAATAAACAAAAGAGTAATAATAATAATAGGCATTTAAAAATAAAAGAGTGATAAAGTTAGGTCAACTGGGAACAACTGTTATGAAGTCATAAAATAACTAGTAAAACCAAAGTTTCATAATATAAGTGTTATTACTTCATTAAAATCCTGAGTGTACTTTAATAGGTATAGAAAAAACTATAAAAAAGAAATTTTAATGTCTTTTAAAGTAAATGAAAAAAAGGTAAATTAACTCCACAATTAAAATTATCATATGACCTTCCTACTGCCACTCCTGTATATACACACAAGCAGATAGTACTTTGAGGATATTCTTCTTTTTTTTCCTCCTGGCTTTTATTTTTGTTCATCATAGTAGCCCTGTACTGCCTTTCTCTGGATTTCATTTTTACATGATAGAAACTTGTTTTTAAGCCACTATTATGTGGGAATTTTCTGTTAACCATGAACACTAATTCTAACAAATTGTCAAATTGGCAGAGGGACCTAGGTGTCTTTCCTCATATATTTTTCCAGCTCTGCCTGCCTATTGACTCTTTCATATTACGTTTATGGGGCCAACTCCTGTGTGGGAGGGCCTGTGGTTAAAGCTGTAACTGTGACTGGATGGGTTGGTAATTCTTCCTAGTTCAGAGGTTGAACCTTAGCAAGTTCACTTATCCAACCTGATGTAAGTTTCATTTTGCAACTTATATTTTTATTGGTAACAAAGCTAACATTTTCATCACATGGTTTTACCACTAGCAAACATATATAACACATAAAAAGTTGGCCTAATCATAATACGTAAGGAAATCCATATATAGAACCTAGCTAAAAAGCCAATAAAAAAATGAACCCAACAAAGATTTTTTTGGTAATGTGGTAGAAGAGATATAAAAAAAATCCCCTTCTCCCTCAATTTATAATAGACTAAGAATTAAAAAATAAAAATTAAAACTATATTATATCTAATTTTAAAAAATAGGAAGACAGAAGTGGCCATCATACATGAGACACTGTGCTATATACATATTTTAGACATCTCTATAACTGAATGACTGCACTTTGTATACATTACTTTTGTTATTCATTTACATAACCGATTTTCTAAAATCATGTATTATCAGCCAGAATTTCCCAAATGCTATTTATCTATACCAACAATATACATTAATTTTAAACTGATAATGTTTACTTATAGAAAGAGAGACATGTGTGAGATATAAATAATACACAACGGACAGCATGCAAGGGGCATCCCCAGGGTGATGGTGAAAGGAGATCTCAAGATACTAGTTATACACCAGGAGTAAAGGAAAAGCGGTGCAGTTGGGAGCAGGTCATGAAGCTCTAGAACTGATTTTTCCAAGAAGATAAAGTTGACAAAGAATAGAAGAGGAGATTTAAGCGAATAGTGGAGAATTTAGAAGTGAATCAATGATACACATAGAAAACTAAACAAACCGAAAAACAAAACACTAACTCTGAGGAAAATAAAAGCTAAAAAAGGTAAAAGTAATAATGTTTATGACTTAGCTGAGTAGCATATATAGAAATAATACAAAGAATTCTGATTTAAAAAAAATGACAAGATTTTGTGTGTGTGTGTATGAGAGAGAGAGGAGGGAAACTGTATGTGCCAGTGTATGGGGGGTCAGGAGAAGAAAGGGCTCATCACTCACTTCTCATAGCAGAGAATTCAAAAATGTGTAAACTAAGAATCATAAAAACAGAAGTATTCTACTGAAAGTTATGGAATGAATGCCAAAGGATTAGATAAAATAATTGAAAGCTGTCACCATAGGGGAAGGGGGTGGGGTGACTAAGTATAATTAGTTAGTTCTTTGAAATACATCCAGAGATTAATTTCATAAAAATGAGACTTCCAATTCAATATAAAGATACCTAACTGGACAAAAAGTGACAATGGCACTGTAAAGGATAGTTAACTTTACCACAAGAAATAGATGAAAACTTCGGAAGACATATATCCAGTGTTTTTTAAGAAAATACAGACTACCTAGGAATGAGGGTGAATGTTTAAATAAATTTTTTTTAAGAGTAGTTTTTTAACCTTTCTTAAGGCATCTTAATAGGGTGATCAACTCATCCTGGGACCATTTTGCTGGAACTTCCCCAGTTTAGCACTTAAAAGTTCCTGTATCCCAGGAAACCCCACAGTCCTGAGCTTTTCAGGGTGGTTGGTCACATTACTCCTAACAAGTTCAAAAGCGTTTGTTGACAGGCTACTATGTACAAGGCCTTTGTTTTGTACTACATGTTGGAAGAAATACTAAAAATAAGCAGTTTTTTGAAGATTAAGTTTGATGATGGCAATTTTAAAGGGAAAATTTTAGACTTTTAATGTTAAGGGAGCCTGCAGCTTATTGTAGTGAATTATACCTCAATATATGTTTCATTTTATTTTTTTTAGAAAAAAAACAGTAAAAAGTTGATAGGAGTAGAAAAATTTGGTAGATTTCTAATCTAAATAAAATGACAAAATAGAGTGTTTTAGTTTTTCAAATATGTAAAAGCAAATAATATTGTAATCAAAACAATCAAAACACTGTAAAGATCTGGCATTAGATGGAAAAAAGATTAAGTCATGGAATAATGCATCAGCTTGATGTTCTCACATGTCTTGAAATGACTAGGATATCAAAAATTATAGGAAAAACATAAGTGAATAAGAAACATAAAAAGATAATACATGAACAAATTATTTTAAAAACAACCTAATAAAGAAAGCAATTTAGTACCACATGATAATAAAATTAAAGAAAAATATTATAATATTGACTAATAGTATTATGAAAATAAACTATTATCAGAAACAGTTACTTAGTTCCTTGTATTGTTCATCACTACCTTTTATTCCCTTCAAATAAAACCACAATTCAAATTTTTGCTAACAAATCAGAGGTACACTATTAGGGTAAATCAGGTAAAATGCTTTGTTTTTGATTAACTATCTGGATTAAAAAAAACACCAGTCTTAGATTCATGCAAACCTCCCCTTCCCCCGCCTCGGAACATTAGGTGACCATGGCTAAGACAGGAAAAAAGAAATCATACAGAAAACCAAAGTTAGTTCAAGAAAATAAAACATTTTAAGAAATTTAATTAAAAATAAAAAAGAAAATGAAAATGTTAATTGTACCTTAAAGAACCCTGCTTCAGGGCCACACCTGTCATATACACTCCTGGATTTACCTATCGCCATGATAATACCTTGCATGTTCGGTGTCATCATGATCTGCCACAGGGATTTAAAGTGAGAGTTTTTGAATGATTAACATAAAAAAAAATTTAAAAACCCCAAATAATTTCTTCACATGCAAGTTTAAAAGCCCTTTTATTCAATATTTGTAAATCAGATATTGCATTTTTTATAGCAATTGTGATCCAATATGCACGTAAGTATCTTTCACAATCATCTGTACAGGGCCACATCTAGTTCATATGGTGCCTTTGTGCAAAATGCAAAAAGGCATCCTCTCTAAAACAAATAATTTTAAAAAGGCACCCTCTTCTAGACGAATTAAAAAAATGTGCTATGCTGTGAGAGAATCATTATTTAGAAATAGCAACAATCTTTTTATTAAAAAAGGTGCCTCTTCTTTAAGGCTTGAGGAGTTTAGCATGAGGTCAATCTCAACTCCACTTCTGCCCATTGGCTAGGTATCCCTGCACAACTGTACAACCTGAACATCATAAGCAGCAGCCCTGTATCCATAGGACTTAGTTCCAAAGCACATGCACTGTTAAACTGTCACTCCAATTAAAAAAACAAAACAAAATTCTGCCAGTAGCATAAGCAGTTGCACAAATGTTAGTGTTAAATGAGTAATCACAATTCTATTTTTTTTTAATGCCAGAAGGCTCACCCTAAAACAAGTACTCAGGTACTTGATCAACAAATTAACATTTTTAATAACTGACATCAGTTTCCATAATTTTCAAGCACCATCATGGTATTAGAATAGTTAGCTGGAAAACACACTGCTATTAAGTAATAAATACTGAAGTATATTCTGTTTTCATAATAGATTGTTTTTAGCTGTTTACATTTTAAAATATCTGCAGAATGAAATAACTCAAGGCACTATGAAGCTATGATGTTAGAGCTATTGAGAGATTACATCCATTACCTCTGATTCACTGAACCTATTACTCATAGTATTTATTTTGGATAATAAACTGAGATTTGCAAAAACATTAAATATTTCAGAAAATCCTTCTGACTAGTTCCTATCTCACAAACCTGATTCTTATTCTTTTCATGGCCATGCTTTCTTACATTG
The DNA here is from genome assembly GCF_902729225.1 of Pteropus medius. Taxonomy (NCBI): domain Eukaryota; kingdom Metazoa; phylum Chordata; class Mammalia; order Chiroptera; family Pteropodidae; genus Pteropus; species Pteropus medius. Next base: position 2,442,276 of record NW_024354550.1, read on the forward strand.
ATACGGTAATATTAATGCCTTTATGACACTTGAATTTAGTGTCATACATTTTAACTCTTATATAATAGTTTAATTATAACCTTGGAGTAAGACTGGAAAAAAATTACTTGAAAAAAACTAATATATATTCAATTTTCATCCATGCTAATAAAAACTAACAAATGATAGAATCCAAGGTCTTCTCAGTTGTTACTACTCAGAAACAGCTTTTCTGGCCCTTCTTGAAATATGGAAAAGATCAAATATAAGAGTTTTAAAAGTGAAAAATAGGGGAAAAAATCTGATGGGACCAGGATAACAGCACATTTTCATCTGGATTCTCAAAAACTATACCGTGAGAAGCAAAAATGCCTCCATACTATTAGAAAACTAAGTAGATGAGAATCAACAATGAAGGGATAAGAATAAGATGGAGGTTCTATTGTGTATAAAACACTGGTAGACATTAAGCAATGTTGGTGAATCACTCAATTCACAGTCATACAGAGGTTACAAAGCAAAAATATCAATGATCTATTCACAATTAGGATGTAAGTTCTTCTGGCAGAAAATGGTGAGCAAAGTATTATAATAAATAACTGAAGTAAAACAGGAAAATAAAAATTACTTTTAAATGTTCAAAATTTTTTCTATTTAAATAAACCTTATTGTAGTCTAACAACCTGAGAGTAACCTGATCCTATGTCTGCATAAAATAATTAACACTAGAAACATAAAATTATTATTTTGATAAATTCCATGAGCTTTCTACTTAAATTTTCACTTGAAATTCAAAGTTATGTTAGCAGCGGGGAAGGTATTTCAGACTAGGAGTGGCACAGCTGAATGTTATGCATCAATAGACATAAGTGTGAAGGTGCAAGCATGCCCAAAGTAGTTGTATTAAATAGTAATAAATAAGTAGAAATAGTGCAGAGTGCTATAATAAAGGTACCTCATCATCATAACCCCCCTCCTTTGACTCAATCACAAATTTCCCTACATTAGGAATCGCCACCTCTACAACTTGCTGGTTAGAAGGTGGTTCGCTTGTGGTACTTTCAGGTTTCTGCAGAAGAAAATCATTAGTGTGAACATTAGAAAAGAGAACAATAGAAGCACCCTGTTTAAGTGTAGAAATTCTTGAGTCTTTTATAAATATCTGCATTTGAAAAAAACCAAAACCTGCATTTGCGTAGTATGAAATGAAACCACCTAAAATTGAGTATTAGAAACAAATGAATTAAAGTGATAATACTAGAGGATCTCCAGCTTTCTCTTTGCAACTCAAACACTAATCATTTTTTTCCCCCACAAAGCATCTTGGACTCTTAAATCCTTAAAAACAATAAACAGTGGAGTTGTATTTCCTACGGCTGTTCTTACAGCTGAAGGTTTTATTATTTTTTTAAATAATAAATTATTAATTAAATTCCAATACCTCCCAAAAGTCTTTCCTGATATCTCTGTCAAAATAAGATATGACCCTCCTCTGAACCCAGAAAGGTTTTAGGTTTTCTTTCTTATGATTGTACCTGTCTATCCTTTCTACTAATCAATTGTATATTCACTTAACAGCCATACTCTAGTGTGCTTAACTCTAACAGTCTATGAAATTTAGAACCATATTTTTACATCTAAGTATACAGTGATTTGTTTTTGGAAAAGCTGCTGGAAAATACCATTTTTAACAACTCAGATTTCTTTCTTTCTTTTCTTTAACAAATTCTATGAATTTCACTAATCCTCAGTAACAGAGTGGAAGCCAGTGTGAAAACAGGAAAGTCTACTCAAAGACACTAATATGGTTCATTCAAAATACTGTTGAGTTTCACAAGGGTCTTATTTTACTGAATAGATTTATAACCACCATTTACTATTTCTATATACATAAATTTCAAAAGTACAAAGTGCTTCAAAGCAACTTGCTTAAGTAATTTCAAATTGCACCATGTAAATTTTCCAAAGCAAAGATAAACTTTAGTTCTGACATAAATGGAAAACTTTAATAAGAGCAATTAAGGGGTTTATTTCAATTTAAAATATAGGTACATTTTAGTTATGTGAACATATTCTACCTTTCAAGAAGTACACATGCAGAAAGTATTTAACAATAAAACAAAACAAATGGCTGTCCCTTTTAAAAGAAATGGTATTTTTCACCATAACATTTTTAGAAAAGGTTTCTTATTTGAGTCTCGAGTTTTTAAAGAGAAAATAACTAACTTGCATGGTTGTCATGCTCATGAGAAATAATATTCAGGTAACCTAATACCTGGTGCAAAATTATTGTTCTATAAATTAGGCATTACCAATATTATTATACTGTGCCACTTTAAATTGCTTATATTTGAATAATTCTAACTCAATATTACGATCCCAAATATCCTAGAGTGATATGCCTAGCCCATGATTTTTAATTGAAGATTTTTAATCCTTATAAGATTTTAAAGAGGAATAATTGTCGTAGGTCTCCATTCACAAGAGCGAAATACAAGCAGTTAAATGAAAAATCTGTCTGGCCTTTTAGGTGAAAAATTCCTCACAAGCAAATCAATCCCAAACAATACTGTCTTAAGAGGAGAAAATATAAATTTAGGCAAGTAGCAATCAGGAAATGTATTCTTAGAATATGGATCCTTACAAAGCAACACATTCCTTTTGGGAAAAAAAACTGCACTTAGAAAAAATAAATGTTTTATAAACCTTTCCAGTTACTGCAGAATAATTTCAACAGCATAATAGTGATGGGTGAAAACTGAAAAAGGGAAGAAGCTTGGATACATATAATTATTCTGTAATATTGTTCATCGAGTGTAGTTGAAGTAAAACACGTGTATTGCTTTACTTCAACTACACTCGATGAACAATACTACAGAATTATTATATTTTTCTATTACTGTCAGGCCCTATATGAACACTTTAACAAAGGCTGAATTTGAAAGAGATTAAAATAAGTTCCTCAGTTGCAAAAAATTAAAATACAAAGATTTTTATTAACTGCCTGAAATCCACTAAAAATATTATTTATTTAAAAAGTGATCACATAAAAGGGGGTTAGAAAGCTATTTATCTGGACCCATTTCACTCCCTTAATATGCTCATATCTTTTTACTCTGCAATTCAATTACACAGAAGCTAAAGAAATAACCTGAAATACGGAAAAAGTTTCCTTTCTAGCAGCCTATTTATAATAATATAAAAGTAAAAATAAATATACAATGGGGGAATAGGTAAGTAAATAAGAACTTAATCTCTCAATGGAAGAATAATGATTAAATGTTTTTTATAAAGAGTTTACAACATGGGGAAATGGTTATGCTATGTGAGGTGACTAAAAGTAAAAAGTTAAGATATAAAAATTTATATACAGTAGTAACTCAACTACAAAAATAAATTCCAAATCTGTATATAAAAATAACGATGAAAGAAAACGTATCAACATGTTAACTGTGTTTCACTCTGGATAGTGGGACTATGTATGATTCTTTCTTGGAGTCTACTTTTCTCTATTTTTCGAATTTTCTAAAATATTTCATTGAAATTTAAGGACATTCTTCTAAAAAGCAAGCTGTTTAAGTGTTTTCAGTATCTCTCTGTGGTTTCTGTGATTCCAAGCTTTCCAGGGAATTCTTCTTACACTTAGGTTGGAGCCTAATAGGTCATTTATTTGTGAAATGGTTAGGATTTAAACAACAAAAGAAAAGTAAGAGCTACTTAGTGCCTACACTATACTATAGGCACATTGAAAAAAAAAAAAAAGATCTTATATTAATCCCACAATCGCCTCCATTATATATAAAAGAAAACAGGTTTAGAGAACTTAAGCAACTTATTCAAGTTTGCATAGCTAGTAAGAAGTAAAACCAATATTCGAACATCAGGATTACCTAATCTCAAAGTATGAGACTCTTCATTTTTCAATTTAGTTTCTAAAGTATACCTTTAAATGAGAAAGCCCAGCAAGTGGTTATCATGATTCTAAGCAACAGACCATAAAACCAAGAACACAGGCTGCTTCAGATAGCCATGATTAACATATTCTTAGATATGTTGTAGGATTTATACAGACAATGGGGCCAACTGTTGGTGCTACTCCAAATGATAAGCCAAATGGAAAAATATTTATGCTAGTTGTCTGTCATATGTTCTTCATGCCACCCTTTCTCAAGTTTAAGCAGTAGGTTGCTAGCTTATAAGATGATATTCATATTAATAAACTAAGTAATCAAAGTGCTGATTTCTGCAAATTTAAACTACACATGATTAGCCAAACTAAAAAATATCATGATTCTATGTTAAGCTAAGGAATGCTTTTGATTTCTGATACCAGTTAAAAGGATGATACTTATTAATCATAATGTAGGCTCTAACAAATAAAAATCCTAATCAGCAAAGGCCCTGGCAAATTAATTTTTTATGTCTGGCAAAAATATTTCTCCCTTTACATACTTCTCTGCCCTTTATCTCTCCCTAGGTTTTCTTCCTCTACCATCTCCAAGAACTAGACATCCCAGATCCATTAAAAGAAGCATTTTCCAGCAAGTGCTTTAGAGTTAGCAGGTGTTCATCTCAAGTTCAGTTAGAGTCTCTTGAGCATTTGCAAAATTTGCAAAATTAAGAAGGATAAAAAAAATATATCTACCTATATTAATATACATTGTTTTTTATAAAAATTTTTCAAATGTGAAATTAAATAATTTCTAATTATTTCATTCATCAAAACAAAATTAACGCAATTCCCTATTAATTAGACATGTCGGTTAATTGAGGTCTTATCACTTTAAAGACCTCATTGCAACTATAGTCAGTTATTGTTCAAATTAAGTTCACTTACAAAGTAGTAAATTATGTGTGTAAAATTATATGTCCTGTTCTGTTTAGTACTCTGGAAGGGGAATGTTCAAATACTAAAATTAGATATCATAAAACCTGCATTAGAGATGCTTATGCTCCCTAAAAAAAAGACTACAGCAACTGAATAGCTTTGTAGTATCAAATTCTTGAAATAACATCTCTCAGAATGTCATATTCACTGAAAACATAATGCAATATAAATTTTTTACAACAATGAATTTATACCAATTTATTGTTATAAAAAGACAAAACTGAGAATTATAATACAGAAAAATTAAAATGACAATTTTTGTACATGACCCTATTGAAATATGCATGAACCATTTTGTAAGGTCATATTTATCCTGCGAACACTACGCTAACCTAGAGAATCTAGTATTTTATTAATAAACACATTCCATGGAACAAGAAAATTATACTTTATATTCCTAATTATTCTAAAGTGATAGGACTAAAAATGGAAGGAGAGGTGAGAGACAGAAGAAATACAGTTGAACCTTGAACAACATGGGTTTGAATTGTGTGGGTCCACTTATACATGGATTTTTTTCAATAAATCCAATGAATGTATTTTCTCTTCCTTATGATTTTCTTAATTTTCTTTTCTCTAGCTTATTTTATTATAAGCATATGTTTATAATACACTTAACATACAAAATCTGTGTTAACTGACAGTAAAAATTCTAGTCAACAGTAAACTTTTGGTAGCTGAGTTTTTGAGGAGTCAGAAGTTACACATGGATTTTCAGATGCGTGGCGGGTGGCACCTCTAACCCTCACGTTGTGCAAGGGTCAACTTGTAATGCCAAATGTTATAGTTCTCTTTTTAAGTTCCCAATCAAGTGACCAAGTTAGTCTATGAATATAATTTTTTGTATTTCTCTAATTGATACTTATTTTTTAAAAAAAGTATTTTTTAAATAACATCTGAGAAAACTACAGCCTGGGGGTTAGGTGACACCCTAAGCCACTGATTATGTGCATGACAGAGTCTTCCCTTGGCCCTGTCTCTTGACTCCCAGACAGGTCTCTTTCCTTCACACTGCTAGGGAATGTTGTGAACATATCTACGTTCAGAGAGTTAAAAGAAAAATTCTTACCGACTGCAAAACTGTTTCAGGAGTTTTATCTTCATGATCATGTGATGCCTTGGTAATTATTTGAATAGTTTCTTCTTTCAAGTGCTTTGAGAAATCACTTCTTGATGGTTGCTCTAGATATTCTGGTTCTCCTGCTTGTGCTTCATGAGAAAAGAATCAATTGTATATCTAATAAAATCACAGAGCATCTATACTAAGACAACTCTATAATTTATTTCTAATGCAAAGTTATACAATAATCAATTTCACTCTTCTGTTTAAAGGGATATATCCTTCAACACACAGCACTTACCTCAGAATTAAAAAACAAACAAAAACAAAAACACAAAAAATACAGAAGTAATCAAATAATTACTGAAGGAAGTATCCATTATAGTTTATAACAAGGAATTCATAGTAAATTTTTCTTCCATAATAAGTACCAAAATCTCATTTTGGGAACCACTAGCCTTCTACCAAAAAAAAAAAAAAAAAAAAAAAAGGATTTGGTTTCTAGACTAGGTTTCTACACAGAGCACAAAGAAGCTGTTTTTCAGGCCACAGTGTCCTTTTTTATACCCACCTTACAAAACCCTAACCTGGAATGAACTCAACCTTCTATCTTTTCTGAATTTGCCCCTGGTAGTGTGTTGTTAGAAGAAAAACAATTACAACTTGGCAAACTGGTACCTATATAAAGTCAAGATTTCAAATATCATCCCTTGAAGAACTCCCAAAGTTACAGATACTGTTCTGATGTCCAGACCCACTGATGCAACATTGTATTCTGGATATCCACTGAGTGTTTCATAGACAACTCCAAAGGCTTTATGTGGGCCTCTTCTTACATCTCCAACATAACCTTGTATCCTTTGCTCTTTGCTCAAAAAAGGGAGACATACTAACCTTTTTTCAACTTATCAAATACAACAAAGAGGTTTACTTCCGACCTTCGATCTTTCTTCATTTTCTTCCTTCTGTCTCTATGTTCACCCACTCTCACTCTCCTCACCTAATAACTACTTTATCCTTTTGTTGAAATACCACTTCCTTGTGAAAGTACTACTAACTGCACCGTCCAGAGCAGGGTTTCTCATCCTCAGCACTACTGACATTTTGGTTTGGATAATTCTTTGATGTGGAAGGTTGTCTTGCACAACCTGGCACCTACCCGCTAGATGCCAATAGTACTGTCCTCCAGGTGTGACATCCAGAAATGTTTCCAGTATTGTCAAATGTTCCCTGGGAGACAAAAATTACTTCCAGATAAGAACCACTGCTCTAAGGTAACTTATACTTTCTTTTTAATAGCACTTACCACAATTATGACTTAGTTATTATTATAAGTATTTGTTTCAAGCCCACATCCTCTGCTGAACTGTAAGGGTAGAGATGCTATCTCCCTTTTCTATTGCTATTTCTTCAACACCTAGCATATAATAAAGTGCACAATAACTTAATGGAACAAATGAATTAACAAATAAATTAATTATTGGATATGAGGAATAAGAAAGTACACTAAAATGTTCTACATTACTGGGATTGGTTGAGTCCTTCCTCAACCAACTGGGCCATATATGCAGGGCCATTCATTTATCTAATAAATTTTAATTAAGCATCTAACTATGTGACAGGTATTAGGCTGGGACAGGGATGCTGAATGTGAACAATACAGCTGGTCTCTATCCTCATGAAGATTGCAGTCAACTGTAAAGAAAGTCATTGACCAAAGAATCACACAGCAATTGTGACCATATTATAATAATGCATTCTAGGAATACAATGGAAGAAAGGTAATTAAATTACGGGATATATGATAAAATGACTATTTAGCTGAAGGATGATGGGTTGGGTTTGCCAGGTAGAAGAATGAATAGCCCATGTCGTGAGCATGAGCTGGATTTGAAAGAAGACCAGTGTGGCTAGACTACAGGACAAAGAGGAAAGATATGGCAAGAGATGGTGCAGATAGGGGCAAGATAAGGGCCTTTGAATCACGTAAAAGTTTTGAGGGCAAAAGGAAGTGAATAAACGTTTTCAATACAATGGCAACACAGCAAGTTTTAAGAAATTTATTCCAGCTACATAGTGAAGAACCGATCAAAGAGGAAAGTGAAACTAGAAATCAGTGAATGTACTAGAGAAAATGATCAAGAGAAGATTGTGCTTATGGATAATGGAGAGCAACAGAGGCAGAGAGAACTAGTTAGATTTAAGACCTATTTGGACACAAATAGGTTTGGAGACTGGATATGAAGATGACTCAAAGTTTCTACCATGAGTAACTAGGATGATGGAGGTGAAATATACTATAACAAGGAAAACCAGAAGAAGGAATGCTTACAATGTGTGTGATGAGAAGTTAAAAGTCCTCATTTCTGCGTTTCCTGACTGGACTGCAACGTTCTCTCACTGCCCCTTTATAATGAATATTGTAAAGAAAATTTTAGGCTACACCTCCAGCTTAGCAGAAGCCCCTACTAAGTTTCATACGTGGCTTAAGCCAGCTGCTTTAGGTCTTAATAAAGAGAAATATCTTGTCGATAACGCTTTTATCTGTGTTTGCCACTCTTTGTCTTTTCTCACTGTAATAGATAAAACATCAATGGTTGATAGCTTGTAAGCTTAATGCAACGATGGTCAACAAATCCATCTGATCTGACATTGGTCTAACTCACTGAAACCTGGACAGTAAAATAGGTCCTTAGTACCAAAGTAATTTTATCTGATCAAGAGTCAATATATCTCAGGTCATCAGGGTCAAGGTTTCCTTCTACATAAGGATTTGAGTCCAAAAACCTTATGAGTAATGCTAAATGATTTTGCCTAAATTTCACACAGAACTATTTCCTCTAAAGTTTTCTGTGTGTAATCTTCCAGGGAACATATCTGAGTGGTGCTGTAGTCACAACAGGGGAACGTACGAGGATTTGAGATCTGGGAGTCTGGAAACAAAAACCGAAACTTCATTCTCAATGTATTTACTGAGCCTGTGCCATTTTCTGTATTTTGGTATTAATAATGTAAAAAAAAAAGACATAAAATTCACTCACTTTAAGGAATTCTCAATAAAATCAGATACATATAAACTTCATTACAGTGTAAAGTACTATATGCAATAGCAGTTATGCACAAGGTTCTACAGAAGCACTGTGGACCCAATACACACACTCAGGATAATACTGCATGTTAAGAAAGATTCTCTAGAAGAAATGCCAACTGAGCTGAGTATTGAAGATTTTGTAGAGAGGATTATCTTGGAGATGGAGAATAAGATTCCAGGCAGAAGAAATAACATATACAAAGGCACTGTAAGAACAGATAAAAGATGAATAAAATGCTGGCTATTAATGAATCTTTATACCAGTCAGCAAATTAAAATACAAGTACAACATGATTTGGTAGTGAGAAGAGATTAGGATTTAGAGGAAAAAGATAATAGTTGTGACAGGGGTAAATTTAGGGGTTCATAAAGACTTTGGGATATAAGGTCTTAAAGAATAGGAAAAATTTCAAGGATATTGATAGTTAGAGGAGATTTTTAAAATGAAGGATACTTGATGAACAATGCCATAATGATAGGAAAGTTCCCTATAAGCAAGAGTAATGAAGAAAAATCTGGTTTAGATATAACATAAGTAGGTATTCATTGGGAAGGAGCCTTAGAAGAATTACAAAGGAGTGAGATTCAACAGAAGTTCCTCATAACAAAGAAAAGAAATATTGGCTTCATTTTGTCAATTCAGAAGAGTGAAAAAACATGTTGACTAGAACAAATGAATAACCAAAATGAGAAAAATAAAAAGCTCTTTCCATGACTCAGAGAGAAGCGCTATTAATATTTTTAGTAGCATATATTTCTAGACTACTTTACCTACCCACATTTTACAAACAAAAAGAATTATTCTGAATATATTGTTTTTAACTTAATATAACTAGCATTTTTTTAATGTCAATATAATTTTTTCTGGTTATACTGTGTTTGTGTTCTTCCATACAGAGGGCTTATACAATTAATACCCTACCACGCATTTAGGCAATTTCCATTTCATTGTTAAAAACAACAGCAGGACAAAAAAGATGAATTTTTCTGTGTGTGTGTAACTCACACAATAATTTTTGATTATCCTATAGCCTTACAGAAGCCTCATCATTGCTGGCCTGTATAAATGGTAGGCACTCAGTAAATAGAGACCATACTGTTTTTTTTATATTCTAAATGGCACTTTATATACTAACTGGTCCCTCCATTTAATGTATTGTTCAGGCTTCGACTTGGAATATAGCTGATGATTACCTGTGTATCATTTATTATTCTTAAATCCTTGAAGTCTTCCTTGGCTCTCTGCCGACAGCTGCAAACTCCTAAATACACTCATTGCACCATAAATGAGCAGTTCTCTAGTGAGGTATATAAAATCTCTGTACCCAAAGTACTTCTTAAATCATTTATTTGTTCTATGGGTCCTTCAGTGAGATTTCTGGATGGCTCTCATCCACATAAGAGATTTTCTGGCCACGCTCTATGTTCATAATGCCAGGGCTTCATTTATCTGTTGGGATGTTATAAAAGACCCAGCATTTGGAGAGTGCTCTGATTCTGCTCCTTTGGTACACCTTTATGTTGAAGTGAGGGATCAGGAGGGCTTGGGAGTATTCTACTGAAGAATATTTCCTGATTATACTCTTCAACATTTTAAGAGAATTCAAATCAACAACCAATGGTTTTCTGTTAAAGTGTAAGGATCTGCTCTTTAATTAAATATATCTATGTATGTATGTGTGTGTACATATATATAAAATATTTTATATATATATTATATATATGTAATATATATAAGCAACATCTCATATTTCCCAGAAGTATCTAAAACCTTGACTTACTAATGAGTCATACTTACTACATTCACAAATAGGAGAATATTTTTTAAAAAGTACTTCAAAGATATGCAGTCTATTCATTTCTAGAAATGTAATTAAAATCAGTGAGTTCCCAAAAGCAGCCTATAAAGAGCCATGCTAGGTTGGCTGCACAGAATCAGCAGAAACTTAAAATTGCAGATTCTCGGATGCCACCACAGAGAGGATCTTGGGAATAGGGGGTGGGGTAGAGGTTTAGGAACCAGAGTTAAACCTCAAATTTATGCAGGACAGAACTACATCAGCACCACACATTTTTAGCCTGCTTTCCTAACGTATCATTATTTTGGCTATACTCTTAAAATGCTGGAATTCCCATACGCTGAGGATCGGCTCAAGGAAACTCATATTGAAATCTCCATAGGGAATGAATTCAATTCAGAAAACATTCAAAGGAAACCTATCACTAATAGTGATAGATTATGAAAATTTAAATAGGAACATCACCCACTCCCTATTTAAAGAAACGAGATTACTGAGAACACTGTTCCTTCTACCAGGTTTTACTCTCAGAAACTAGCTGTACTTTCCCAGAATATCAGCTTATTTTCAACTTGTGGACAGTATCTGTAGAGAAGTTGCAGAGACAATTCTGCAAGCCACCTCTAGACAAATTTAAGAAAACTTATAGAATGCATTTCATAACAATATTAACCCTTTTTACCTTATTTATTTTTTGTTTTGGTTTCTTTTTTAATTTGGGTATGTTACATGCGTTGTAAAGACTTCAAATAGTTTTCTAGTAAGTAGAAGTAACACAAGTAAAATAATAACTCTGGCAAAGCTCTTCTCTCCAGGTTAATTTCTCTGCCCACGCTCTTAATCAGAGGCACACCTCAGAATTATCTGAAGATCTTTTAAAAATATATATATTCTGGACCCCTCCTTCAGAGAATCTGATCCTAGTGAGTCATAGGTGGGGGTATGCTGTTTACTCTCAATAAAACTCCCCAGTAATGTTGATGTATACACCTGTAGTAAAGAACTGGTGGCTACCTCTTTAAATATAAGTTATTTGAAGAAAGTAGGTTAGGGAGGTAGGATGAGATGGATCAAATAATACTTTCCCATCACTTATTATAAGTTGCAATAAGACAATGAATGGTACTAGAGAAGTGGAGTTCTTGGTCATATGTAAGCAGAAGAGAAAGACTATAAGTTAATATTCTTATTGGAATATCACTCAGAAGAAATCGATTTTAATAGCTCTTATGTTACAGCTTTATTGGGAAGATTTGCAGAGAGAGAAGAATATCACTCTTGTCAACAGGATTTCCTTGTATTACTTCCAGTAGTCACTCATAATCCTAGTGCACACCTGAGAGATTTAAATACAGGGTTTCTTTGATATTCTGAAAGTGCTATACCAAATAAAATAAATTACTTTAAAAACTGTGAAGAGAAATAGGAAGATGACATGGGCATTAAAGTAAAATCTGTCTACTGATGATAGCAGCTAACTGATTCCAATAAACATTCTAAGTCCCCTTATCCATTGTGATAGAGTAAATTCCCTTGCAATACAGGATAGATTTCTTAATATGATATGCAACATAATATAGTAACAGAAACCAATCTTTTAAACAATCTCAGGTCCCAAATTTATACTTAGAACCTTCTATTTCTCCTAACTCAAAGTGTATACTTCTAGCATTTCCATAGAGGACCCATGTTTCCTATTAAGACAGTACTGCCAGTGCTTTCTAAAAACCCAGTCTAGAAGATAGTAATAGTTACATGTGAATTGACCATTTCAGTCTCTTTATTTTTTTAGTTATTTTATCTTCTCTCAGAAATATTTTTATTTTCTTCAAGTTGCTTAATACTAAAAAGAGAGACATGAAAATATATGCTCAACACCTACTGCTGAATTTTTAAAAATTATAAAACAGCATATAAAGTGTATGGTAGGAAAAACTGATCAGAAAATCAGGGTGTGGGGCATACAGACATGGCCTTTTATACAGAGTAAATATAAGATGACAAATGTGGAACAGAGATTGGCTAGTCTCGTCAGATAGGAATTAATATTCTCCTAATGTGGGACTATGTATTAATTTGACTTAGCAGAAATAAAATGTGTTAAATCGTAAACTTAAGAGTTTTGTGAGAAACAGACCAGATGAAGAGAAGGAGACTACGGAATGCAGTATTTTGGTGCCATAAAATATAGATGAACCAAGCACAGAGTTGCAGGTTAACCAATGAATGGAGGATTCACCTTCATCAGAGTGCTTAGGTACTACTACTTGCTCCAATTATGCAGCCCTCTTCTCCCACTAAAAATAAACACAGCCACATGCAAATGGAGTATGTAAAAGTTAAGAATAACACAGTAGCTCCATCTTGGGGCGAATTATGGAGAGTGGTTTGGGAAGGGTGTGAACAGAAGATAAGGAATGAAATCTCAAAGGGATGGAATTGGCTGAAATTGAAAGGAACTGCAATGTCGTTACTATACTGCGATTTGAGCTCAGAAACCTTTTGATATCTACTGAGCTCTTTCATTTTCTACTAGTGGACAAGGTCACTGTAATGAAACTGCACTGTTGTGAAACCACAGAGCTACACCTGTTCTACACAGTGGCCCTTGACGTATGGAAAGAGCTCATCAGATGACAGTGGTGCTATTCAGATACACTGTATTGCATTTAATTATCAAAATGTTGGTATAATACTATCATCTTGGTCTTTTAAAAATTCTATATCAATGCCTCTGAAGATCAAGATCAAGAGCTCAACTATTCAATTTATGTAAAAACAAGTTACAAATCTGAATACATCTGTGCATGCCCGTATCAGTTACAATACTATATTGTGGTATTGTAAATCTACTATTGTAAGAATAATTCTTTCTAAAGTTCAAATCATAATGCTGAAACCCATCTACTTAATGCTACATGGGAATCTGTCTGTAAAAGAAGAAATTAAACAAACACCTAAAACATTTCCTAAACAACTAAAAACAAAACATGCAGACCTTATGAAAAAAGTCATTTATTAAAAAGGTCAGTTATTAAAAAAAGGCAAATGAATTTGAGAAAAATGTGTTTAATTTATCTATTCTCATTTCTCCAACTATTACAGAGAAATAACACTTTTCTACAGTATGAAATGTTACTCTAAAATATATTCATAACTCAATGACGAAATTAATCTTAAAAAAATCAAAGATATTCTATTTTCAATTTTGCTAGAACATATTGTCTTTGTTTTTGTACAGTATTTACTTTAAATATTTTATTATTTGCTAATAATTTTAGAATATTTTCAAATATTTGTATTTCTATAAATTTATGTTTTATAAGTCTATACACATTTTTACTTGAAATATAATAAATATTTAAAATTGGCTAATTTTGTTTTTAATTTTAAGAATTCTGAAAAAATCAAATAAATATATTAGTGCTTTTTCAGTATATATATTTGAGTATACTAAAAAAAGAAAAGTGTTATTTTGCTCAAATATGAAATTTAGTTGAGTTCATTCTATTAATAGCTTTAGTGAACTGGTTTGGGTTACTTGTTGGTTTCACAGCATTTTCAAGCTTCCTGCCAAAAAGGGTCAAGCCTAATCAAAGCGGGCAGGATAGGTAGAGGGAGAATTAGCAGAATCAACTCATTTACCTTGAAAAAGGTATATATAGTTATATGTATAGTTATTTTTGACTGCAAAGAAGATTGGCACCCCAACCCCTGCGTTGTTCAAGGGTCATCTGTATATGTACAAAGTGGTGTCTGGTAAAGGGGTAAAGTAAATTGTTACCCATGGTTATCACTGAGTAAATTTCAGATGACTTTTACCATCTCCTTCATACTTTAAGATAACTATCGTTTATTTTTTTTAATAAGCATCTTATTTTATAACAAAATAATATGATCTTGATAATAAAATGCAGTTTAATAATATGGACTAACCTGTTGAAGACTCCGATTCCCTCAATTTCTGAGATGCCAAAAGTTTTTCCTGCAAAGCTTTCTGGGCAAGTTGTGCATCCCATTCTTCCAGTTCTTTTTCAAATCGCTGGTTATCTTCCTCAACAAAATCTCTTAAATCTGGTGGTAATGTTTCTATTCCAACAAGGGCCTGCCCAGTTTCTTTATTAAACTCCTCTGCAAATTATATTTCAAAAACTAATATAAAATTAAAAGTTAAAGAAAAAATGCAAAGCTTAAAATAGAATGCATTTCAAATAGAATTTAAAGTATGAATTATTACCATTTAGAAAATAAACGTTATCTAAAAATTAAAAGAAAACTCAAACAAATGCTCAGAAGAGCAATGATGCAAATATTTGATAATGAGTTATAGGTAATGTTCTCAGCTTTTATTTTTATTTATTTTGGAGAAAAGTTATTCTTTCATCCTTTCAGTTTTTATTTTTAATTTGAAGAGTAAAAAATGGAATAGATATAAAGCCAAAATGGCTGCTTGAATACTAATATGGTATTACTTTTTTTTATTATGAGAATACCAGATATTTTATTATTCATGAAGTAAAACCTATCACAAAGTGAGAAGAAATAATTCATAACCTTATTAAGCTCAAAACAGAACTAAAATTCTTTTTCATCTAAAGCAGTTAAGTCTAGCAATATACTTATATGTAATTTGAAATTAATTGACATAGCAAGGTTTTTTAAAACATTGCATAAATATTATTTTAAAAAGTTACTCAACTTCTATTCCACAGAAACGATAAAGTTTAGCTTTCAGTCATAAGTGGACTGCCTAGCTAATTTTGCTGAATGGTTAAATACAAAAAGAAAGTATATTTTATCAGTTTCAACAAACTTCTAAGTGTTTTCTCTATGCGAAGCCTATGTTTGAATATGAAAAATAAAACGATTAAGACATAGTATGACATGATCCCTGGCTTTGAGCAGATCAAAGTGAAGTAGGAAAGACAAGTTGACATACAATTCCAGCACACAATAAGGACCTGATAGGGGTAAGCTATGAGAACACAAGGAAGATTACTTTCTGGCAGATAAAGGAAATTTGGCAGAGCAGATGATACCTAGTTGAATCTTGACAGATGAGTGGGAATTAGGAAAGAAGGAAGAAATAAGAACATTACTGGTAATAAATAAAAAAAATAAATAAAAAAAAAGAATATATGGAAATAAATGTGTGAATAGAATATAACAAGAAGTTCAAGTATCAGTAAAGTCTGAAATGAACTATGGTCATAAATGAAGCTAGAAGGACAATCAGAGGCCAGAAAATGGAGGTATTATTTGTCAGGCTAAGGAGCTTGAATATGAGTCAATGTGTGATGTAGTCATTAAAGAATTTTAAACTAGGAGAAATATGTCACATTTACATTTTATATTGTTACTAAATAGTTACTGAATAATTAACTTTCGATACAAAATATATTCCAATTCTCAGCTCTGGTCACATTACTTTTCGATTCTAGTTTACACACTTATCCAATAGTATTTCCTAATCACATCTATCACCTTCTGGGTTATACTTAACGAATCACGCTGAGACCAGAGTCACATAAAAGGGCTACTTATTTAAAAATATACACCATCGTATATATATCATATTCTTACCTTGTATTAAGAATTGTGCCTTATCATTTATGTACATTAAACAGTATGCACTGGCATTTCTATAACCACCAAAAGAATCCCTCACTAGCTCTTCCCATGATGATTTTGTCACAGCAATATCATTGTACTTCATCCACCTGTTTTCATGATGATCAAAAATGTATGCCCAGTAGTGCCCGGCATTAGCTTGGCCTTCATGAACTAAAACAGCATGTAAGCGATAGGGAACCTAAATAAGAAAACAGAAGAGTTAAACAGCTGTCAAGTAGTCTATTATGCCACATTCCAAGAAACTCACAAACTATCTGACTGGAGGATATCATAAGAGCATACGTTTCTTAACAAGAGAAAATTGTATGAGATGAAAATTTTGAAAACAATTAAAATATGAAATAATAAGAGAAAAAAATAAGCTAAAGATGTGGATAAGTGTATAAATAGGATGATTTTCAAAAATTTGAAAATGTATTTATGTATTTATTGACCAATTTCAGTCACTTCTTTTGAATAAAAAACTTATGATGAACATTTTTATATACAGCACATGCTCTGTCTAAATCTTCACAATTATAAATTGATGGCTGAGTTCAGTAATATGGCTTACATAATGTATAACAGAAGCTAAAATGTAATTGAGCTCCATACTTTCTCCCATAATCTTACTAACCTTAAGCAACCTTAAAATTTCTCCCATAATATTTTATCTTTAACTATTAAAGTATTTTGGAAAATTTTGATAAATCTTATTGTAAAATAATAAAAAGAATAAGCAATAAATACGGTATGAGAATATAAGTAAATAGGAGAAATACTGATATGGCTCCTTTAAGTTCAGCAATTTTATAATAAAACATGTAAGGAGAATTAGGTCAAGATATATAGAGATAAATAAAAATATGTAAATAATTTTGATAATGCTTACTATGTCAAAATTTAACTTACCTGGATCATAGATTTGTCAGAGTACATTAGTTCAATTGTTCGATGGATTCTGGATATGCTTTCCTGCAAATCTAAGAATAGAAGATATCATTTAATGATTAACATCAAGTATGTATCTACTAGACTTAAAGTGGGGACTAAAGGTTTTCCTACCAATATGTTAACCTGAAAATAGGGAAAGGCCTTCCTAAGCTTGATAGAAAATCAAGTAACCATAAAGGAAAAGATAAGACTCTCACCCCAAACTTAAGAAAACCTACATTATAAAAACAAAACCAACACGAAGGAAGTCAAATGACAAACAGGGAAAATAACAGCTGCAGCATACACTATCTAGGAAACAGGTTAATACCAATAATGTTACAGTTTCTATTAAGCAATAAGAGAAAGACAATAGGTTCACTATAAAAAAATGAGCAGATGTCACAAAAAAAAAATTTGTAGAAAAGTAAAATTTCACTCATAAAGGGAATGCAAGACACTAAAATACCTTTTTTCCCCTCCTTTTTTTTCAATTATCAGACTGCCACAGACTAAAAACTGCCCAGAGCTAAGGAGGACATGGAGAAAGAGGCTCTTTCACACAGTTAGTAGGAATGTAAACTGGTTCAATGTTTTGGGGAAACAATTTTAAAATAGTAAAATTTAAAATGTATATACTTTGGACCAGAAATGGCACTTTTAGAATGTACTGTGCTCACAAATGTATGTAAATATGTGTGTGGAAGGCCAGCACTATTCACAGTATCAATATAGAAATTAAAATATATTGTATTCATATGCTGGAATACTATACAACAGTTTAAAAAATAACCCTAACAGCTAATATCAACAGTGATAAAAGAAAGAAAACAAATATTCCTAGGAAAATCTTTCTTGATCCATGTTATCGGTCCAGAACCTTATCACGTGAATATTTCTCAAGTTTCTCAAACTTAAAATAGCCAAAAGTGGACTCATTATATCTCTACTTCCTCTCCTGAGGTGGAGACCTGTGCACCCACCCTTCTCCAAAGTACACTCTATCTACTTATTCGTACCATTATGAATGACTAAGGGGACATCTTTGAGTCTGCCCTCTGTCAATGACCTAAATCTGTCTCCAGAGAATTTCAAATTCATTCATTCCTTTCCTCCCTAAATGCCACTACTTAGGTGTCAAAAACTTCCTAGCTTTCCCCTTCTAAATATAATTTTATAAAACAAACACAACCTGTCAAGTCCAGAAGAAAATCATCCCAAACTTAGCAGTGTTCAGGATAAATTATGCACTTAATTAATGTGTGCTAATGAATTTAAATATAAAAAAATAGTAAGAGAAATATTTATAGTTATTAATGTTGTTAGTAACCATAATATCCTATTTATTCTGTTAAATTAGGACTGCTCTTTATTTACACATTATCTATAAAGCATCAAGCTGGGCATCTAAAATACAATAACCGATACTATTTAATGTAGTTCCAACTTTTTGGTATAAAACTGTAGTTATTTTAATATTAAAATCTTTAATTTTAAAAACCCTAGATTTTTCTTTTTTCATAGATTAATAAAATTGAGATAAAATTGGGGGACAATGATCAAGTATTATTTTTTTGACATGTAATAAGATCATAATAAAATCTACCATAAAACATTAACATAACTTCATTTAAAAAAAAAAGACATTTTTAGAGCACGGCATAGGGAGTTAGCCATTAATGTAATGGCTAGGTGGAGAGCCAGAGGAGAGAAAGAGCAATTAAGAGGATCGTTTTATAAACTATATAAATGTCTAACCAATGTACTGTATACTTGAAACTAATAATAAGATAAAAATTAAAAAAACACATTTTAACAATAAAAGTAGAAAGGAGATAGTTTCAGAATAAAGGAGACCTCCTTCCAAGAAAGGACAGATGGCAACTTAACACTAGCACACACATGCATACACACACCTCCCATAGAGCACTGTCCTTATTTCTTTTATTTTGCTACATGCCAGTTAAAACTCATTACAGGCTGGCACTGAGTTCATAGATCATGTCTAAAAATATCGTTAGAGCAGACTGAAAATTAAAATTCACATTTCTAATTTTAGGCCTAAAGAAAATTTTTTATGACTTGAACTTCATTGAGTAAACATCAAGGTAAGCTATTTGTACTAATTTATGTATGTAAAATATGATGCTGTATGATATTTCACCAATAAAGTAGCTGTGAATACCAGTTTGATATAAATTTAGAGCACTAAACTAGAAAATCAGACCATCTGCTCTGTCATTAATCAGCTATGTAACCCAGGGAAAATCTTTTGGTCTCTCTGAACCTGATATAAGATCATAAAAATGGGAGGCCAGGCTAGTTTATCTTTCAGAAAACCCCTTCTAGAAAAAAATACTATATGATATTTACATATGAAATCCAGAGGTGATTTCCCTTCTTAATTTTATCTGTATACATGTCATCTGAGATAATAGCAACTATGTCGTGAGAAGCTTCTTACCTCTGGTGTCATTTTCTATTTCTGTCCTCCAGCGATGTAAACAGCTTTCTAGCACAGAAAGTTCTTCTTCTGTTATGTGCCTTGGTGCTGGATGCATGGGAAGATCTGGGGGTATCCGAGACTGAGTGAATGGTTTGTGGATTACCGATCTTGATGAAATAGCAGCTATTGATGCAGGTGATGTGCATGGCAATTCTGAAGAAGGAGCTCCCTGTTGTTCCGTTGTGCTGTATTTTTAAAGCATAAAATATAAGTAAACTTTCCAAACTCTAGACAAAGACAATGCTAAACATGTAGTATTAAATTAGCTCATAATTTAAAAAAAAAAAAAAGGTCTTTAGAAAAAAGAGAGAAATATGTGGATTAATCCAATAATCTAATGAGACTCTTAACGTACGAGGACTATATTATTATAAGGGCAAAATCGTTTGGTTATAGAAATGGCTTGATCATCTTTATTTAAAAAAAAAAAAACAAACAAACAAACATATGTACCAGAATTATAAAGACCGTCCCTTGCTAATACTTACCAGCTTACAATATAGAAGAAAATTTTAATTTAACAGTATTATTTTCATGGATAAAAGGTTGAAACATATAACATACCAGAACAACCTAAAGTATAATTCTTAACAGAAAAAATATGAAAAATTCAATCCACAGCCATAAAACCTATTGAAAAAAATAAAAAGCACTCAGAAGATGTACAATCTTCTAAGTGAATCTAATCTTTTTAGAGTTCATTAAAATCAGTAACAACATGCATTTTATAAAACCTTCTTTAAAGAGCATCAATTATATTGTTATGTAATATAGGTAGCACAGCTGTCTCTTGTATCAAAAAAAACTTTACCTTGATAATGCTTGTGATGGTATGGAACCACTAGGTGGGGAACTAGCATCAATATCATCAACAGGAGAAGTGCAAACAGGTTTACTTGAGGCAAATTCCAATGCATACTGTAGAACATCTACCAAGGGGAATCGTTTGGGACCCGAACCATAGCTTAAATATCTGTTAACCATAAAATGTATGAATGCTTTTATTTGTATGTAAAGAGAATCTGTTTTTTTAAATAATTTTTATAAACCATCATAAAAACATTTCAATGAATCTTCCTCAACAATGAAATTAACTTTGCTTATAAATGAAGATTAAGACTAAAAATACATTCGAGAAATAAATGTCCTTCAAAGAAACCAAAGCTGATTAAAATTGAATGTGTATATAAACCGTTGTAAATTTTAAATGCCGCTCTAAGTTGTAACCCAATAAGAAAATGAAAACTGACAGTGCCATCTACTGTTTTTATTTTTAGATCTGTCTTTTGGTCTCATGACCAAGATGGTGACTAATATTGTCTTCCTACTTATTACCTTCAATTAATTTTCAATATGATCACTGCTACCTTTTATGAATCATAATTACTGAAATATATTATTTTTTGTATAAAAAGTTTGAAGGCATTAATTTTCAAATTAACGTTAACATAAGGGAATACAGATTAGATAGGAGGTTGCAAACTGGGCTCTCTCGGGCTAAATTTCAGGCTTTGGACTTTTGTATGAACTACACAGCATTTCATAGTTTAGATTCTGGCTTCTTCTGGAAACAGTTTGAAGCCCTAGATGACAGTAGGATGAAGTTAATCAGGATGCCATCCACCAGTGCGGATGACAGCCGCTCCACAGGGGTGTGCTCTCTAGGCAACCCTTGTCCACCACATCTATTTGACTTGCTTCCCTTCTTCACAAAGCCCTCATAAGGCACTAGTAGGCATCTGAGTTTGTATCTTCAGCATTAAGGAGAAAAACTGTCACCAACCATTTGAATGGAAATCTTGAGAGTAATATTTCGTCTCATGAAAGAAGCTTCGATTGTAGATTAGTTTAATTTTATATTTATTTTCGGCACCCATAAGCATTACCAGTTGATGGTGAGAATATTTAATTCTAAACTCTAAAATAATATTCTAATGTCATTTATAAATTATTTTAAGTTTCTAACAGAATTCAAAACTAAACTATATGAGCAAAAATATTAATTAAAAATGATTATCTATTACTAGAATCATTCATAAATACTCAAGGCAAATTTAATATTAAAGATTCTATACAGTCACTAAAATATGAATTCCTACAGTTAGATCATAATTCTGTAAAATATTTTTCTATATAATTCTGTACAATACCTTTCTAGTCTCTGTTGTAATACTGTAAGGTAATCTTTTAGTCTCTTGATCTCTTCCCTCTTAATTCTTGTTATTTCTCTGTTTCTGTGCATGTATCTATCGGGAAAAAGAAACGTAGCAATCATTAGTATTTCTAAATATCATAGAAGTAGATTCAATATTAAGTCTAACCAATACCACATTCAAAATTTGAATGATCAGTTCATTCAAAATTTTATAATAAATCAGTACAAAATAGTATTTTTGAAAATTCTGACAGAATTACATGAAAAATAATAATTTTTAAAAACTTCTTTATAACATTATTCCCATTAACTATTACTTTTCTAAATAAAAAAAAAGAACTCCGTTTTTCTTGAATGCTACTAGATACACTATGCAAAAAGTAAAGATTAATTATAAGCAAAATTCTTCTCTAAAAAATATACTTCTTCACTTGGTTACTAAACTGTTTCCAAACTAAGCATGCTGTATATCAAACCATACCTGTCCAGATATAAAACAGGAGGAAATTCTAATTTGTTATGAATTTTTTCTGGTCTTCCCAATGTCTGATTAAATTCAAATCTTGACAATTCAAATGTTAACACAGGTGGTAGTTCGGTAAACCAATGCTGAAAGAAAACAACAAAAAACCTTAGTATCACCTTTCTGTTTTCTTCATTTCAATTTTAGGCACAGGATGTTAGCACTGGCATTTTTATATGTATCATCAAACACTGACATCACAAATAATTGATTGGGTATACAATTTAGGTAAAAGTCAACTTCTTCCTAAAAAATTTCCACACCTCTTAAAAATTCCAAGGATGAAGATAACATACAACTAGGAAAGAGAAAAAGATTCTAACGACTTCCAGGAAATCTTCTTCTCTTCTTCCAGGCTAATTTTTTACATTAAAATTTCTAAGCCAAAAAGAAATCATAGTTTAGGAGCTCAAGTCTTCTGGCTTCTTCAATATTATGTCACTATTATTACCATGAATGGTACATAAACTAATTACAATCAACCACACTGTTAAATACTTGTGACAAAGTAATTTGTAAGATGTAGTACACAAAGGAAAAAAGATTTATAGCATAAATGATCACAATTCTCATACTAAAAACTAAAAACTTTTTTTAAATTGAATTTTCCCACTGGAATTCTGGCTAATTTAAGATAAAGATCACTAAACAAATATGGAGTTTATACTTATGATAACTATATTTAAAATCTTATTAAATGACTAGTATTTAAAGAATTAAATGCCTCATTGCTATAAACCAACTCCTCCATAAACTTTGGCAACTGTTCAGTTAAGCATGACAATGAAATTTCAAAAGAAAATCATTTTCATAAAACAGATTCAAGTTTTACATACACATTATTACTTAAAGAGAAAGAAAAATGAACAAACTTGTGAATCAACAAATATAGAAGTATAAAACAACGTAACAAATATGTTTAAAGTGCTTATTGTAAGCTGGGTAGTATACAGCTTTTTACTACTGTAAAAATAAATTGCCACATACTATATGTGATACTTTCTTTGACTGGCACAAAATGCCACCACACAAATGTCAATAAGCTAACAGTACACTAATTTAAATTCAAACATTCAAAAAAGGCAGAAACGATGCATATTTGGCAAACTAGATTTAACTAAGATCTTGAATGTTGCTACTTTTCTCTAAATAAAGCCGATAAAAGTAAATGGTTATTCAAAATGATTTCTTGCTCACAAAATGCTAATGATTATCTGAACTGAGATTTTCTGAGTTGGATTTGATTTATCTTTTACTAAAAGTTGAAGTTTAAAGAATTTGTTTTATTTTATATTAGTATTACCAAAGTGACTAGAGAAAGTTATGAAAGATCTAATATCAGAAATATATCTTAAGTTTTAAAATTTCTTGAGCAAATTTGCTTATTTTGTTCTCACATGACACTGACAAGAATTTTAGTTCTAATTCTCACCTAAAACTACTATTAAGAATTAAAATGTACCCCATATATCACAAAGAAAACTTCTGATGCCTTAAGATATCATTTTCTACTCCACTTTATGATACTCAAACAAGTATATAAGTAGATTTCAAGAACTAGTACTTCCACATTTTATTGCAATACTTTAAATGCCACTATTAAAATTAAATAGTTATATACTTAATTCATGGAAACCTACAACGGCCAGTGGAATGAAATGACACGAATTAGAGTATGTTTTTGTATAGAACATGAAAAGTCCAGGAAATAGCTTCTGTATCATACAAAAAGATGTTCATATGTTACATAGTATGTCTCTGTTGTGAATGCATTTCTTCTAACACCAGTGACAGTTTTTTCCTACTATAGAAGTGGAAGGATTTCATTTTCTCATTCTCAAGCTAATGGGCACAAGAGACAGCCAGACATTCCCTAAATTCATTCAAATAAATGTTATGGGCACCTCTAACTCTGCAATTTTAGGATTATAAAGTACAGCAGTACATAACTAGAATATTAAATAATATAAAACAATGACACTTCTCTTTCAAAATATTATTTTTCCATACAACAAACTTCTCTAATCTAATTGGTATGCTATGCTTTTGAGATACAGGTCATTAAAAATAAAAATGATACTTATATTATCCATATCCCTAAACAGATTTATTATTAATACATTACATAATGAACATAAAGAACTTATAGATAATCAGCACTGGCCACAAAAGTGCTTCTGAATTTATTATGACTATATATCTGACCTTAATTAGAAGTATTTTCTAGAGAGAATATAGTCATTTCTACGAGTTATAACAGTTGATTTTTCTATTAATGTGTTTTAAATACCTTGCTTTTGTGAGATTACATGAATACAAGGGAGGGGAAAAAAAAAAAAACCCAGAAAAAACAGACCTGCCATTTTAAATTCCCCATAGAACACCAAACAAAGCCAGGATATAAACTAAGAATGAGAATCAAAAACTTCCTATTTCAATTCAAAAGTTAGTTTCAGTCACTGAATTTTCTTTACTTATTTGGCCTTTCATTTTAAAAAATAAATTTCCCATATAACATCTACATATACCTTACATTTTACATGAAGTATTATTTCTCTAATTTAGGTTTTTTTTAAAAGTTTAATAAAATTTCTTTCATCACTTTAATTGTAACTTAGTAAAATCTTGTGTAGGGAAATTTGGTAGTACTTTCATTTTTAAATGAGTATGCTTTGTGACCCAAAGATTCCATTTCTAACTATCCTACATTCCTATATGCTCAAGGGTTTTTATAGACAGTCTTTGAAATAATTCTTTGTCAAAGAATTATTGTCTACTGTCCTGTAGAAGAATTAAATCAACTTAATTTTATAAATAAAAGCAATGTGATACTATGCAGTTTTCAAAAAGAATGGTGTTAAGTTATATACTGACATGGAATGATGCTCACAACACACCGGTGAGTAAAACACCCAGGTCTCAGGTCAGTATGAACAGACAAATGTTTATATGTGTACAACAATAGTCTAAATAAGTGGTGAATACCTACACCAGAAAGGAGGTATCTACTATTTGAAATTTTTTCCTCCAATAGGCAATCAAAAAATATCTCCAGGCTTCCTGGAAAGTTTGACTCATCTATAAATTGCACTCCACTTAATTAAAATTAAAAAAAAATTTGACTTAGAAAAATATTTTATAAGTATTCATCTTACATATAATCATTTTAAATTTATTTAGTTTTCTGTTGTTGTGCCATTCCTGATATTCAAATGCTTATAGCCCACTGAATGTTTTAACATAAGTGATTTTGGAGACTAAAGGTCTTCCTATTTTAGTTGACCACAGCTATTTCAGCAAAAAGATATTTTTTTGTATCAAAGTAAAATCAACAGTTTTTACTAAATAACAGTGTAACAGGTAAAAGGTGTTATCAGGGATTATGTCAATTTAGAAATAAGCCTAAAATGTTTCTCATTGGTCTTGGTAGAGACTCAAGAAGAAATAAAATAGTTATTCCGAAGGATATAATGAAATAAGACTAGAAACTTTTTAAATAATCTACTCCAGTTTGGTGATAGTCTCTTAAACGTGGTTGAATTATCATTGAAACTAGTGTCCAGCAAATCTAGGCAACTGGGCAACTTGTAATAGGAATCACAGGTAATCAAATTTGTTATTACTGAGACTACTTAGACACGACTAAACTTAGAGATGAAAAACCATTGTACTCCATAGGTTAGACGGAAAAACCTAGGCGGAAAATGTATACTACAGTATAGGGCATTAGAGTATAAAGATGAAAGATAAACCAAATTTTAAAAAATAAATAGTAAAATTCAGATTCAATGTAAGAAAAACACTGTTTAAAAGCTAGGAATATGTGAGAAAGATTACTTACCAATAAACCACAGTGTATTTTATTTATAAGCTACAAGGTAAAGAATATGCCATCCCTCCTTTCTCTGCACAAACCTACCACCCATCACCCTTTTATTTAATAGAAACAGATCACACTTTGGCAGGAGCGGGGTAGGGGGGTCCTGCTTTCTTGTTCCCTAATGGAATGTTGGGAAAGTCCCAATCCTTAGAGATCAGTTTCCCAATCAATAAAATAAATAAACTTAATTTAAATATTCTTAATAATAGGTCTATATCTTAACCACTTGGAGCTCTTCTGCTCACGCACCATATCCCTACTCTAGATTCCGACTTGAGAGCTTTAAAGTGAGGCCTAGGCACCTGTTGAGAATTACTGAAATAGATAATCTGCAATACTGTGAAAAAATCTATTTCACATATTCTTTCTTTCACTATTAAAAAAAGTGCAAAAATAGTAAATATTTATTTCTGTTTTTGTTTGGATACTTGAGAGAAGGAAGTGAGAATGCAATTAGAATAAGAAATGATTAATTATATCTTTTTTAAAAAGCACACAATTCAGATAAAAGCAATTTATTCTCAAAGATATGAGAACCCAGTCTCTTTTTAGATAAACACAGAGATATAATCACTCGATTATTAAGCACCTATTCAGGGAAAAAGATCTCAGGAACTTTTTTGATAACAATGAGACATTTCATTCAGTCAATAAATATGTATTATGTAATTCTATTTGCAGTTGACTATACTATCTACTAGGGAGGGACATAGCAGGGAATGGCACAGATGAAGATCCTATACCCATACATGGAGCTTACAAAGAGGCAACTGCATAACGATGACTAATTTGGGGGCACGTGATCTGTTCTTTGCTTTCTATTATAGTAACGCTCCCAGATGGATAAGTACCTGGATGGGTAGATGGATATACAGATGAAGTGGGAGAGACAGACTTGGATGGCAAGACAGACATAAAAAGTTTATAATATATTTTTTAAATTATTTCAGTCTTGAGAAAGCAAGTTTCTTCTTCTGATATTCATGAAATTACACAGCAATTTCACAAGAAAAGTATTCTGGTGTTTCCTATTTAGGCTTGGACAAATTCCAACAATATGTGATACAGGTAACACGTGTCTATATAAAATTCCACCCTAATATCAGTGTTTTTCTCCTTTACTTCCAGGACTAGCATGTTTTAATGTTTGGTACCTTGACTGAAAAATCTAAAAAGACTAAACAATGTCCTAAAGAAAGATTTTAACAGAAAATTTTGAGACAAATTGTTTAAGTGACAATTTAATACAGATTATAGACTATATTAACTGTGTTAATATAGTTAATTATATTAACATAGTTTCCCAAATATGTCTAAATTACCATCATTAAGTCCAAACACATATTCAGAGTATTCTCGCTCAATTATTAGGTAGCTATATAAATAGAACTTTAAATTGTGCTTTACAGCACTGTAAGAAAGTCCTAGGGGGAAGGGAAATAAAGTAGATGCTAAACTCACCTCTTGGCCTGATTTTCCTGAATTCTCTGAATGTAAAGATTCAATTTCTCCTTCAATCATAGCAGCTTCCAGGCATTCATGTAGGTCTTTGAATCCATTGACCTGAAGTGGGTACTGACCAAACATTTCGGTATTTTCAAATTTTTTACCTACAGGAGGAGCGAAAGTTGATTAACATTCCTCAATGTGGCCTTTTAGCTACTAAATGTATACATGACTTATCTCCTGAACGTGAAAACCGTAACTCTGACTGATTATGTTCCAGAGAGTAGTGAGTTAATCTAATTTTCTTGTTGGTTTATATATGTATATATGTACATTAACATCTAGCCATAGATATTCATTATACAACTCATATGTATATATGTAATTATATACACACACCTCTATGTATGTGCATACATACATACTGATTCTTTTAAAAAGTTCCTTTTAAGGGCAAAATACTGTGCTAAACACTGAGAATATGTATAGCAGTGAACAAAAGAGATATGGTCCCTGAGGTGATAAAACTCAGCTGCTTTTGGAAGAAAGACATTATACATACTAATTGCACATATAATTATGAACAAATAATTGTTTATTATTATAAGTGTTATAAAAGTTGTTGTGGTAAGACAAAATGCTGTGAGAAGGTACAGAAAGGGGAGCTAACCAAGTCTTTAGAGCTGGAGGGTAGAAGAGAGAAGATTTCTATAGCAAAAAAAAACCAAAAAGCAAAAAAACCACACACACATTTATGCTGAGACTTGAACAGTGAGTGGGAGTTAGCCACTTGCTAAGTATTCTTGGCCAAGAAATATCATACACAAAGACTTTAAGGCTGTAATGAACGTGGTATATTTGAAGAACTAAGAATAGGACAGAACAGCTTAGGGAAGCAGTGGAGAGATGACAATGAAGAGTTAGGTAGGTGGGTCGAAATCTATAATCTAACAACCTTTGTTAAGAATTTTTTTCAGTATCTTCTGAGTATAATAGAAAGTCACTGCTTGGTTAAATCTAGGAATAATAGGATCAGAGTTATGTCTTTGAAACATCCATATGGCTTCTGTGTTAAGTGGGTGGTACACTGTTAGGAGACTATTACAGAATCCATCTAGAAATAAAGGTAGTATGGAATAGGCTGTTAACAGTAAAAGTGTACAAAAGCAGATGAATTTACACATACACACCTTTATACATATATACAAGAGGGAACACCAGTAAGATTTGATTGATTGGTTTGCAGGCAGGATAGGGGTTAGAAGAGAAAGGAAGGTATAAGGAATGATATTCAGATTTCTAGCATCAACAATTGGATTCATATTTATGTACTGAAAGGGACATAAGGATTTTTAAGAAAAGCACAAAGGATTTTTTTTTTTCCTTTTAAGGCAGTAATGGCAATCATTGTTTTAGAATGGTCCACGAGATTTTAAGTTGAGAAGACGGTTTGATATATAAGTCTGTAACTAAGATTAATCTTCTGGTCTGAAGCTATATATTAGAGAATTGCTGGCTTTCTGATAGCAAGAAAGCAAGGGAGTAAATGAGACTGCCTAGGGAATTAGTGAACATGAAAAGAAAGAGAGCCTAACCTGAGCACCAAGCATCTCCTACTTTTAGATATAAGACTATAACTTCTAAGAAGTACCCATAGAGACATAAACAAACAAAAAAAAAAGCCAAGGAAATATGGTGCCATAAAAGCCAGAGAAGTGTTTTTAAGAAAAGAATAGGAAAAAGGAGCACGGAAGAGTAAAGTCAACAGAATTAATAGCTAATGAGTTCAATCTAAAAACTGAGGAAGGTACGATGAACTTGAATATATGTAGAAAATCAATAACCTTAAAAAGATTCCCTTTATAAGAGGTCTGGGGCCAGAAGCTAGAGTGAGATGGTTTGAATAAATGGAGAGTTAGCAGGTGAAAACAAACTCTATTTTAAAGGGGCTTAACTCTAAATAAGATAAAATAAGATTAACTGCAAAAAAGTAGGTGAAGGGAAAAGTTTTTTTGTTCTTTTTTTAGATATGAGATACCAGATCATGTCTAAATATTGATGAGGAAAACATATTAAAATGGGAGAAGCTGAAGATACAAAATAAAATAATAAAAACCCAACATCTACAAGATAACGGATACAGTAAGGCCTGAGTGAAAGCATGAAGAAATGGGATTCTGAGCACGTATAAATAGCCTTTTGATATGACTGAATAATTTCTTTATTATGTGGAGGGACAAAAATAATGTAGTAGAGTTAGGAATGGATCCAGGTTGTGAAGCTCATATATTTGATGAAGTTGTTTTAAAGAACTATGACAAAGCATTATAAACACGAAATTAGATTCAGGGCTTTAGATAGGACCCATGTTTAGGCTTCACTAGCATCATGGTAAATCCATGAAATCTGAGGTAAGGTGTTTCTCAGACAATGAAGAGACAAAGAAGTTAAATTGGAAGTAGAAAAAACTGAAATTGTGAATGCAGAAAACGGGATAGGAGACCAAGATTAAAGAAAACAAGTATGAATGACAGGTAGGGTTATAGAACTGGGACCAGTGTATCTACTACAAATTCTTGATCCATTTATAATTAGCCCATTTGAGTGACTTTCAGGTACTCAATACATGCAGAGAGATGAATAGATTAATGAAGGTCACAGATTAGCCAGAGATGGTTATAGAAGAGAATGAGGGAAAGGGAGTTTTAGAAATTTATAAGAATAATTATAATGGACAAGGAAAGAAGTAAAGTAAAAAAAGGGGCTGAGAGAAACTAAATGGAGGGGTCGGTGGACTATAATTTCTGGAAAAGTTGAGAAACTTTTGCAATGTTAATAAACGAACTGAAAATCATCTCTACTTAGGAGTCACTGGTCTAAAAGTGTTAGGAAGATATATATGTGATAAGAAAGTGCTCTAAAATAAATTTACTGAAGTAAACACATAGTTCATGTAGAAATGTATTAAAGTCACATTTATGTAGCACAACAGCTTTGAAACAATTTACTAATACAAAGTACAAAAACTTCGACACTGATTGACAAATTAAGTATTTTAATAACAATCACTTTTAAGAATCAAGATAATACATATAGAAATGCTCATGAAGGGTATTATAAATAGTGCCCAGTCACAACCTAATTAGAGCTACTCTACTGCTTCAGATAGTGTTCTGCTTCAAATAAAAACCAGAATGGTAGTATGGACATCCGAGATTGGAATGTAATGTACTGTGTAAACTATTCCACTATTTATAAAATAAATATTTAGCATTTGAGGCAAACAAAGATATACTGACACCTCAACAGAACCTTTTAAATGCCTGACCAAATCCTTAGCCTCTGCCTTTTTCCAAATTCCAAACTATAAAACTATATTTAAAAAAAACTTCATGGGAATCCACGATTTAAGATTCTGTTTGTGGTTAGAGAAAGTTTCTGAATTTCATGATTTGCTAATGTTGTAATTACTAGTAAATAATTTTAGCATATGCATTTTGGATCGTTTCTTATAAAATTAATTTTTTAATGTGGTGTCCTCTTGTAAAGGCTATTAAATTGTTAACAATATAATTGAAATTTCTAAAATCATTTCCAAATATTTTATACTTCACAATAAAAGTTTATTTAAAAAGTTAAGAAAAAAAGATCCTGAAGGAAAACCAATTTTCCAAATTTTACACTTAGGGTGAACTTTCAAAAGTTGATGTATTGGGCCATTCAGAAAAAACAAGTTTTTAAAATTTTATGTTTTGGGACTTAGTAATATTATTATTTGAAGTATATCTACCTGGTCAGTTCTCTTTCTTTGTTAGAAAGAAAATTCAAAGAATAACTTTAGGTCCAGATTTTAAATAATAAGTATTTAGGGTAGATGGAGTAGTATCACTCTTAAGTAATTTTTTTAAAAGATAGAGTACGACTCTTTCTTGTAAACTAGAGTCTAAAAAATTTTATAATCACTCCTAAACCACAATATCCTGACTATACTAAATGGCTAAATGCAGCTTTTGACATTCAAAGACTTAAAACCCTCAAAAGCAGTGATCATTATACAAAGCCCATATTCAACTCCAGTAGCAGCTTCAAAAAGATCTACCAATTGCCCACTTAATCTCCATATCCCAACAATGGACAGAATCATAGATGCCTTCCAAGAGAAAGAACAAGAGGATCATATTAATTAAGTATCAATTAGCATGTGATAATGCATGCACTCTGTACCTTCATTTTCATTCACTCAATTCTGTGCTTTCTATATAATTGATTAGTAGTAGCAATGCAACAGGAACTATAGACAAAGTAAATCAAATTAAAATTAAAAAGCATTCAACAAATAGAGTTATTATCAAGACAAAAGAGCTAATAGATAGTATCTCTTCAATTGTAATAAAAAGTAAACATGTGTAGCTAACTATACCTTCGAGTACTCCCACAGCTAGGAATCTTCCATAGAACAACTCTACCATGGGGTTCTTTGGCTTCTCTTCATCCCTAAAGCATGTTAAGAAACATAAACGTGGTTATAATTTTTAGACTGTAAAAATACAGGACATATTAAAGAAACAGTAATATATGCCAAAACAATAACATTTATGTGGTTATCATGCACTTAGCTCTGGTATTTAGTATCCCCTTGGGCAAGATACTTAACTTTACTCTTCCATTTCTCTATCTGCCAAGTGAAGATAATAATAGTAATTGAACTCACAAGGCTATTTTAATGGTTAAAATGAGTTACTATGTGGGACACTCTTGCAAGAAGACCTGACACAGTTTGTGCTCATGAAGTACCTGATTTTTCAATTATCATTATAAAATTTCAATCTTAGACTTTTAGTCTATATAATATATGCTAACTTGGACTTGTTGGGAAGGGAGAAAAGCTATTCTTATCAAACATGGCTTGTCTATTTTCTGAATTAGAGTATTCTACCAGTGTTACAATCTTGTCAGACTAACAGACAGCCTATGTGTGGACTTAATCTGTGGTTGTCTACCTTGGTTTATTTGTTTATAAAAGCATATGTTCCTTGTATCTTTAAGGTTCTAATACCAAAAATTTATTGTGCATGTTCCCTCAGAGTGTGAAAAATATTTGTATCTCAATCTATGATAACCAAGGCTCCTTGAAGTTCTCTCAGTAATTTTTTGAATGTTATACACTGAAATCCCTAGTTCTTCTTATCGAATCTATCCAGATTTTTTGTAAGCACTTCATATGGTATCTTACCATCAACACATGACTCCCATTTTCTTTTTATCTGTAGACTTAAAAGGGCACCACTTGACTGTTTCCTGAATCCTTGTTCTGCATTATTCTACTCTGATTACATAGATCTTGCTTATTATTCACTTTTTGTTAATTTTCTAATCACCTTTTCTGAACTAGTAACTAACAAATTATCTCCTACTTTTCTAAAACTGTTTTAAAAGAAGCTAGAATTTTTCTATTTCTCCTGAAATCTTAAGTCTTACCTGAAATATGTCTCTCTCCTCATTGAATCTAAGGAAAAGAACTGGGTATGTAGGGTTAGCCTTTTCAGAGATCATTTTTTAGATCTTTCTGGCTAGATTCTGATCTTATAATGGAAATCTAAAGCTACCCAGCATTTGTAGCCACGAATTTCAAGCTGCTTGTCAATAACACAGATGTGACATTGGGTTCCCATAAGCCTATCTCAGACTCTTATTTCTCTGTTGACACTGAACACATAAGAGAAAAAAAAAAATGAGTACTATTTACAGATCTCCTAAAACCCCATCACTAAATTTCATGGCAACTTACGTCTCCTCTTCAGCTTTCATTTGGAAGGCATCTTCTAACCAATCTAATAATTTGTGTGTAAACTCACTCACATCTTGCTGTGGAAAGAAAAAAAGTCTTGGTGATGTTTGCGCCTACTAATAAAAATACTAAATATTGTAACATAAAACTTATACCTAGGCATCCAAATGTATAATTACTAACTTCTCATAAAGGTATCATATGAAAAGTTGCACATCAAATGCAAGAAATAGTTATAACTTAACCAGAGTATAAAATCAGTATTTGAGGAAAAATAAGCATTATATTGATAATGATTGTCATTGGATTTCACTTAAGGGGGAAAATGTGTGTGTGTGCGTATGTATATATATGTGTGTGTGTGTGTATGTGTGTGTATATGTGTGTGTGTGTGTGTGTGTGTGTGTGTGTGTGTGTGTATATATATATAAAATCAAAATTCAAACTTACAAATGAGATTTTAAAAAAGAATTGTCATGACCCCCAAAAGTTCTGTAAGGAATCTTTATAAAATGAAAGACTCACATTACCAAAAAATTCTTTATATTATAAAGAATTATTACTGGCTTCTCTCCTAGAAGACATGCTTTTCTTAACCCAACTTTTTTACACAACTTTTTAAAGCCATATCCACCTTAATTAAGATACCTGTTAACTTGAGTCCAATCAATCAGTGACTACTCCCTGACTACTGAGTTTACCATCTCATGAACTTCAAACTGATCCTCCATTCAGAACTAACACACCTATCACTTTTTGCCACCTCTTCCTTGGGTTCTAGCTCCCCCCAACAGAAAAACAGGAACAGGCAAGAGCAGCTGTATTTAGTAACTACCATAATTACTTCAATAATGTGAGTTGGAAAAAGAAAATAGGTTCATATAGAACCTAGAGAGAAAATAAATCAGAACTACTAAGATCACCCATCAAAGACAGATGAGTCAGTATACAACGAATACTTTGTTTCTCTTTTTTCCTTCTTTAATTTCTCTGACTTCTCAAACCATAACTGAAATGTTAGACATTTTCTATTTTATAGGAAAATTCCCTAAATTCTTTTTAAGAAATGAATTAAAAGCCACATATAGCACTACATAAAGAATGGAAAATAAAAGCAAAAAACAAAGTTAATGTAGTCCAGAAACTTTTTCTGAATAATTAAGGAAAACTCCCTGCCAGCAAAAACAAGCATATCAAAAGCATGTATACAGAATTGGTATTAGGTTATCAAACACTTGTGAAGATTATTAATTACACTTTGTGACCATTAATTTTACCCATTGTTTTCACTTATCAGTTTCAATCATAATATAAATTATATCTTCATTTGTCTTAGCTTTTTCAAGATTTTTTTTTCTTAATTTAAAAGTAAATCATCCAAATGTTTTAAATGGCTCCAGTTTATTTTTTATTAAAAAAAAAACCTGCTTATTGAACGATCAGATTAAATAAAACACAAACAGTTAATAAACAAGAAAGCACCATAAAACTACCTGCTGGGAGTCATTTGATTTGAAAGCATCCTTAAGAATTTCAACTGCTCTTGATGGATCAACATATTTCCTTTTGGTACCAACGAGAAGTGCAAATAGATATCTCAGTTCACGCATAAAAGGCAAATTCCGATACTCCTATAGGGGAAAAAAAGAAAAAAACCTTTAAATGAAGATTAACCAAATTTTTACTGGTAAACATATATTCATTTTAAAACTGAACAAAAATTTAAGTAATATAGACTAGGAATGAGTCCAGT
This sequence comes from Pteropus medius, assembly GCF_902729225.1. NCBI lineage: Eukaryota > Metazoa > Chordata > Mammalia > Chiroptera > Pteropodidae > Pteropus > Pteropus medius. The sequence goes on from NW_024354550.1 coordinate 2,477,690, forward strand.
ATGTCTGTATCATAATTAAAGAGTGTTGGTGTCATCTAGGAGACTCAAAGGAGTGAAGCACAAAAACAGCAAAGGAGCAAAGGATACGAGCTAAGCTTACAATTTCAGTATAAATGCCACATATTCATAGCAAATTATGTCAATACCCAGACAAGAATATCTTCCTCATTCTAGTCTGTTTATTATAATTCTTTCCATTCAGCAAGGCCCAGCTGCTGCTGAGGACAGCAATAACAACAATTACCATTCAGTGAGTGCTAACTACGTGCCAGGCACTGTTTAAGTACTTTACCTCAATAAACCCATTTAAGCAAAAAGCCCTCCTCCTTCATGAAGCCTTCTCAGACCCCTCCAAGGGAATGATTTCTTCAAACTCCACATCTACTAAAATGAATGTCTTTCATTCAACAATGAATCACCAACTGCCACTGTCATGTGATGATCCTAATTATCAGACTAATATTAGTCTATTAAGTAATTAGACTAGATCCTAATTACTTAATAGACTAATATTAGTCTATTAAGTAATTAGACTAGATCCAATATTAGGAATACTATGTATCATCCTCCTAGTGTTCCTCTTAAATCTTACTTTTGTTTCTCAATAAGAATAAACTCAAAGTGTATCTCACTTTTTGCTACACAAAGCAGGCATTCAGTTCTTACTGGTTGATTGAACTAAACCTCCAGAAAGAATAAAAACAATAAAATATTATCAATCATGATTTATTTTAACATGATTTATTAAAAACAATTTATTATAAAATAAGAAGAAAATTTTGAAACAGAATGTAATTCCCATATCTTAGTGAAATACTTTATGGCAATGAAAGCAATTCTTACTATGGTTAGCTCTTACAATAACAATTTTAACAGATAAAACTTATGCTATTTACATATTAGAAAAATTTTCCAAGTTTGTATAGTTGGCATTCTCAAAACTGTAAAATTGTAGGGTTGTGAGTATGTGCTGTTCAGACTAATATAATCAATTTAGAATCAGTTGCTTCTAGAATGCATTAAAAAGAAATCCTAAGAAATAGGGGTAAGGCAGGGGTCCCCAATCCCCAGGCGGTGGACTGGTACCTGTCTGTGACCTGTTAGGAGCCAGGCCACACAGCAGGAGGTGAGCGACAGGCAAGCAAGCGAAACTTCATCTGTATTTGCAGCCACTCCCCAGCGCTAGAATAACTGCCTCAGCTCCACCTCAGATTATCAGGCATTAGATTCTCGTAGGAGCACCACTCCCTGGTGCCAAAAAGGTTGGGGACCGCTGGACTGTAAGGCAATAAAACTGATCCCAAATATTTGCCATTTGATCCAAAAACTATACAGCACTTACAGGAATCACAAAGTGCACTGCCTGGCATAAAAATGCTGTGGTATGAAAAAACACGGATTTTATTTAAGTATAATAAATTTCATCATCAATGATAAAAGTTGAATTAGAAAACTAATTCATGATTTTTCTGTGGTACTTCTTACTCCCCTATAATTTCCCTACATAAATAAATTTTAGGAATGTAAATGCTAAGAATTTTAATCCACAAAATACTTTCCATAATATTCTTAATTTCCTGAGATCAATTTCTTCATTTATCACTATATCTAAAGTCAGTGCAGTTTTTTGAGACATTCCTTGCTAAGTAACAAGGATGAAATAAACGAGTTTTGAAAATTAAGTGAAATTTTGCTGAGAAGTGTATATGAAAAGGAAAATACTTTAATATAATGAGATATTGTTCCCTCAGTCAATTCCTGTGGCTAGAAAATCTTTTTGAAATTCAAAGGGCAAAACTGTAAATGATGTTAAGAGCAACTATGGTATTTGGCTAAATTATGAAGATACCACTGCATGTACAAATGATGGAAACACTTTTCTTTGTCCATTTCAAATAAATTTATCAGGGTATAATCTTATGATTAATAAGGCTTTAGCTATTTATATGGAGATTACTTCTATATATTATGAGCTTATGCATCTCTATGTTCTCAACATTTAATATATGTTTTGCCATCAGTCTGTAACTTTTTAAGCTAAAGAGAATATGTGTGAAGGTGGGGATAGGTGAGGTGTTCACAGTGAGAATCTATCTTTAAATTTCTGGTAACCTCACAGTTCTACTAGACATTAAAATTATAAATAGTACAAATAAATGTCAATATATAAAATTAGTTTTGATTTCTAAAAACAATAACTAAGTCTCCTACAAAAGAAACTTACTTCAAAGACTGTATCTTTCACTCAATAGGTATGGAATATTTGCAGCAACCTTTAATTGCTGATAAAAATATCCTGCTTAGCAGCGCATGCAAATGACTGCCCAACACTTTATAACCTCAAGATTATAGCCTGCAAAGCTGGTTATAAATCAAGTTATATTCTCACTGGCTTGCTTTATAAATGTTTCATATATGTGCAGAAAAGTAGTTTTCAAAATTATACACTAAATGAAAACCACAATTTAATAATTTATCATTACTACTAACAATACATCACACAAAGTTCAATACTTTAATGAAACCTAAAACTTTAACTTCTTTGTCTCTGCAACCAGTTTCTTTTAGGGCTACAATTTCTTTGTGACAAGATCACTAAAGACCTAAGCTCAAGCATATTATCTCCATAAACAATTTTTTTTCCATTAAGTATGATTTCTGCATGCAAATCAGCCCTATATTTTGAAAAGGTAATGTGAACAAAAACTAAGATCACCTGGTACTGTACCAGGCACTTTTAAGCCTTTTACATGTTTTATCTCATTTAATTCTCACAGCAACTCAATAAAATAATTGCTATTGTTATTTACACTTTTCAGAAAAAGAAACTGAGCAGAGATAGATTAAGTAAGGTGACCCTGTCTTGCTTTAGGTTCCACAGCCAGAACCTAGGCAATCTGGCCCTGGTGTCATGCTGTCACATTATATTGCCTAATAATATTAACTTACAAAATAGATTTGCACTGCAAAGACAGCCAGTGCAAAAATAACCTTTTAACGGGCTGGTCTTCAGAAACAATTGAAAAAATTTTTGATTTCAACATAAGTTTTCAGGAGACAATTAAAGAAAGATCTTGAATTGTAAATTGCAGGGTATAAAGTTTACTGAAATTGGACAAAACAAAAAGAAAAAGAAAAAAGCAATTACTAAAGTTACACAAAACAATGGCATAATACTGATATACAGGTGAAGAAAAATTTAAATTTACAATACAGTGACAAAGAACAGAAAGTTACTATAGTAGTAATTGAGATTAATGCATTGACATTTAAATTTGACTGTTTCAAGATGTAATGAGAGGTAAGTGCTCTCAAAACAGACATATAAAAAATGAAGACCACTTGCTTAAAAATCTTTTTAATTTTACCTTTTGGTTTCGAGGTAAATCTTGAGCATTTGACGGAGGCTTGTAATTCAGAACTAATCTTCTAAATTCCAAAAGATTGAATAATGACTGAAAAAGAACAACAACTTAAAATAACCTAAGGGAAAAGTCTATTAACAGAACTGTAAAAATATGATGCATCTCAGATTTATTTCTGACAATTATTCTACTTATCACAGAATTGCTGCAATTGGCACAAGCAGGCCTATTTTCCCTCTGGGAAAAGTCAATTTTCTTATAATATTTTGACACAGTATTCTTTATTATTAACAACATTTATTGTACTACAAAACAGAAAATTATACATGAACAACTCAAAAAAAACATACTATGCATTATAGTAAAAACTTTCTTCATATTATCTTAATAAACAGTTTTCTCAAAATAAACAGTTTTCTCAAAATAAATGCAAAGTCTAGAACTTTTTACGCACATTATTTTCTCTATAAGTTTTCTAGGTATCAATTCTGCAAAAATACAGAACAAATAAAGTTATGAACCAAATGCATGGTGATAGAGACACAAAGAAATTACATATTATATCTATGCTCAAGGAGACACACAACCTAGAAGGGAGAGAGATATATAATTATAACGTTAGAAATGTGACTCTAAGATATAGTAATATTGTTCACACAGAGTATAATGAGAGCATGTAAGATGCCAATGAAAAGACTTCCTGGAGCTGATTTATAAACTATGGCTTATAATCCATTAATGTCATCACAATGAACATTTGTTTAAAAAATAAAATAAAATATAATGGAAAATATCAGAACATATCACACACAGTAAATTCACCACAGGGTATTGTTTATAAAATTTCACTGTAGATATTTTACATATATGTGTATGTATAAAGTGTTTTACAATGTAAAATATATTCCCTTCTGGGAGTCATAGTTTATAAAGTTTGAAGGTCACAGTACAGGAGGTGATAATGTATTAAATCTAAGTTAAGGTGGGTTAGCCAACTTGACAGAAGATAAAGGTGGCATCACAAATAGATGAAAAAATAAGGGTATTTTTTTAGTAGTTGGGTGTTGGGAAAAGTGGCCCACTATATATAAATACAGTTTATCTATCTATTTATCTATCTATCTATCTATCTATCTATCTATCTATCTATCTATCTATCTACCTACCTACCTACCTACCTATCTATCTCTATATTTATATATAAATCTATATGTAGATATAGATATATAAATATACATGGGGATTAAAGACCTCAACACGAAAGGCAAAAATCTGCTAATAGAAATAAAGGAGAATATTTTGGTTATCTTGTGATGTGGAAATATTTCTTACTTAAACAATATAAACACATGAGATAATTCATTTAAAAAATATTTATGGAACATCTACATGCCAGATACAAGGAAGACAGGCAGCAAAGAATAAAATATATCAAGTCTCTGGCCTTGTGGAGATTACAGTCTTGTGATGGCAGGTTAAAAAAATGAGAGTAGATGTTATAAAACAGAAATAATGTGAATACAATAATAGCAGATCAAGATCAGAACCTTAGGAAAGCAGCAGCATTTAAAAGCTACAGGAAAAAAGGCTAGGAGAAAGACAAAATAAGAACACAGTAAGGAAAGTACAGAGTTTAAGATCACAGAAGGAAAAAGAATAGAGAAAGCAACAGCTTTTAAACATAGCTGAATAGCAGAATAACTGTGGAGCTTTAAAAAATATCTATGTCAGGGGCCACTCAACAAAGATATAAAGTACCATAGAAGATTCTCAAGTACATCAAAGAATCACTGGCAAATTTCAAGAAGATTAGCAATACTTTCAAAGGATGTCACATTCCAGTAAGGTAAGAGCAGAAAAATAACTTTTAGATTTGGCATTTGGGATGTCACTTTTCAGTAGAATGGTGCAAAAAGAATAGCAGCAATGAGTACTGAAAAAATGAGATACAAGTAAGGGAGACAAAGTACAGACTGTTCTTATGAGGAATTTAACTAGGAAAGAGAATACTACAAATTAGAAGAATCCCAGTCCCATTTCTATGCTCTGAGCTCCCACTGGATAACATTTTCCTTCTTTCTAAACTCCCATTATAATCTCCTCGGGTGTTAGTCTGCTGGTGATAAATTTTTTCAGCTTTTGCTAGACTAAAAATTGTTTTCTCTTCATTTTGGAAAGACGTTTTCTTGGTAGTTATAGAATTCTAGATGGCCAGTTATTTTTTTCCAGCACTTTAAAGATAGCATTTCTGTTGAGAAGTCGACTGTTAGTCTTATTTTTTTTTCCTTTATTAAAGGTGACATATCTTTCCTATTTGGCTACTTTTAGGATTTTCTCCTTGTCTTTGTCCATAGCTTTTTTTTTTTCCCCCATTTATTATGATGTGCCTTGGTGCAGATTTATGTTTATACTACTTTATTGCTATTGCTTCCTAAATCTGTGGCTTGATCTCTTTCATCAAGTTTGAAATATTCTGTCATCTCTTCAAATATTGCTTTTTCCATATTCCCTTTTTACTCTTCTCCCTCTGTAACCACAAATATACTGTTTAGTACCATTTACCATATCCCAAATCTCTCTTATCTGTATTTCATGGCTTTAGTCTGAAAATATTCTTTAGACCAATTACCCAGAGCTACATCTTCATCTATCTCAGGAGAAAGGCATGTCCTTTATAAAAATGAGGATAACAAGAGAAACAGCTAGAACTGGTTATAGTTAAAGCAGGACTAGTAGTGGAGCTTTAGGGAAGATTACTGCTATTTTTCACTATAAGCCTTTTATTGCTACAAAATTCTTGGCTCTCTCTTTGAACTAGGTACTTGGGTTCTTAGAGGAAAATTAAGAAGATAAAAACAAGTGATGTAAATAAACATGTTAAGTATCTGGATTTTTTTTTTTTAACTTGCAGCATCTTTTCAGTCCCATACATGGGTGATAGAAGCTTCTTAAGTCTTCAATTCCATCATAAATACTATATGTTCCTTTTTTTGTTCATTCATTCACTCATTCAATAACTACAAAAAGGGATCTTCTAAAGTGTCAGACACTACTATATTCTGATACAGAATAACCTAGAAGATGTGTTCTCTGCTCTCAGGATGCTTATATATTTAATCAACCTGGAATTACATGATTTATGAGTATGGTGAAAATGAAAAGCTACTTAGAATAGAATGGACTTTAAAATTACAGTAAAAAATGAAATTTGAAGCGATCTTTAGACGAAGTGTGCTTCCTACCCCAAATTTTCCAAAATCTGAAGTTAAATGTTTTTTTAGACCTCCAAAAGTCACTATTTCAATACTTCATTATAACCCAATTTTTTCAAGGTTAGAAGTTGCTTCTAGATGTCTAGATTTCTCCAAAAGAAAAAATAAATAATTCCAAGTGCCCTATACTTGCTTATGTTAGGAGTGTAGTAAGTAAAGCCATGCTACCAAGTTAAGCAGCACTAATATAAGATAAAGTTTAAAATTAGTAAATCACTTCAAATGTTAAAAAAGACAAGCAATTTTGTCCAGTCCCTTCCCTGTCCCAACCAAAAAACAGCAAAAATTTAAAATGAAAACAAAAGCTAAGGTCAAAATACCACTTAAAGTAGAAATAGGTGGACATATCTTTCAAATTTGAACTAAGATACTGAAAGTTTATCCTATAAAAGCAAAAAGTAGTTATCCCCAAATCTATTAATTATTTCAAATGGGTCTTTCTTACAATACTGTATGGAGAAATAAAGAGCACCTATTCTAAATAACAACTACTGATTATTTGTAAGTGCTTTCTTCTTACAGTTTTATAAGAGAAGCTTCTAATCAATGAGCTTCATTTATTGGTCAGAATAGTGCAGAAATAACATCTGTTTGTCCAAATACAGGCAGCAGAGCATATTCATGAACACTCAGATCACAACCTTAACACTGTGCTTCATATTTTAAAATAATGTTTAAATTATGAAATTTAGATTTGACAATGAAATGCAAAAACCTTTACTAATAGTGCAAATAAGGTAAAGCCAGAGAGTCTTTTAAGAAGATCTAAGAGACTCTAAAATAGCAAATAAAATTTTAGATACTACTGGCATGTAAGCAAATAATTAATGCATAATCAAGGCTAGGAACAAAGATATTATTACAGATTTATGTTAATCCAGGTATTCCATAACATTTTAATGGTCTGGAAAACAATAACATAGCATAATTACTAATTAATATGTATCATAGATTATTAAAGAGTGAGGCATAAATCCAGAAAACCAAAGGAAATCAAATTGTATGGTATTATGTGCCAATCAAAGGGGGAGGGGGTCAAAAATTATACCAATGAAGTACAGAAAAAGTTAAAATTACATATTAATTGCCTAGAAAACACAATTATCAACCCTGTAGAAAATGAACTAACCATTTAGTTGTTTTAATTATCATATGAAAGTTTACACTGTCACACATACAGATTTGGAAAGATAAAAAATGAAGAGATATTGTGAATACAAAAAGAAATGGCATACACATCCAATGATTTAAAAAGTACTTATCAGGGACACTAAATAATAAGCTACAATTCAACTGTATTAGAAAATTAACAAAATTTTAATTTTCCTAAATGGGTAATAAAACTTAAGGGCACGTTATTATTCATAGATTGTTTTATTTAAGGAGACTTTTAAGGTTTAGTAATATGATAGGTAACATTGTCAATGTCTAAGCACAGTAAATAGTTTGACAATAATCACATCACATAAGAGAGTTAAAAAAAAGAAAACTGTCAAAATTCAAAAGAGAAGGGATATCTATGCATGTAATTATTTTTCATTTTAGAATAAGGGGCTCAAGAAACATTTCGTGAAAGCCTTTGCAAGTTAGAAGGAAAATGTATTATTAATCTATGCCCTCCTCAAATAAAATGGCTCCTTATGTTAAAAGTAGTATCTAAGTGAATATAATTCTACAGAAAATATTTTCTATTATATATAAATAAGTCTGATCTGACTCACAAAAAAATCTAGTTCTGAATTCATATCTTGGTTATATCCTTCCCTAAATTTGCAGGGAAATACATACAGAAATATTTTCTTTCTACTCTGACAATAATTCCTAATGGCGGTGGGGGGGGTGGGGACAGGAGAAATTAGTTTCAAATAAGAAATTAATTCCAAATAATCTGAAAAAAGATGTAGGCACTGCTCTATTGTTAAAACTTCATGCTGTGAGTGAGGAACAGAGGTTAGGGAATGCTGCCATCTCCAAACTAGTTCTTTAGACAGAAAGGCCTATCAAAACCTGGCCTGCAATTATGTTTCACGTACTCAACTTAAAAAGAAACATAGAGCCGACCCACTTTCCATTGCAATCATGCCCACCAAATAAGATCTGCATAAACATCCTTACCTGAATAACAGCACTAAACCAGCAAGTATTGCCAACATTCTTTAGACCAACAGGAGCTTTGTCCTGCCTTTTTCTATCATAAGGGTTTCGAGAATCCCTCCAAACTTCCGTAGGTGTCCTCTTTAAACATGCTTTGTTTTCTGCTATGCTGGCTTCAAGAACTCTTAGGCGATGGGAAGAAAATGATGAAGAAAAAACAGTATTAACTTAGTCCTGTACTCTAGGAAACAGCATACCATAAACTAAGGATTTTGATTACTTAAGCTCTGGATAATGTATTTGGGGAAGTAACATTTAAAGCTATCTTTACTCAAGTAGAGGTTAATTTAAAAAACAAAAACAAAAACAAAAACAAAAACAAAAACAAAAAACAGCAGTGGCAAGACCAACAGATTGTAAGACATACAGCTTTTTTTCCCCCTAAGAAAAAGGAAATTTCAAACACAAAGATAATATTTATAATAGAAGGTACGTTAAATTTTGTTTCAACAAATTAGAGGTTTAGTACCAGGAATATAGCACCTAGGTAAATTTCTGAGAAATCACTGTATTTAAAGTACATATTTACAATAGAAAAAAATGACTGTTTTTTATAATGATAACTTTGAATCATCAAGAAAATATTAAAAGCTGAACAAACTGTACTTTAATACCTCTGACCATTAATTTGTTTTTTAATAAAAAAAAAAAAGGTAAATTCTAGTGTTCTTTTCACTACTAGATATCTATGACTTTATGACGGCTAAAGGAATAGAATATTTATGTGGTCACTTCTTCACCCAAAATATTTGCCTAGGGAAAAAAATTAGTGAAATAAATACCTACATATCAGAATAATAAAAGATCAACCTCTTCAAAATAAACTCACCTACAGATTATCTTAAATATATCTAAACACGGCAAGAGTAATGCTACCTTGCTTAATGATGTTTTCTTGCAACATGCTAGAAAATCCTAATTCCCACATGTAAACTAAACAAGCATATTGTTGGATCAAGACGTGTTACTATTCTAAATAAGTATAAAGAATATTCAGGTGTCTTAACCCGCTGAGTGTTAATTACGAAAAACCTCAATAAGAATGATTTTTCCAACTTTCTGGCTTATTGAGAAAATTTCATCCATGCTATACCATCTTTATCCTAAAGATTTTGCCCTATCAGATTAATGTCAAAATAATATAGCTATATTCCTTAATTATGGGGAAAAAATAATGATTCCTTTATCTCTAACAGCAGTATTTACAACATGACATTAGATACAATGCATTAAGATTCTAAGTTATCATTACTTAAAATAACTTATGTCAATATAGAATAAAGTCTTTTTTTGGGAATCAGTATACCACATACTTAAAAAAAAAAAACAGGTAACAACATGATATGTTAAAATGTAAAGATCAAAGTTAACTTATATATTTAAAAGTGAACAGTTTACACTTCTGTCACTTTTAAGAGTGATCCGACATTAGCAGCACTCTTTGCCTAATAATCAACTCTCGAATGCAACTCCAGCCTCTAGAGGCTTTTTTCCACTAAATATTTACCACTAAAAGGTACCAGAAGGCTTTGGAAGGTATTTAATTAGATGAATTGAGGTAGAAGAAATTCAGAATTAATCTAGAACATCCCACTGTTATCAGAAACAAGTCTGCAAGAACATAAGGGGAGACAACAAATCAAAGAGCCAATTGAGACTTCTTATCGCTCAAGTTACATAGTACAGCATAATATAACACAGTAATAATAATCAATTAGAACAAATTGATTATTATTTATACAAGGCAACTAGTTTATGCTCAAAAAAAAGTTAATGCATAGTATATAAAAGGTAAATATAACACAAATGACTGCTGTATATGAGAAAGTATATGTAATTTTTTATTGACTTGTATAAATAGTAGTGTTTCTTTTGAAAAATCTGTATGTATATGTATATAGAAGTATAAATAAAGAAACTTTATTTCCATCTTCGTAATTAGAAATGAATGAACTAAAATAAGAAATGAGTTCTGGGAAAAATAGCAGCAATATTACAAACAGGAAAGAAGAATTAGCACCAGTGGTCACATACAAGATAAAGAAGAGACATCCAGAAATTGTACAGGTAGCTGGGCATGTACAAAACCACTTAAAAAGAAGATCTAGAGCATACTCTTAAAATATAAACTAGACAAAGGTCTAGGAGAATTACACTTTATCCTGAATCTCTTGGTAGTTTAATCTGTACCATTATACATATTTAACCACTAATTATAATAAAATATTAATAAAAACTAACCCTTCTTAATAATGCCAACAGGCCAGATCACGTTTATAATGACTAGGCAATGTGTCACAGACATTAGTTATGGAAAACAAGAATACTCAATTTCTACAAAATACACCCAATCTGCAAAAATTAAAACCCATATATGTCACATGAAATAATAAAAAAAATATTCAACCTCAAGATCAGATTGAGTAAAACTAGGGCTCTTGTTCCCCCTAAGTGTCAACATCCCAACTCAAATCTTATCTAGACTACCCTGAGATAAATGATATTCTTATTCCAGATCTGGTTAAGATCACTAAAACCTAGAATTTTTTTTTTTTAATGTTTTCATATAGTCAATTCCTTCACCCTTCTCTTTTGCTTCCCTCCCAACTAAAAAAAAAAAAAATACACTTCTTAGTTTGTATGTACACGTACAAATAATGTAATGTAAACATGACTTTAATGTGATGAGATAATGAAAGCTTTTCAGTTCCCTTGTATACTCTCTCCCCCACAGGACTTTGGGAGAATGTATGGCTTCAAATGTATTTTCTAGGATGAAGCAGCTTGACTGCACTGTTTGTATTACTATTATTCCACACGGGAATTTGGAGGGAAAAGAAAGTGAAAGATATAAACTGAAGAGACGATCTTCCCAGCATTCCTACATAACTTTCTTTACACAGGTAAAATAAGGTACAAACTATAATAACTGATGAGCCCTCAAGAGATACACATTCATTGCTCCTGAAAATCATCTAAAATATAAAAATAAAAGAATACGTATTTCTTTCTTAAACCATATTTATATTTGGGGTATATATATGTACATATATACACACATATATATGTGTATACACATACATAAAAAATTAAATATTCATGTAATTCAATTCAGTCATATGGTAGATATCATCATTCATTATAATAAAAGTATGGTTTTTAAAGAAATAAGTTTATTATAATGGTCTTAAACCACACCATATGGTAGAATTATGGTACTAAAAGATGGTAGATGAAAGAAGGCCATGACTTTATAATCCCTTTGGTTTAGAGATTATACACTTTCAGTTTAGTACCACCAGGGACTTAAAACATGCTTCAGTAGGTTCCCCGCTCCTATCTCCTGGCTTCTAGAGGACTTTATTAACACATCTATCACAGTGCACCAAAAATATTTGTTAATCAGTCTCTCCTCAGCATCTAGAAGGTAGAAACACAGATTTGTTTCACCCCTAGAGCATACATGAAAAATAACAGAGCCTAAACAAGTGTTAAAGTAAATAGATGATTAACATATTAGATGCTGTTACTTTGCCTTTTTTTTTTTTTTAAGCAAATGCTACTTTATTCCCAAGCCCTTGCTCCCTTCTACAGTCCAGTACTGGCATAATGAATATAAACTTTCTATAAAGCTAAGTTTTACATAAAGGTTCCTTCCTTAGCCTCATCAAATTAAAGCCAGTGATATTACTCAGGTTTTTAAGTATAGAGTATACAATAGCTACATTCCAGGTATTAAGGTTGCCAGTAGAGAGAGAAGAAAAAGTTAAATAAGCACTGAAAATCTCAAACAGATCTAGAAATAGCTTATACAGAAATGTAGCATGTCGAGAGGCAACCCCAAAAACCACAAATCAAAAGCCAGCCCCCACTACACTGCACATGCTTTCTTATCTTCCCAACGCTGGTCATAACCATGGTATTCAGTAACATAGAAAGATGACAAAATGTTTTGCTGTCTCTCTTTCACACATTATACTGAATGTTTAAAGCCCCTATTTAAGTAAGTGTTCACTTTCCTATTAAAATTTTATGGTACTTATTGTGGTTTCTTTTGTTGCTGTTGTTGGCTAGTTTTATTTGTTCCATACTGTTATTTAAATTGAATTATAGCAGTAATGTTGAAAACATTTCATTCAGATCATCTAAGTCCATTTGGGGAAGCATCATACTGAAAAACATCCATTTCATTTAAGCTGTATAGATCAGCCAAAAGGAAGGAAGGAAAGAAACGAGGGAGGAAGGGAGGAGGAGGGAGGGGAGGAAGGAAGAGAAAGGAAGGGAAGAGAAGGGAAGGGAAAATGAGGGTGGGAGAAAGGAAGGAAAAAAAGGGAGGGAGGGAGGAAGGGAGAGAGGTAGAGATCATCATGTTGACTTTCTTAAAAAAAAAAAAACTATTGGTATTTTGATTGGATCACACTAAACCTATAAGTTGATTTAAGGAGAACTGACCAGTTTTACAATGTTCATTCTTCCAATTATGAACTATATTTCCAATTATTAAATATTCATTGATGTGTCTCAATGATATTTAATAATTTTCTTCATGGAAGTTCTTGTATATTTCTTATTAAATTTATTCCTGGTCTTTAAAAATGTTATGTGTTATAAATAATAGCTTTTTAAAATCTCACCTTCTTATTCTTTCTAATATATAGAAATATAATTTTTTTATATTATCAATCAACATTGCTAAATATATTCTTTTTTGTAATAGTACTTTATTGAGGGATAATTTACATATAATAAGATACACAAATCCTAAATACACAGCTGAGTGTTTTTTTTACATATGTATACACACTCATGTGACTATCACCCAGATCAAGAAATAGAAAATTTCCATTATTCCAGAAAATTTTCTCATGCCTTTTTTCAGTCAGCAGTGTCTTTTCCATCTTTCCAATAATCACTATTTTGACTTCTATCACTATAAGTTAGTTTTGCCTGTCCTTAAACATCATATAAATCAAATCACATGGCAGTTATTTTTCTATGTCAAGTTTCTTTCACTCGACATGTTGCTTTGAGGATTCCTCCACATTCTTGCAAGTCCTAGGAAAATTTTTTCCATTATATTATTTAGTAATCCGTTGAGTGAATATACCACCACTGTTTACTATTCTGCTCTTATGGATATTTGGTTGCTTACAGTTTTTAGTTATTATCAATAAAGCTGCTATGCACTCCTTTCTCAATGGTCTACACCTAGGCATGGAAATGCTAAGACCTAGCATAGTATATGTTGAAATTCATTAGAAATTACCAGTTTTCCAAAGTGGTTATACCATTACACATTCCTACCATCAGTATGATAGTCCTAGTTGTGGTACATGCTCATTAACACCTGGTATTAACAGTCTTTTTAATTTTTGTTATTGTGATATATAATAGTGCCTGTATCCAATGAGAGGACTTATCAAGCTTGCACTGTCCAGGTCACCACCATTGCTATAATCTATCATATTCATCATGGCACATGTCCACAATCATTGAGTCCAAATTAAGGGATTCTATGTTTCTGACACAGGGGCTACCACTGCATGTCCGGACATATGACTCCTGCCAAAAGTTTTTCTCACAGTGAGGGAGGCCACATTGTATGGGTTGTAGCTCCTGCCTACTTTTGGCCGACTGACCACATCGGACCTTTGATCACCTCGATCCCTGCCCACTCCAACTGTTCTTAAGATTATCAGTGGTACCTCACAGTTGTTGACACTTTTTCAAGACTGATCAGCAAACTCTGACCATAGCTGACAATAAGGGTAAAATAAAGAGAAAGTGGCCTGCATGGCCCTTGAAACTAATCTGTTTCATCTTTTCAACTTTATTTATAGATAAAAAGTACATCATTGTCAGATTCAGTATCATTATAATGAATCTAAGTGTTGGTTTCTTTTAATTTTCCTAATTGAGATTTGTTGGTCGTCATGAAACTACAGGTTATTTTTTTCACTTTTGAAAATTCTCAGTGATTACTTCAAGTTTTGCCTCTGACCCACTTTCTCTTCTTCTATAGTATCAATTAACGTATGTTAGACTTACTTCATTTTTCATGTTTTAACTTTTTTCCATCTTTTTAGCTATCTGTTATAGCTAAAAATTTCTTCTTATATATCTTCCAGTCTACTTATATGTTCTTTAGCTATATCCAACCTGTTATTAAACTTTTTTTTTTTACTTTAGTAATTCTAATTTTTATTTCCAAAAGATATTTTCAGTTCTTTTTCACATGTGCTAGGTCATATTTTCAAGCATTTATTTCCTTTAAAAGCTAAAGCACAGTTCTTTCAATCACAATATTTAAACAAATGGGTGCATTTTTGCTGATTCTCATGATAACTTTTTTCTAAGTATGTTTGGTAATTTTTACTGGTGGGGATTGTATAGATTCAAAAGTTACTGAAGAGGATTCTTTGAAGCTATAGATAAAGACACCTTCCTAGACAGAGAATGTATTTTTGATTTTGCCAGGACTTAGAGACAACACAAATCTAATCTTTTAAAACTAAATTCCCAAGTGAAGATTTATTGGATCAATAAAGTGACATAGATTTCAGCTGTAAACGTATGATTTAAATACATGCTTATTAACTGCACATTTTGCACTTAACTTTTTTAATGTTAATTATAAAACCTATACACACCAAGAAAAAATTATATTTTGCAACAGTAAATTAACAACTTTTTAGTTCTACAGAGTACAATTTTATGTAAACTTACACTATGCCAAATCTCTGTAATCTATAATAAAAATATTTATAAAATATTTACTATTTTAAAAGTACATTAGAAATTAAAGGACCAAGAATAAAAAAGAGCATTATCTTAAGAGATTTTTTTTCTCATTAGGACAAAAATGAGTATCTAAAACAATATATAACATATACATTGAACTTAACACGTTAGGAATAATCTTAATCCTCTAATTTTTAAGTTATTTTTACCTTTCATTGTCTAATTAGTACATATCGTTTTAAAATTAGAAAATATAATATGAAACTGCTTATACTGTTTGGTATATAAGCTTTCAGATTTTTTAATTTGTATTCTAATATAAATTCATATAAACAAAAACAAACATTTGCTTTCTAAAATATCTGTATTGCAGCATATATTCGATTTTATAATCTTTTTCATATAATAGATCAATCCCCTCAAATATGAAATCCAACTCATATATATCATGTTTAAAACATTCCTCATCAAAGCTTAAGTATTATCAACACATATAATTATTCAAGATAGTTATTTCTTTCCAATCTATTTTTTAAGACAAAACTAATTTTATAATTTCTCCAAATCCTTCACAAAATAAGCCTAACTAAAATGTCTAAAAACAGCCTATACATTTTTGGTTTTCATTTAAATTACTGGCATTAAATAATATTAGCCACAAATAAAGAGGTTATGAATTTTAATCAAGTCCTTCTATCTTAATACAACGTCTTACAAGGTACTTTCCAAAGTAGTAGACACTTCAAAATATTACTAAAAAAAATTATGTACCTTTATTAAACAAAGAATTTTAAGACATCTCCTAACGTACAGTAATTTCGGATTACTAAGAAGTATACTACTGATATTGTGCCCAGGGATAATATCTGAGAAAGCTGGTACAGTTTGCTACCAACCTGTGTGCCTTTGGCAAATCGTTTAACCTCTTAAGAGATAAAATTTCTTCTTCAGTAAGAGTTACTAATGAGTTCCTAAAGAGTTGTTTAGAAGATTATAATTTAAATTTTTTTTTTAAAATCAATATTGTTTTGTGATAAAATTTATTTATTTAATCCTCTAGTGGACCAAACTGTTTCAAACTAAAATCAAAAGATGCTTTCTATCACACATCTTGGGATCTTGCCGATTAAAAAAAACCCTGTAAATATACTATCATATTATAGATCAGAGGTTGGCAAACTATGGGTCATGAGCAAATATAGCTGGCAGCCTGTTTTGATAAATAAAGCTTTATTGGAACACCGCCATACTCATTAAATTAAGTATCATCTGTAGCTGCTTTTGCACTACACCACCAGAGTGGGTAATTGTGACAGCAACCATATAGCCAACAAAGCCTAAAATATTTACTATAGGTCCTTTACAGAATAGTTTTACTGACATCTAATATAAATGACTATAAATTGAATTGGACAATGTAGGCAAAAAGAAACAGGGGCAGAAAGGAAAAAATCAAAGAAATATTAAAATATACACCCGAATTTAATGACACATAATGCCATTTCAAAATCCTAAAAATCTATTAAGCCTCAAATGCAACTGGAACTACAATATGAAATTTTTGGTTACATAAAATATAAAAACAATACTGAAGTATATTAATAGTTTATTTAGAATAACAAAGTATATCTTTGTGTGTTTTGAAATTAAAGCCAATTATTATTTCTATTTATAAATAGTACTTATATCTACTTTATACAAATTATGTTTTTACCTGCTAATGGCTTGCTCCTCATCAGTTATTCCAGTCTCCCTGAATGCCCTGTTTGATTCCGCCAAACTCAAGGCAATTGCTCTCTGAAGATCATCTTTATCATCTCCAGTGAGATCAATCACATCTGAAAAGCAAAACTATCTTTCTCAAAATCAAAAGTCAAACAAATGAAAGGTAATTCTTATCATGGAGATTTTATACTCAATATATGCTTTCAAATCAAAGTCAGCACCAACTTAATTCTGTGTAAGAGCCTCTCTGAAGAGAATGCAAAACCACTGTAAATTGGTTATACTTCAAAATTTAATGTTTTTCTCTAAATTATACCTAAAGCAATACAGCATATTTTTCACTGCAGAGGAATTTCAATATTTACCATGAAGTCTCTGATTAAAAACTAATGAGCAGAAAAAAATGCTAAAAAAATTTATTTATTAACAAAAATTGAAATCGACATAATTAAACAATTATATTTATGCTTTCCAAAGTTAACCCAAATACACTACAGTTCATCCATACTACTCCTTAGACATTATCTACCAAAGTATAATAATTTAACAACTGAGCTCTCAAAATTATGTTTTTAGAAACTAATCAACTACATGTATATGTTTACTTATATATTTTTTAATGTCTGGAAGTATGTACCAAACTATTAACAGTGGTTAATTTTGAAGAGGGTTGTGGGAGGAGAAAATGTAAGGATCTTTTATTTCTATATTAAAAACTTCTGTACCCTCTGAATTATTTAATAAACATGCAGTTTTTTAATTTTTTAAAAAAGGATTTCATTTCACAAAAAGAAATATACAAATAAGTGAGTTTTCTTTTTTAACAAAAGAAAATAGTCTTGATGCTATAAGAATTCTTTTTTCCAAAGAATAAAGGCTATAACTATAACCATTTTCAGAAAAACCACTTTTTAATCCAATTCCCCAATACAAACTGGTCAATTTCTTTAACCCAAAAGATGCCAGTAATATTATTATTATCATTTAAATAACAGAAACTATAATATGTTGCTAAGTAGAAGATTACAACACAATATTATGAGAAAGAGAAAAGAAGTATAACTGTTATTACCTTATTTTTGTGTGGTTGGAATTATGCTTATTGATATTTTGGACAAGTTTTATATTGATTTTATTTGTATTTGAGACATGTTAAAATTATTTTTTTTGTGTAATCCTGAAATTTTATCAGAGAGAAACAAATAAAATGGGTAGGGAGTGGGAGATAAGGTACCTGCATTTTACCTTCTAGCTACAAGGTTTTATAAAGATACTAGAAAAGAAATCCTATACTTAATGAGCAAGAAATAATATATATGACAGTTTCAAAAAAATTCTTCTTCTACTGTTATCCACACTTCTTTCTCCAAACAGTACTTTACAAGAATATTAGAAATAATAGTTAGCCATGGAAGGTGTTCCATCAAATAAAATGTGGAACAAACAAGGTAACTGAAATGATAGAGCTTGTCTACACACACCAGCAGACCAAAGGTTTCCTAAGTCTGGCTTACAAACTCTAAGTCCACCTAGACCACAGCTGTAGATGGGTGTCACCTGGGTGTAGCCTTTCAGCACAACTCAAATATTGATGAAGACGCACAGCTAGGACTAGAGAGGCATGAAACGGCCTCATAAAATGAGAATTATCATGGTCATTAAATAATGACTATAACTTAGGTGAGTAAAACAATAATGAAAGTACGGGAAATAATTTGAAAAGCACAAAGCAGCAGAAAAACAGATTTGGGGGATATAATCAATTAGCCCTCAGACTCGATTCTCTCATCCTCCTAGAAGGTTTTCTTCAACTACAGAAGTTTGAAAGTAGAAAACAAATCTATGTTCTTGATTTCTTGGTTAAAGCTCTGAATAAAATTTAGAGTCTACCAAGTGGATGCATTAATATGAGATTTGGAAAGTAAAAGTGAGGAGGAAGCGATTATCCTGCTGCTGTTGGCTGTTTTCTCCAACATGATTGAACAAATGAGGGTTGTTCCACGGTAGCATCCCAGTGTCCATTTTCCAGTTTCA
The DNA here is from genome assembly GCF_902729225.1 of Pteropus medius. NCBI lineage: Eukaryota > Metazoa > Chordata > Mammalia > Chiroptera > Pteropodidae > Pteropus > Pteropus medius. Next base: position 2,496,981 of record NW_024354550.1, read on the forward strand.
GGGATGTCAAAAGACAGGGAAGTGGCAATTAGACTCTGCATTTGAATGTCTAGGCACAGCTCAGTGGCAGTTACCTAATCCTGGCTGCTTAGTCCCTGGGCTACAGCTACAGATGTATGTTCTTGAATCAGGAGTCTCAGTGGCAGCCTCCTGATTCACTACCTTCCTGACTGTGGCAGAGGGAGTAGCTTCCTTGACTGACCAGTCCTGTGAAAATCTGGAAGTCATTTCAGAAGGCCAAGCTACAGATTCTTCCACCAGCCCTTCCAGTGATTTGTGAATCCTGTTTTAAATTTAAACCATGGGATACCACCTCGTACCAGTCAGAGTGAATATTAACAGAAAGTCAACAAATAACATGTTGGTGAGAATGTGGAGAAAAGGGAACCCTTGTGCAAAGTTGATGGGAATGCAAACTGATGCGGCCCCTATGGTATGGAGACTCCTCGAAAAACTAAAAAAAAATAAACACACACACACACGACCCTTCAATTTCATTTCTAGACATTTATCCAAAACAAAAACAAAAACACTAATTCAAAAAGATGTATGCACCCTGTGTTCACTGAAGCATTATTTACAATAGACAAGATATGAAAGCAACCTAGTTGTCCACTGATAGATCACTGGATAAAGAAGATGTGGTACATATATACAATGGAATGTTACACAGCAATAAAAAAAATGAAATCTTGCCATTCACAACAACACGGATGGATCTAGAAAGTATTAGGTTAAGTCAAATAAGTTAGAAATAGAAAGAAAAACGTATGGTTTCACTTACATGCAGATTTTAAAAACAGAACAAAACAAACAAAACAAAAACAGACATAGAAACAGAGACCAAAGAGATGGTTACCAGAAGGGAGGGGTGAAGGATAGGTGAAAAGGGGTAGGGGAATATAGTCAATAATATTGCGTTAAGTTTACATGGTGACAGACAATTACTAGAATTAGCGGAGTGATCACATTGTAAGGTATTAAAATGTCAAATCATTATATTGTATACTTGAAATTAATATAACCAAGATAAATTGTATAACAACTATACTTAAATTTAAAAAATTAAAAATAAGTAAAACCTTTCTTCTTTGAAAGTATCTGGAGTGTTTACTGTCTCATGAATGATTGACAAGTAAACTAAACTAGATAGAGGAAAAAACTCATTCAGAAATAGCAACAACTTAGAGATCTTCATAATTTTTCAATTATAACTAAAACAACATAAAGCAAATGACAAGGAGAGATGTTTTAACCCTATTTCATAAATAGGGTAACTAAAGTTCTAAGAAACAGTCTAATATAAGAATAAAGAATGGTAGACAGGCTTCAATTTAAGTCTTTTAACTATTAAATCAAGTGGTCTTTCCTCCATACTAGCAGTTCTCCAAGCGTGGTTCATAGATCCCTGTGGATCCCCAGGATCCTGACAGAAGCGGGTTCCTTAAGTAAAAAAATAATTCTCATTATAATACTTGATATTCTTATAATAAAACATGTTACTTGCCTATTCTACTGTTATCATATTTGCACTGATGATGCAAAACAAGAGTGCCTGAAACTGCAGTATCTTAGCACTGATCAAGGCAGGAACACCAAGTTGAGTGTACAATTCACTGTATTACTCATAACTGTGCATGCTTACTAGTAAAAAAAGTCATTTTCTCTTAAATCCTTGATAAAAAGGAGGAAATTAATTTTATTAAATTGAAAACTTGATTTACATGTTCTTTAATACTATGTAACAAAAATAGGTAGTACTTCTGCTCTATATCCAAAGTATGCTGTTGCTAAAAATACGAATACCAATGCAATGCTTGAGGTGCAAACTGAACTAGCTGACTTTTTTCATGGAACACTATTTTTACTTGAAAAAGCAATGACAAACTGCAAACTATGATTATTCATACTTTAGTATTTGGCAGACATTTTCTCAAAAATAAACAAAGTGAGCCTGTCACTTGGAGAACAAATAAGAGTATTTGTTGCCAATGATCAATATGGAATTTTCAAGCAAAAATAAGAACATCATTAAACTTGTTTTCGCCACGATGAGTTTGATATTGTCCCAAGACTTAAAGGCTTTTCTGATGAAATCAAGTGATAGTAACAATTTCAATGTGTTTTATAATGCAGATATTCTTCCAACACTTGGAAGAGAATCTTCCAAATTACCAATGCACGATGTTATAAAATCATGCATGGGTAAACAATCCATTCAAGGAGGAAGGTAAGTGATAAAGATGCTAGGAGCATATCCACATGCTGGGAGGGTGGTGCACCCGAACTCCACAAGACAGATACTTCTGCACTTGGGACCCTTCCTTATGTACCTCTTCACCTGGCTATTCATCTGTATCCTTTATCATGTCCTTTATTACATAATAAAACTGTAAACATTAAGTGTTTTCCTGAGTTCTGTGAACCATTACAGTAAATTATCAAACTTGAGGAGTCATGAGAACCCAATTTGTACAGTAACCTGGGGACTCATTACTTGTGAATGGCATCTAAAATGGGGACAGTCTTGTGGGACTCAGCCCTTAACTTGTGGGATCTTATCTAGGTTGATAGATGAACTGAACTGAACTGAACTGAACTGAACTGAATTGAATTGAATTGAATTGAAGGATACCCAGCTAGTGTTGAATTGTCCAGGAAAAAACACATCTGGTGTCAGAAGTATTGTTGAATACGAGCAGAGGAAGAAACAAGCAATAGTCGTCTTTACTGCTAGAAAGGTTAGCTGACCAGAAACTTCTGGTCCTTAACTGAAAAGCTGAGACTTCTTCAAGTAATGAAGAACGTTTGTTTATTATCTATAGTTTCACTATAGTTACAATAATTTTCTCCATGATGTTCCTATTACCCCCATAAAGTTGCTTCTTTACATAGGATACTTTAGAACAATATGGCAATCCTGAAAGAAGACTATTATAACCTACTCGCATACTGAATACATATGATTATAAGACAAGACATTAAGAAAATAAAATATTAGTTCAATAGAATGGTTAAACCTGAATTTCTTCTTTTTCTGGAGTTAGCAGAACAACTGCTATAAAACATGTAATGAACTATCAATTTCATAATGAAAATTAGCCCTCTGATTTTCGTATTTGCTTATGCTCAAAAGAGAACAGAGAATAAGCTTGGCTTTAAACTACTTCTAATTAGCAAAAGTCAATTATAAAAATTTAGCCTATATAACAATTCCATCCAAGTACCAAAGTATTATGAATATTTTTGTATTTGTGCCAAGAGAGAAGACCTTGGAAAAATGCTAAACTCTGTTTTGACCAACCCTCCCTCTTGTATTAGTGTGAACCAACTCAAAAGCACAAGCATGTTAGTTTTGAATAACACTGTAGAAAAATCACGTTACAAAAGCCTGTAAACAGTAGTCTCTAACATTTTCAAGACTGCCCAAATTAAAAGATTTTTTCCTGTAAAATCAGAAATGTACATATACCCAAACATAACTGCACCCTAAGTCTTTCACCTTCTAAATAATCACCATTTGAGTAAAACTTAAATATTACCAAATACTTGTCTGCTAACTCCAAAATATAGGCAGACATCAGCTTAACAATTATCAGACTTCAAATGTATACAATTGTTTATAATTCATAATTGATTTTCCCATGAAAACAGTATTTTCAATAAAAATGAGGTATTGAAATCAATTTACAAAACCTAATTTAGTTCATAATCCAGTTGAACTGCAATATATGCAAAGATTTTGATTTTAGAAGGAAAAAAAGTTTTTCTATTGTTTTCCTTATCTATATAGGGCTAAACATAAGGGAAATAATTTTTTTAAGTAAGCCAAATTTATATTTACCACTAGCAAAGATTTCTAGACAGGGTAGTGACAAAAGTAGAAAGAACACTGTCAGTAGTTAAAGTAGTTGAACAAGAGTCTGAGAAGAGTTGTAATAAGAATATATACCAGGGTAGGAGCAACTAAAGGAAAAAATATGCATTAAAAAACTGATAGAACTGCAAACTAATTGTTTTGGGAAATTAGGAAGAGCTGTAGAAAAGAAAAAGAACACTAGGTTGCCAGAAGCAATGTGGGTGCTCTTAAGAGAGAGGCAAATATAAACACAGAGATGGTTAGCAGGGGACCAGAAATGAGAATATTGCCATTCTTACCCTCACTCTCTGATTCAACCATGGTTATGTCCTCACTATCAACATGTCGGTCAAATACAATCCTGCCTTGGGACAAATACCCTCTGTCCCTTTACCCCGTTCTAACGTTCTTCATAAACTTATCACTACCTGACATTATTTATTTTACTGTCTTCCACCTATGTAAACTGAAACTCTCTGTGTTTTTTAATGGCCTAAAGAAAGTATTTGATACGTAGTAGGCAATAAACAAAGAAAAGTTAAGCAAATTAAAGTTAATATCTAAACTGTAGAAGAGATAAAATTTAGTAAGGCATCTTCACAGTGAACTAATTAGAAGACTTGAAAACATGCTTTATCCATCTAAAATTTTTTTCTAGTAAGTGAAAGAACAAATAGCATAATAAGTTATGTTAAAAGGATATTTAAAAGCAAGAAGACATAAACATTCTCCTATTCTACTCTGCCCTCAGCTTTTAAGATGTTCCTACTTTTCCAATCTTCTCACTGTTGAACTGAGATCTCTAAAACAGTGATGTCCAATAGAACTTTCCGTGATAACAGAAATGTACTTTTATCTGTACTGTCTAATACAGTAGCCATTAGTCACATGTGACTAGTATTGAGCACTTAAAATGTGTCTAGTGCAAGAGAGAGAGAGAGAACTGAATTTTAATATTATTTAGTATTAATTTACATTTACAATTGCTATCGGCAACTCTGTTGAACAGCTCAGCTCTAAATGGTCTTGTTCTTTTTTTAATAGATGCTAAAATTATAATGGCGGCATTGGTAGGTAAGGAAAGTAAATAGTAAAGGAGCAAGTCCTGAATTTTGTCATCAATTTTACTGTTTTCCAACTTGGATTGTGAAAAAAAATAAAGTTAACATTCTGTATTAGTCAACGAAGAGTTCAAAGACCAGGGCTATCGTTCTGCCCTAAAATGAAAGAAAATTCATAAAGTTATACAAGTCATTTTTATAGTACATGTCCAATAGGATGTAAACCTAATTCAATCCAATCGGTTACAAGTGACTTCACACCACTGTAACATCTCATTTTTAAGCTTAATCTGGACTTTTGGTGAATCTTCAAAATAATTTAATATATTAGAAATCTCTATGGGAAAAATGATTTACTTTCATGGCATTCATTTTTTTTTTTTTTTCCTATCTGCAGTCACTTGTTTAATACATTTGAGGAATGGAAAAGATATCAGTGTTCAATTAATAAAATCCTATACTACTTAACCTGTTATTTACCCTCAGTAGGAATGATAGCACTAGATTTAGATCTATTTATTATTTGTGCTTTAAATCACTTTTAAGCTGACTAATGACTATAACAAAAACCAGAGTTCTAGGAAAGAACTTCAATATTTTTCTCACTTTCTAGGCAATCCTTACAAGATAATTCAAGTTCATTTTGAGGGGAAAAAATACACTAATGCTAAATTTGTGGAGTCGACCACTTAACACTCATTCCAATGTGTTATACCAATTTCTCTAAAACTTAAGCCAATATGTGGCATTACTTTCTGTGTTAAAATTACCTACCTAAATCCCTTTTATCTTTTGATCCATACTTTGATTGCTCAATTGTGGCACATCTTGTTCTGGCGGGCATATACTGTTTTTTTCCTGTTTTAAAAAAGTTCAGAAGAATTTAATGGTCACGAAAGAAAGAATATTACTATTTGATTTCAAACTGGGCAAAAGCTTTGTATGGTCATGACTATGAGACTTTGCCATGACACAAAAATTGCACAGAATCTCTCCTCTGACTATTAAGTACTCTTATGATCTCTGAATATCCTGCATTATTTCCTAGTCTCCTCTGCATTAATACTTTTTTACTGCAAAACGCCAATACAATTTTATTTCCAATTTAAGCTGGAGGTAGAAGGCATTCATTTGATAATCCACGATATGGACAAGAGACCCAAGTAATGAAGAAAAGGTGCCAAAAATTTTTGCTAATAATACTAAAAATGATTTTGACCTTTTCCCAGAATTTAACTGAGTATTAGATTATACTATGGAAAGTTACCAAAGCAAGATAAAGACTCCAGGTACTCTACTTCTTAATTCCTTGCTATGCAAAGTACAAGCTTTTCTTGAAATGTTTCATTTTTCTCTCAAAAACCTTTGAAAAGTAAAAATGCACTAAAAAGGCCAATCATTGTCCTACTAATTACTGAAAATGTAATGACTTCTTCAATATTAAATGAAGGTTCACAAATATGTGTTCTTCAAATCAAGTAGAATGACTTACTTTACCCACTGATATACCCTGGTACACACACATGAAAATTTCCCCACCAGTTCCAAATGTGACTTCTACGGAATGTTAGTTTAAAAGATAAATTTTTCTAGTCATTAAAAAAAAAAATGTATTTTATTCCTTCTAAAAGATACCCTCAGTTATAAACAGCTATATTTCAGATTATATCAATAAGGAATCATATGCATTTTGCATTAGAGACTTTTATTTCAAAATATAAGATGTTTTGTCAGCACTGCTATAGATAAACACACTTAAAGTTAGCAAGGCTCTGTTTATGCATTAGCCCTGGTAATAACAGACTTATACTTAAAAAAAAAAAAAAAAAAAAGAATTAAAAAATATAAACCTGCCATATTGGAAAGAAATAAGTGAAATAAGTTAAACTTTGGTCAACTTTCAAATAACAATATATTTCACATAAAATTTAAAAAATGCTCATAAAGGGTTTTTATATCTAGAAAACCTCCCCATACTCTGATTACTCCCGTACTACACACTCCTTCAGCACGTACACAATTTTTTCAATAGAGGCCTGTGTTTAAATACATAGTTATTTGTAATGATTTCCTTCCCAAAAGTTTTGCCACTCTTTCCAAGAATTAAAAATATGCACAAAAAATTTTATTTTTCTCAGCAATAATAGCATAGTTATTTAAAGAATATGCTGAACGCATGACATCTCGCTTTCTCGGTTTTAAACCATGTAACATTATTATGACACTATGGAATTTAAATGCTGAATCAAGACTATTTCTAAAAGGCAGCCATAGTTAGAACTTTAGAAAATATGGTACAAATTTGTTAAATGGAAAAGAATTACTGTTACCTCATTAGCTATTTTTCTCAGTTTGATACTAATATTATTAATAATACAATCATCACATTATATTTCAACAACAGTTTTTTTCTCACTAATCTCAAACCAACTTTATGGATACACTATCCAAATTATTGAATTATTACATATGAATTAGCATATGGTTAGAAGGATAGCACATTTTATTGATAAAGAAACCACAACAGCAAGCAATTTGCTTAATACAATAGACAATCAGTTTAGATAAAACCAGAAACCCCATTTCTCTACCATTTCTTTCAAGTGAAATATAAAATTACTTAGTGGATATTTTTCAAGAGCAGCACATGCATACATGCAAAAAAAAATGTAATTATGAGCAAATGGGACACATCTTCTGAAATCAGGTTGCCTTCTCCCTCAGAGCACCTATTTAAATCTCTCTGTTCACTATCGTCAAAAATCTTGAACAGGTGTTAACACCTGGCTTAAACAGTATTTTCTGACTTTCACAAGGCAAATAAGACATTTTCTTTTGTTCACAACAGTCTTAAAATCCTAATTCTCCACCGCATATCACAAAGCCTATCATCTATATTAAGAATTTACAGCTATCATTCTAAAATCTTTTCATCTTTTCAGCTAAAACACTGAACCGTGTTTAATCAACTTCCTATTTCCTTCACTTTCACCAGCTGCCTTCAATCAAAATCATTCTATTTTTCCTTTCTTCCACCTAACTAGTTTCATTTTCCCCAAGTCTCAGAACCTTAAAAGATATGAGATGTTATTCTCATATACTAATTCCTCCTCCATTTATACCACTTCTCTTTTTCCACGTTTTTACCACTTCATTTTTCTTTTTCTTGCAACAAGCTCGTTCCCTTTCATTGGTTTTGCAACAGCTTTTTAAATATATATTATCAAAAATAATTTGACAAACTTGTTGAGAAACTATGACATTCTAGCCTGATTGTAGGAACATCAATGGTCTCTTGTCTCATTAAGTTTCCTGTTTGGTAAGCAAGAAAGGCACAAGCAAATAATTTCAGAATAACACAGTACTCGCTAAGACAAAAGTATGCTGTGGGTGCTAGAGAAGCATCCAACCTAGAGACAGAGGTAACATTCCAGAGCCAGAAAATCCTGAGCTAAATCTTAAACCAGAAGAAATTAGGCTGGAGGTGAAGGTTAGAGGGGATTCCAAAGAGAAGGAACAGGAAGTGTACAGACAAAAAAAAATGAAATAGCATTGGGTGGATGAGAACTTCAAGCCCTGCCGTTTTATCGCAGTGTAAAGTAAGAGGATGAAAACAGTAGAAAATGAAGTTAGAGATAGAGACAGGGGCCAAAGCACAGTTTGCAATTGGTCCGTCTCACACATATAAAACTTCTCCCATTACCTATTATCTATGTGAGAAAGAAGTATTCCAGCATTGGCTGACATAAGGTCATTTGTGAAGCAAAAATATTAAGATTACCCTGAAAATTTGAAATGAAAATATTTTATTTAATCAGTGTTTTAAACATTAATCAGTGTTTTAATGCCAATCACTAGCTGTAAACATCTATGTAAATGGGTTCTTCCTGATTGTTTCCTAATTTTGAGAAAGTCTATAAACAAAATCAAATATTCTCTTCAAATACAAGTTAGTAATCAAACTTCTCAAATCTGGAATGCATAAAAACACCTACATTTTATAGTCTTTATTATATCATAATGAAATATGAAAGTAATTGACCATACTTTTAAAAACTTAGTGCTATATAAGGATAAAGTGCTCATATTATGAACAAAAATTAAAATCCCATGTAAATTTTTCCATCTATATGTATGTATATGTGTGTGCATATGTGTGTTTATTTATTTTGTTACATGGTAATAAAACTTTTTTCAAAATCTTTATTTGGGGAAGGGGTGGGGATTGAGGGAAAGGAAGTTGTATTAAATGATAAACCTGTCAGTAATTAGAATATTTTACCTTAAAAAGTAATATTAAGGCCTCTACCAACATTTAAAATCCATAAAACAAATAACTGTGCCCATTTAAAATTCTAGAAATTTTTATTTCTTTAATCTGTAATGAGTAACACCTATAGCTATTCCCTATTTCAAAACAACAAATACTATATGAAATGCTTTATGAAAGGATATATAACTTAAATATAAGCTTTTACTTCTAAACTGGCAAAAAAATATAACATGGCTAATAAAAACATGTGCTCCTTTCAACTACACTAAAAAGAACCAAGTTTAAAGCAGTTCTTTTATTGTCCTTCACCTCTGCTTAAACAAAATAAACATGTTCTCAAGGAAAATTTTTATCATGTTCTTACTAAAATATTAAGAAAGAGAAGTAAACTTACTTGTGTCTGCTTGGCTGCCCACACTGATGTATCTGTCGTTGCCAGGAAGCGCAGTTTGGTAGTATGTTGTCTCTTCCTGCTGAGGGGTCTTGGCGTTCTTCGCGGTAAGGAAAGCCACTGCTAATTCCAAGTTTCCATTACTATCCTTCAAATATCAAGAACAGAACATAAAATATTTTTAAATATTTCTATACATTCTCACATGATTTATGTAATTTTCTTTGTAACAACTACACTTAAAAGCAAAAATCATTTTCAGTTTTAAACTATCCCTTGTGATTCTAATTTTACAATGTAAATTTATTGTGAACAAAGAATATATGTCAATAGTAATTCCTTTTTCTATTAAAATTACTAATAGAATGTAAAAATCAATTCTATATTTAACTTCTTAGTTTTCCATTACTTTCATATCTGCTTAATAAAAGTCAATCACAAATTATACTTCTAAATAAATGAACAAACAAAAAATGTTTTCTGGAACTTGCCATATAAAAGGGTAAAAATGAATATAATAGTACTTACGCAAGTAAAGACACTAAAAGATATTCCCTTTAATATGGATGTGGAATACATACCTACAGACTAACTTAAGCAAATGTCAAAGGCATATAGGAAGAAAATGATAAAATGTTCTGAAGTTTGATAGTATGAAAAGACACAGAGAATCCCCAGACAGAAATACTCAATACTGACAAGATGACAATCCTATCCGAATTATAAATACTATATAAATTTTATGTAGTTCTCATTAAAAGTATATCTGGACACAACTTTATTCTAAAGTTAATTTAGAGGAAAGGAGATGTTAGAAAACTTAAAAATTTCTGAAACAATGAAATGAGACTTGTCCAATTATATCTCTATATTCTCTATACACTTAACAATAAATGTAACACTAGCTCTATGACAGCTAATTGAAACATTAGGAAATCCAGGTGTGAATAATGAAGTTATCTTTGTAACAGAAGAACACTTATGACTGTGTAGGCCATAAGAACTTTAGTATACATGCAAAGTGTAATAGGAAGCCATTGGAAGGTTTTGGATGGAAATGACATGGTATGATTTACATTTAAAAAGGATGATTCTGGCTGTGTGTTGAGAATAGACTATAGAAGAGAAAGGGCATAAACAGAGTCCAATATTATGTGCTATCATATTAAATGTGAGGGAGTGACAGAAGAAGAAAGATCAGGATGATACCAAGATATGAGTCCTGAACAACTGGAAGAATAAAGTCTCCAACCCACCCTAACTCCAATTCTATTAGTGGGTGAGGACAGAGAAAAGTAAGAGAGTAGTTTGAAAAGCACCACTGCTTTAAATTTTCTTATCTGTCACAATTATTACAGGATTCTTAAATAATTTATCCAAAATATGGGTATATCGTATTCTACAGTGTGATAAGAAATTCAGTTGTGAAAGAATTTACAATAACAAGGGTTAACATTATTCAGCACTTACTATGTGCCAGGAAATGCACTAAGTGCTTTTCACATGCTACCTCATATAATAATAAACTGAATGCAACAGGATTTACACAAACTGAAGGTCACTTACTTTGAAAGACTAGAAATAAAAGTGCTAAAGTCAATATCATGTAGCTCCAAGATGCAGACTTCTTGTCAGTATATAACTGACAGAGTCTACTCATTAAACATCTCACAAATTCATATTGGGCAACAGTTAAGGTTTAAGCACACTGTGTCCCTCCACCCCGACCCCAGCTACTGGTAACTGTAACAAAAGTTTAAACACACACACACACACACACACACACTATAGTAATACAACTTATCTCAAAGAAAATGTGGGAAATAATTAATTAGATTAATTCTTTATTCTTATTTAAACATATTCTACATGTTTCTCATTAAAAAAAAAAAATTTAAAAAAATGAATTCCTTAAATTTGCCCTGACAACATAATGGGTATAGCCTCATACTCAGTGACATAGAATGGGAAAGACACTTTCTGAAAATACACATGGGGTGATTTAGTCATATTTATCAAAATAAAGAAAAACTGGCAATCATCTAAATGTCAATAGTCATAAAAGTTGATGTACGATACTTTGCGTCCGTTCTAAATATTTACATTGGCTTCGTAAACTCTGCAGTAATGCTCTGAACAGTATTGTTTCATCATTTTTCTAATGGGAAGAAAGGCTAAAGCAAAGCTAGCAAAAGCAGAAATTAAGCGTGTCATCCTGGAATCAGGCTGCTTGGTTTCTATTCCAAGCTCTTCCCACATACTAGCTGTGATCCTGAGCAAGTCACTTCAACCTATGTTCCCTTATCTTTTGAAAAAGGATAAAATAATACTTACCTCAGGGAGTTATTAAGAGGATGAGTTAGCCACATAAAAGTATTTAGAATAGAGCTGGTACTATAAGAGCTTAGTAAGTGCTAGTTATTAACTTATCTAAGAAATAAATTATTTCTAGAAACAAGTGAAGAACTTTGGGCTCAGAATCAAAAATTGCATAATTAATTTTGCCTCATGCAGCAGGTGCCACAGGATTGAAGCTGTGTGTAGGTCTATAGTGGCACAAATGCTATATTGCTATAAGCCTTTAGTAGCAATATATAAATAAGCTTAAAATGGAGTTCTAGTTCTTGAACATCTTTCACTTATTTGATCCTTTTCAATGTGCACATCCACGTGACCTGACTTATCTGGGTACCTCTTTGTGAAAATGAGGGTACTTAATAAAATACAACCAAAATGATGCATTTTATTTGTTGCATATACTAAACAGTTTGATGTTGAATATTCTAAAAGTGCAATAAGTTGAATGTTAGCCATTTATATTTCTCCTTCATGGAAAGAAAAAATGTAAGCTTTTGGTCGTCTATTAATTCTCTACTTCTTCCTTCTCTTCTACCTCCTCTTTATCCCACTCCTCTCTCCACTCCTTACTGAAACTCTAAAAACATGGCTCTTTAGTAAAACCAGCCAACAACAGTTGTATTTACACTCCTCCATTTTGCATGAAAAGGGTTTCATACATAGAGAGATTATGTTGCTCCAAAGTATCTTGGAAAATTAGGTTGCTGAAAGCTAACATGCTCAATGTTGCAGTATGTTAAGTAAGGCTCTTACTTTATAAAAGTTCTTTCTTATATCTCTACTACTACCACATGGTATAACTAAAAAACTAAATTTTTTAATATGGTAAGCAGTAGAAATGAGGGTGTAACACAAACTATGTCATAAAACAGAGGTCATACCTTCAAGGCTTGCTGTAGTATCTGGGCATCATTTATCCCAGTAATTTCTCTCAGCTGATTCAAAAACGTCTGCTGGTGCTAGAGGAGGGGGAAAAACCAAAATCATTACACTCTAAAATCTGAAAATATAAATGACCTTTGGGTTTAAAAAAATGCAAACTAGAGTGAAAAAGAAAAAAAGAACTTGAGAGAGACTGAACAAATTTCATTCTTTTAGGAAGAATGAACCATGCTCTAGGGAGCTCTTATTTTATTCTCTTGTTTCCAAAAGAGAGCTTTTATAGTACTCTCCAAGAAGTTTTATTGAATTAACAGTTTCTGGTCCATTCTTTACCACCTCATTTATGCCTCCCCAGAAGAAAAGGAGTGATTTGCATGATGGCTAAGCCTAAAAAGAACTAAGGTAAATAGGTATTCATTGGGCTACTTCTACTAGGGCAGGGGTCCCCAACCCCCAAGCCGTGGACTGGTACTGGTCTGTGGCCTGTTAGGAACTAGGTCACACAGCAGAAGGTGAGCGGCAGGCAAACGAGCAAAGCTTCATCTCTTTTTGCAGCCACGCCCCAGAGCTAGCATCACCACCTCAGGTCCACCTCAGATCATCAGGCATTAGGTTCTCATAAGAGCACCAGTCTCTGGTGTCAAAAGGTTGGGGACTGCTGGCTAGTACATGGGACCACTGACTAAAATAACATAGCTTTGGTAATCTCTCCCTGTCCTTAGGGTCAGCCAGCATCCAAGTACTTGAGATGTTTGAAAAAAACACATGCTTTTGGCAGGAGATGCACTAGGTCTATTATATCATGGAGATCCTACAATCTATTCAAGGAAAAAAGAATTTTCTCATTTTCCAAACTGTCAAAAAGGATCCTAAACAGAATTGATCATTTGCCCCCATTTGTTTCAAATCTGTTAATACTGCACTGGTCCATATAGTAAGCTATTATACTCTATTGGAGAGAAAAAGATGTAGATAGGATCCTCTTATCAAATCCCTCCCTGAACTTCTCTAGTTAAGAGCCATATTCCTCCCTACGCCGCTGTATTTCTTAAAACAAGTTCCCAAGACCCATGAAATAAAGACAGCTCAGTGGATATGATATGAAAATCAAGATGTCCCTAGAATAAAAGGATCAGATGAAATCTTTCTTGAAAATGTTTTACATTCATCTCAGTAATAATTCAGTCAAGAATCGTCAATGGATGATAAAACTATTAGGTCAAAGTTTGGTTAAGAACAGGATAGTTACATAGTTTCAAACTCTCTTTCTAGAAATTATAAAGGGAGAAAGAGTAACAGTAACTGTAACGAAGAAACCTGACAGATACGACCTCAACCAAGTGATCAAAGTTAGTATTACCAGAAGTGGGATAAAACGACAGTGTATGCCTCCTGATGTGTGATGAACCAAGAAGACGATATCACCTGTGGTATTCCTGCCATAATTTGCATAAAACTGAATCTAATCTTGAGGAACCATCAGACAAATACAAACCGAGGGACATTTTGCAAAATAACTATTCTGTCATCTTCAAAATGTCTGTATCATCAAAGACAAAGGATAAGTTTCCAGATTAAAGGAGACCAAAAAGGCGGGGCAACCAAATGCAATATGGGCGATCAGATACTAAACTCTATACAGGATATTATTGGGATGATTGGAGAAATATGAATATGGACTGCTTAGCAACAATATTGTATTAATATTACAGTCTTGAATTTGATAATTACATTATAGTTGTATAAAAATATATTTTTTTCTTAGGAATACACCTGGAGTATTTAAGTGGCAAAGGGGCATGCAACTCACTCTCAAACGGTTCAGAAAAAAATAATTTATGAAAGTTCTTTACACTAATCTTGCAACTTTAAATTTGAAATTACTTCAAAATAGAAAGTTTTAAAATGTTCTGAATACAGATTTGTTGATGTTAGAATTGTATAATGTGCATTTCAAAACATATTTGATAATTTAAATATGAATAATGTATACACATCCAGAGATGAAGAGTCCTTAACAAATTTCAAAATAAAAAAATAAATTTGAAAGTTTGAGATAAATATCTTTTACAGAAACAACATGTATAAGTTAGAAATTATAGTCAGCTACATGCAACAGAGTCCCATCTAAATAGTAGCTTCATCATACTGCAGTATCTTCTTTTCCTAATATAAGTAGACTGGAAGTGGGCAGTTCAGATCTGATAAGGACCATTCCACATGATATCAAAGATCTAAGCTCCTTCTGTCTTTCCACTAAACATTCTTATATGTGACAGTCATCAAATGTCTATCACTTCCATGTCTCCTCCTCCAGCATCCTGTCCAAGTGATAGGTAGTATAAAGGTAAGGACAAATGACAAAAGTTTGCAAAATGATTGTGCCTCGTTTAAAAAACCTCATCTAATATCTTCCACTTAAAGCCTCACTGATCAAAATAGAGTCGCATGGCCATTCATAGTTGCAAAGGATATTGGGAAATTACTTTTCAGCGAGGCAAAAAGCTGCTCTGAAAATGAAATCAGGGTTGTTTGTAAGGGAAAAGAAAAAAACGTATATTGGACAGACATTTGCAGTATTTGCAATGCCATCAATGAATTTTCATTTCCATAAAACTCATAATAAGAGCCAAGATAACCAAAATTATCTTACAATAAAACACATAATAAAGCACATAAACAAGGTTTATAAAATGCCGGGAAGAATCGAAATTGTTGAATCAAAGAATTAAATTGCCAAATTTACAGAGTTGAATTATGAGAAAAATAAAATTCTCGTTAAACTTGTCAACTTCTCTACTTTCATTTAAAAAAATTACCAATAACTAGCAATAGAACGATAACTAAGTTACAGTATACCCAACATTACAAATTAAAGATATATAAAAATATTACAGAAATTCTCCTTATCTTTAGATATCTCTTATTTTAGTGAACATAAAATACTTAAAAAGATTTTATGAGCTTGTTTGTAATCTCATAATCACCGACACTCCAAACTTCATTCTTTACACCAAATATTATTTTCCTCAACGGCAAACTAATAAATTGTGGATCATGGAAAGACAATTAAATACCGCCAAACACACACACAATTAGTCATTTGTACAAATGTTGCTGGCTATTATTTATAATCCTGGAAAACTGGAAACAATGAAAATGTCCTTCCACTAAGGAAGAGATTCTCAACTTCAGTGTGCAGAGAACGACTTGATGAGTCTGCGAATAATAAAGATTTCCAGGCCCCACCCCCTGAGACTGTGATTCCAGGGGAATTTGGGTTAAAGCTACGATCTGCATTATTAATAAGCATCTCAAATGATTTTGATACAGTTGGGCCCAGAAGCAGTCTGAGTCATGCAAACAACTGTATATTTTTAAATAGTGAATAATGTAATCTATATAGAAGTTACCTTTACAAAACCACATTAAGCTAAAGTGGTGGAATGAGAAATAATATATATACATATTAATGACTGCAAGGTAAAACATACATGAATATAAAGCCTAGAAAAGATTATAGAGCCTATGTTAGACTCTCAATTCTTCTCACATTTCTGTAACCACACCTTTGGCCATTATTCACTTTCTCCCACTAGACACAGGCTATATTTCCCTGCTGCATTGATGATGAGCTTGGTCATGTGACATGCTTTGACCAATGACGTATTAGCAGACAGCATGCAAGCAGACATGAAATGTGCTTGCATGGTTGGGCTTACCCTCTCAAACTTCTGTAACTTCCTAAGAACATAACCTGTGTAGCCCAGTTGCCCCAGAAGAATGGGGCACCTGTGGAGAAGAACCATCCAACCAACCTGCAAATCTGTGAACATAACGATAATATTTTGGTATGGCACTAACTTTCAGAGTGGCTGTTATGGTGATAAGTTGGCTGATGCAGAGTGCAATAAGAATACTGAGTATTTTATGAAGAAAAGTAATGTCTTCAAAATGTTATCATTTGGTGTTATGTTTATCTTTCAAAATAAAGTCAACTAAATATCCTAGAAAAAATAATTCATGCATATCTCTAGCATGGTTTGTGATCTCATGAATTTTGACTAAAAACGAAATGATGCAGAGAAAAAGCATCAGGGTTAGGAAGAAGGCTAACTGGAAGTAGAAAAAGTGAAAGAATCTTCTTAGCTCAGTTAGCAAGAAATGGGAAAGAGATCAAAAGAGGTGAGCTATGAGAAAAACTCTAAGTTTATGGCAGAGAAACTACCTCATTTGTAAACTTTTCCCTTTGTTATTGGCGCTTTACATCTGTGCTTTTTCTGTCTTTGAAAATCTGCACCTTTATTTCTTGCAATTATACATTTTTGTTTCTGCTATTTCTGTTGGTACTAAGACCCTGGTATTTCTCTCAAGATTTGCAACTTCCTATTTACCAAACTTCTGGTCTACAACACACCCTGATCCTCAACTAAAAATGTCTTGCATATGTTTCTCTCCTCCCTGACTAGCAATTTTGGATCTAAGGTGGATCCAACCCACTTCCATTTCGAGAGCTCTTTTTCTGAGCTCTGAGGACTTCCTTATACGGATTTCTAATTTACTCAAGTATAAGGGGTGGTGGGTGCAGCCTGTTCACACTACTGGACCAAGAAGGGTAATTACACTGTTCAAAGAGAGTCAGTGGCTTGCAAACACCACAAAAATTAAAAGCAAAGAAGCCAAGTCTACATACGGGCCTTCAGATTCCTTCTTCTATATTATTTTTACTGTATGATAATCCTCAAGTGCCTATTATATTGCAAAAATACAGTACCATGCACTTCAGGGAGAAGGAAGCAACAGGAATTTTAATGCAAATTAAGGATCAGAAGATTTCACAGAAATTCCTTCCCTTCCCCATTAACCCTACCTAATATTCGGTCTGTTTTAAATCTGTTTCAGAAAAGACTATAGTATATATATGTAACATTGGTATAACTTTTGAGGATACCAAAAAAAAAAAGCGGGGGAGGAGGGAATGATCACTGATTTAGGCTAAGGAAAGAGGATAAGCATTTACTATGATCTTGCTGTATGCCAGACTCTCTTAATTGCTTCCAGTATATAATCTCATTTAAAACATGCACACATGCACATAGACATCCCCTCTAGAAAGTTACTCTCATTTGATGGTTAACGAGTCTTCAAGAGATTATAAACACAGAGACAGGAATGGAAACAGGTTTTTCAAATTCCAAAGCCCATGTTCTTTTCACATTTGCTTTTCTCTATATCTGATTTTGGAGATTAAAGATTCAGTGAATAATGAAAACTCAACCCCCAAATTCACTACTCTGTTGATGTCAAATGTTTAGATAACGTCTTAAGAAAAATGAAGCACCACTGACTACAGGGCAGGAAAGCTTTCTGTGTTAAGGGGTGAGTGACTCATAAGTCAGTGATTGGTTCCTCTGAATTTCCAAATATAAATAAAAACTGGTTTAGTGCAAAGGAAAGAAAGTCAAAGGTTTCCATCTTCAGGAGGAAAAAAAGGCAACTCTTAAAATGACCTCTAAAAAAAGCTTTCAAAATTTCTAAGAAAAGATAGTGGGAGAAAACAATTTGATAGAAAATCCCAACACATTTTTAAAATTCCGAATCACATGCTATTGCTAGGCACTAAGTAGTAAGCATTTCAAAGTTACCTATCAATGAAAAAAAATCAGACTACTGCCTTTAAGGTATGTAACCACATTTACATCTATTTTTGTCAATACCTCTGCATCTACCTGATAACACTAAACTGCCCTAGTTCATGTTATCTCTTACTATAACAAGAAATCCCCAAACTTCACTGCCAGATAATTTCAAGTACATAACATATCCATGTAGCTCTTCATAAACTCGAAACTGGCCTAT
This sequence comes from Pteropus medius, assembly GCF_902729225.1. Taxonomy (NCBI): domain Eukaryota; kingdom Metazoa; phylum Chordata; class Mammalia; order Chiroptera; family Pteropodidae; genus Pteropus; species Pteropus medius. The sequence continues at coordinate 2,515,664 of NW_024354550.1, forward strand.
AATCAGCTATATAAGCAAACAAAAGCGAAAAAAAAAACTTTATTTCCTGAATTTTGTTCTTATTTTTATCTGCAATTAAAAGGGGATGACGTGATCATTCATTCCCATCATATATTCTACGATCATTCATTCCCATCATATATTCTATGACCTCTCTGAATTTTCCTAGCACATTCCTTATCATGGCTTAAAGGGCCCTTTGCATGCCACAGCTATCTCTAGCTTCACTTTGTCTTCCTCTAGCCTCTGTCATTCAGGATCTACAAAATACCATTCTGCTTTCTAATTCAAAGGCTTTTGTATATTCAGCTTCCTTCTCTTAAGGTTACAGGTTTTCCTGGCACCACAGATTATAATAATATACCATGGTTAATGACCAGACTAAATCCAAACAGAGCACAGACTGTTTCACTCATCAATGTATTCCTGGTAACTAGTATAGTGGTTCGCATGTGATAGGCACTAAGTAAACACTGATTGAATAAATGAATATAGCAGAGTTTGCAGAGGTGAACTGGAGTAAGTCAGATTACAGGGCTTGAAATCATCCATAGGAAAGAGGTATTAACTAATAACTGCATATGGGAACAAGAAGCATACATAAATCAGGCCCACTTACTAAGTAAACTTTTCATACTCTCCTACATTCTACCTAGAACTTCATAGAAAGCTTCATTTCCTAGATATAGTCCTGTCAATCCTGTTTGAAGTTGAATATATAATATAGTATTATAGAAATCTCCAGTTACAAATAATCTATACAGGAATCCCATGAATATTTGGGGTATCTGGTATTTTCGAATGCCATAGAGTCAAGGCTTATATCAATCTTTTTGGGTTAATGGCACTTTATTACTAAAATTAATCACATACCTCTATGAGTGCATATTTGATAGTATGCTTTTTTATTCTTTACTATTTACACTTAGGCTTAGAAATGCCAAAAAGTCTGAATTTAAAAAGTCTTTTCTTATCTTTTTATAGAATTCCAGAGCAAAACAAATATTTTGAAGCATTTGTGTAACACAAAAAAATCAATTAAAAAAAATTTTAAAACCACCAGAATACAAAAAGAAAATAAAGAAATGAGATACTTTATGGGAAATAGGTAGCAAATAACAATGGATTTAGGTGATCCTCAATAAATGTTTGTTTCTATCCTTCCTCAGCTCAGAATTCATATCCCCATCTACCACCTAAACCCTTCGACCAATGTAACATCTGCATGCTGTCCATGTCCTTAATGGAATGTGCCATCCCTATTAACTAGCAGACAAAAGAAATGCATCATACATAGAAACTCTAAATGGAATCCCCCCCATTCCGCAAAAAAAAATCATTACATAGTACTAAAGCTAAGAACTCAACACCATGAAACATGGTTTCGATGGGAACATGCAGTATGAGGTACAAAAATCCAACTTGCAAAATCTTTTGGAATAGTGCGTTTTTAAATTAAGAAGTGCCTGTATTCTGAAAAACATCTGGTTAAAAAAAACTTTTGTGAATCACATCACATCCGTGAATTATGATCTCTGCAGTTTAAATATGTATTTAACTTGTTTTGACGCTATAAACTGATTGATTCCTAATGTTTCTCTTTTATCCGATTAAATCTTTATGTATCTCTAACTTTCTTAAATTTTCATAATTGAGATTTCCAGTCAAGATGGTGGAGTAGGTAATGCTGTGTTTGCCTCCTCTTATAACCACATCAAAATTACAACTACAGAACACCCATCGTTGAGAATTGCCTGAAGTCTAGCTGAATAGAAGTCCTACAACCAAAGATATATAGAAGAAGCCACCTCAAGACTGGTAGAGACTTGAAATAGGCTAGTCCCACACCTGTGTTTGGTGGTTAAAAACTGGGAGGAATATCTTGGTTGTGGAAGTCCCTCCAGAGGAGTGAGGGGTCTCAGCCCCACATCAGACTCCCCAGCCCAGAGTTCCAGTGCTAGGAAGAGAAATCCCCATAACTTTTGGCTGTGAAAACCAGTGGAGATTATGGCTGAGTGAGATGGATGGCTGCCAGAGTTCCAGGTGTTTCACATAAAGGGTCCAAGCATGGACTTACTCACTGATGGACTCACTCGCTCTGAGTTCCAGCACTGGGGCAGCAGCTCAACGGGCACCAGGGACATATGAGAAAAAACTGAGTCGTCTGGCTTCAGGATGAGGGCTGGAGGGGCAGCTTCTTCTCCCAGACAGAAATGCTGGCAGAATCTACTGTTTCTTTGCTGACAGACAAAAGACACAGGTGGCCACCATATCCGAGTCTCCATTAAACTGGTTAACATTGTTTGCCCTGCCTAGGTGATTCCCTGAGACCCCATTCCACTCAACTTGTGCCCCCCCCCCAACCCCCCAAAAGCTGTTTCCAGTGACTTTTCCATATAAATAAGCCTGTCTCAGCTCATGCTATGGACTTTCTCTCAAAGGTTCACAAACTCTAAATAAGTAGCATCTGGCCTCAGTGTGCCCTGTATCTCTTGTTGAGCAGCCCCAAGCCTGGTACTAGCAACAGCCAGCCCTGATTCACAGCTTGGCCTCTGGAGGCACCTCCAAGCTCAGTGCAGGTGGCGGTCACCTGCGGATTGCTTGGTAGCTTGTAACAGGTGACCATAGGCAGGGAACAAGCTGTGGCTGAACTTGGCCTGTGGCATGGCCCCTCCAAGAGGTCCCTGGGGCCAGCATGTGCAATGGTTGGCTTTAGAATGAGCTGGAGCTCCATCTGAGAATGACAAACCCAAAGAGCAGACTGGGAAGACACCAGAGTTCTGAAAAAGTGAATCTTGGTCTGTAAGGTCAGCCCCTCACCAGCCAGTCCTCACAACTAATCAGCCTGAGGGTCAGTCCCTACCATTGATGTGTAAATAGCAACCAAGACTCAAATACAAAAAAAGGGCACACATAACCCATACAAAGGACACACTTGGAACATCTGGCCAGATGACAAGGAAAGACCGTACTTCTGGGCCCCAGAGGACACCTACTACATAAGGCCACACTAACAAGACGAGAGACATAGCAGTAACTAATACACAGAAACAAACATAGGGAGGCAGCCAAAATAGGGAGACAAAGAAACATGTCTCAGATAAAAGAACAGAACAAAGCTCCAGAAAAAGAACTAAACAAAATGGAGACAAGCAATCTACCAGATGCGGCATTCCAAACACTGGTCATAAGGATGCTCAATGAACTTAGGGAAAGAGTAGATGAACTCAGTGAGAGCTTTAACAAAGAAAACTTAAAAATGGAGATAGAAAACATATAAAAGAACATGTCAGAAATGAAAAATAACTGAAATGCAAAACACATTACAGGGAAACAACAGTAGATTAGATGAAGTAGAGGATCAAATCGGCAATTTAGAAGGTAGCAGAAAACATCAGAACAGCAACAAGAAAAAAGAATCCAAAAAAAAAATGAGGGCAGTTTAAGGAGCCTCTAGGACAACATCAAGTGTGCCAACATTTGCATCACAGAAGTATCAGAAAGCAGAGAGAGCCAGCAAGGAATTGAAAACCTACTTGAAGAAATAATGATGGAAAATTTCTCTAACCTGGTGAAGGAAATAGACATACAAGCCAGGGAGTGTAGAGTCTCATACAAAATTAAGCCATAGAGGCCCACGCCAAGAGACATTATCATAAGGATGTCAAAAGGTAAAGACAAAGAAAATCTTAAAAGCAGCAAGAGAAATGCAGTTGGTTATTTACCAGGGAGCTCCCATAAAACTGTCAGTTGATTTCTAAACAGAAACTTTGCAGGCTAGAAGGGACTGACGTAAATATTCAAAGTGATGAACAGCATGGACCTACAACCAAGATTACTCTACCCAGCAAAGCTATCATTTAGAATGGAAGGACAAAGAGCTTCCCAAATAAACAAAGAAGCAAAAAAGCTAAAGAAGTTCAACACCAAACCAGTATAACAAGAAATGTTAGAGGGAATTCTTTTAGAAGAACAAAAAAGATGAAAAATATGACTAAGAAAGTGGCAATAACTATATATCAACAATTACTTAAAATATAAATGGATTAAATGATCTAATCAAATGATATTGTGGCTGAACAGATAAGAAAATAAGATCCCTACCTATGCTGCCTACAAGGGAATCATTTCATATTGAAAGACACACACAGATTAAAGTTAAAGGGATGGAAAAAGATACTTTATGAAAATTGAAATGGAAAAAAAAAAACTAGAGATGCAACACTATAGCAGACAAAATAGACTTTAAAACAAAGGCTATAAAAAGAGACAAAGAAAAACCCAGTAACCCAACTTCTGGGTATTTATTCAAACAAACCCAAAACACTACTTTGAAGAGTCATGTGAATCCATATGTTATTTACAGCATTATTTATAAAAGTTAAAATATGAAGGAAATCTGGTGTCCATCAATGGATGAATAGATAAAGAAGAGATGGTACATATATACAATGGAATATAATCAGCCATAAAAATGAATGAAATCTTGCCATCTGCAACAACATGGATGGACCTAGAGAGTGTTATGCTGAATGGTATAAGACACATAAAGACAAATGCCATATGATTTCATTTAGGTGTAGAATCTAAAGAACAAAATAAAGGGACAAACAAAACGAACAAACTCATAGATACAGAGAACATTTTGAGGGTTGCTGGATAAAAGGCAGATTGGGGGGGTGGGTTAAAAAGGGGAAGAGATTAAGGAGTACAAATTCATAGTTACAAAACAGTCATGGAGATGTAAATTACTGCATAAGTAATACAGTTAATAATATTGTAATAACTGTATGGTGTCAGATGAATAACAGATTTATTGGGGTGATCATTTCATAAGATATAGAAATGTCTAATCACTAGGTTGTACACCTAAAACTAACATAATATTGCATGCCAACTGTAACTGAAAAATAAAAACACTATTAATAAATAAATAAATAAAATTTAAAAAGAAAAACAAACAAGAGAAACAAATATTTCTCGATGGTCCATAAACATACAAAAAAAACAACCAGTTTATCAACAGTAGGATGGTTAAGTTCTGGGGTATACAGAAGTAAAATTAACTACAACAGAATATGAACTTTGACTCTGGCACCTATGAACACACACACAAAAAAACTCCACATAGATCACCTAAACATAAAAGCTAAAATAATATAACATTTTAGAAAAAAAAAAAAACAGAAAAAAATCTTGTGTAGACTAAGGTTCAAAAAAATTAGGTTAGAACACATCAAAAGAAAAAATGGTATAATAAACTATCAATGTTAACATACTTCGACATCACAGAAACTGACAAGAAAATGAAAATAAGCTACATACTGAGAGAAAAATGTATTTATAATAAGACATTTTCAAAATATATAAATTCCTACAATTCAATAGCAAGATATAAAATATATCTTTAGAAGATATAAAGATAATCATTAAGGAAAAAGTGAAGGCAGCAGGTTCCCAGTCCCTCCCCACCACACTCCCTGCCTACCTACTACCCCTCCCACAGTCTAGCTTCCCTTCACATCCTGAACAGTTCCCTGAGACATTAAGACACGAGGAAAAGCAGAAACAGAGGTGCTGACAGCCAGCCCCCCCCTTTTGCATATTAAACCCAGAGAGCTCTCTTAAAGACCTGCTCTCCAGGCAGTGCAGGGGGTATGAAGGATCCTTGATATCATGTGCACAGCCAAGAATGTATAGAAGGGATTTGAAAACTGCAGAAGAATCTGAAAACTGCAGACCTTGAGGCTAGAGTTTGCCTGAGCTAACCCCAAGATGGCCAAGAGTAATATAAATAATACAAATAAATGTTCACCAGCCCTAGGACCACACCTCCTCACAAGTACCTCATGCCATGAGGGGGTTTCTCTGATCCCCAAGTCCCCAGAAGCCTTGGCCCCCTATGCAGGGGATACCACAGAAACCAGAGGTAACCCTAGCCATCTCATACGCTGCCTTCATCTCTCCAGGCATAGCCCGACATGCTCAGATGCATGGTGCCCTCCCTCTGATACCACCAGCAAGGATAGAAATATTGTTAGTTCTGTTAGTTCTACAGTTTTCACTTACTTGAAGTCCTGGCCCCACTGGTAAAGAAGCCTGGAAGTCAGTTCTGAGAATCTGTATGGTGCAACCAGAATAGGCAGAGTGTCCACTGATCCCAGGAGGCCTGTGCAGAGAGCTGCTTCTTCCCTCTAAAAACTGGGAAATTAAACCTGAGGCATAGGACTGCTGTCAGTTTCCTTTCGATCCCTTTCCTCAGCCCTGCCCTGCCCCGCCCCAAAATCTTTCTCTAAGGCCTATGGGAAGACTTCAGAGGCCTTCTTGATGAGTCCCAGAGGACCTAGCTCCTTCAGCTCTTCAGCCAATCCTACCCTCAGGCCTAGTGCAGCTCACCATCACTTGACCCACTTCCAGGATGAAAAGCACCTACAAAACTCCAAGAAATATGGCGTTTTCTGTTCCAATTCAAAACAGGTTCTTCTTCTTTCTTGCTCTCACATGGACCAAAAACTTTAAGAAAAGTCTTTTGCTGCCCTATTGCCTGTCAGTCACCCAATTCCACAGTTCATCCCACCCAAACTTCCAAAGCAACGACAATGTGGAAGTATTATGTACCCAATGGAACAAAATATACATCATAAAAAGCTTTCTCTTGTGTGTGCCATTGATTTTTAAAGAGATTAATTTAATGTTAGTTTGAGGCATTAATAAGTAAAGGGCACTAGTGGTTACTAGACGGTAGGGAGTGGGGGAGGGAGGAGGTAGACCAGGTAAAGGGGGTCAAATATGTGGTGACAGAAAGAAATCTAACTATGAGATGTGAACACAGTGTAAATATACATATGCCTTACTGTTAAAGTGTATAGCTGAAACTTATTGGATTTCGTTAACCAGTGTCACCATAAAAAATTAATTAATTTAAAATAAATAAGTAAAAGGCTTTCATTCTTCAGCAGTGAGCCTTTTTATCAGGTGTTAAAAAAAAATGAAGAGAAAATTGTGCATTTTCACTTTGTTTTGTGAGCATATTAGTACTTGCTCCTCAAACGTTTTACCTCCAGGAACATCTTTAATGTTTTAGTCATTTTCAGACTTGGAAGAATTGTTATTGTTATTGCTGATCTTCTGAGAATATAAAACTGGATAATATATAAGAAGAAGCAAAATTCTAAAATCATCCTAAAATGGCTAGTAAGCACATGAAAAAAAATGTTCAAAACTATTAGTCATTAGGGAAATACAAATTAATACCACAATGAAGTACCACAACATACTGACTAAAAATAGCTGCAACATAAAAATTGACAATACTAAATGTTAACAAAAATGAGGAACTGGGACTCTCATAGAATTGCGCAGCCACTTTGAATAACCATTCAGCAATATCTTGTAACAATTCTATACCTAAGTAATTGCCCAAGAGAAAAGCAAATATGTCTACTGAAAGACCTGCTTACAAATATACATAGGCAACATTATTCATAAGACCCACAAACTAGAAACAACTCAAAAGTTCACCAACAGGTACATATTACAGAGATTTTGGAATATTTATATAATAAGAGATTACTCAGCAATGAAAAGAAACTAATACCTGCAACAACATGGCTGAATCTCAAAAACATGTTATTGAGCAAAAAACAGCAAATGCAAAAAAAAAAAAAATTATGTTTGCACTTATGTGAAGACCTAAAACAGCCAAAACTGATCGATAGTGATAGAAATCAGATCAATAGTTACTTGGAGGAGGAAAAGTGGGGATACTAAATGGGAAAGGTGACACAAGGGAATCTTTTGAAGTAAGAACTGTCCTATTTGCCCAAATTCATCTAATTACACACTTTAAATGGGTGTTTTCATTTTATTTTTTGTAAATTATACCACAATCACATTAACTTTGAAAAGTCAAGATAGCAGCTAGTGGGATGCGGAGTGAAGGGACAATGCGGGTGAGGCACAAAGGAAACTTCTAGAATAAGATATTCTATTTCATATCCAGGGTGGTACGAAGGGTACTAACCTTATTATATTTCATTAAGGTATACATAAGTTTTCATAAGTTATGTTTCATACATGCATAAAAAAAAATCTTTCACACATACATGACACTAAAAGAAAAGACCTAGGATGACACTACCTTCTTCCCCAGGATTCCTGGACTGAAAACTTTTATAAGAGTCACCTGGACTCAAAGGAAAAAGCACATCCTGCATTAAAATGTAAAATAACACTATGTCCTTTAGTTCTTTAGAAACAGAATCGTCTTTATAAGTTTGTACAAGTAAGACATATAAATACTATAGAAGTGCATTAGGTACCAATAGGGAACTGTCCGTTAAAATCAGCAATAAAACAACGATATCCACTATTATCGCTCCTAATCAACATTTATTATAGGTCTTACCTAGTACAAGAAAAAAATGTAATTACAGGCATAAAATTTAAATAAATTAGTAAACCATCATGGCTTTTTCATGTTATGATCTTTTAAACAGAATATCCAAAATTATCTCTAGAGAAGTATTAAAATAGAAAAGCTTAGCAAGGTGGCTGGATATAAGGTCAATATATAAAAGCCAGTTGCATTTGTACACACCAATAACAAATAAATATTTTAAAGTACCACATATAATTGTTATCAGAAATTATCAACTAGCTAGAACAAATGATGTGTAAGAATTCTACAGTTAAAATTATAAATTAAATGAGAAAAATTAAAGAAGACCTAATAAAAGAAGTATCCCTTGTTCATGGATAGGACTTAATATCATAAAGGTGTTACTGATCCCAAATTCGTCTTTAGATTCAAGGAAATCAATTTAAAAAAAAAACACCAAAAAACCTCAAACAGGAGTTTCTCAGAGAACTTGGTGTGATTATTCTAAAATTTCAAGAATAAAGTGCCATGACACCTTGAAAGAAGAGAAGCAAACTTAATTTTCCAGTACTAGAGATTATTATGAAGCTACAGTAATGAAGACAGGATGGTATTCACAAAATTAGTGATGCAACAGAAGAGTGCACAGGGAAAAAATAGCATTTTACATAAAGCTTTTGTAAATGACAGAGATGGCATGTCAGTTCAGTGGGAGAGAGCATTAACTTTTCAATAATGTAGAATTATCAACAAAAAAAATCAAATACATACTAAAAATTAATTAGATCCCTACCTCATACCAGGCACATATATTAAGTACAGATGAAATAAGGTCTAAATGTTGCAAACATAACTTTAAAACTCTTAATAGAAAAGACAGACGAAGACATGGTTCCATAGTGTAGCAGTTAGCATGTCTGCTTTACATGCAGAAGGTCCTGGGTTTGTGCCCCAGTTAAGCCATGGTCCATGGTCTACAGCCATGCCATCCTGAACAAGCCTGATGTCTTTTCTTGGAAGCTAAGCAGGGTCGGGCCTTGTTAGTACTTAGATGGGAGACCACCTAGGAAGACCAGGTGCTATAGGCATAAATAATAAATAATACTAATAAAAAGACAGGTGAATATCTTTTATTCATCGAGGTTGGGAAAAGTTGTAAATTTAACAGCACTAAAATGAAAAATATATACCTTTAGGAACTCAAAGAGATGCAAAAAAAGGAAATCAAAGGGAGAATGAACACAGGATTCAGGATGATTAAAATTTCTAATGAAAACAGAGGGATGGGTTGAGGGGACTATATGATTACATATAGGTTACTTTCAAAGTTCTAGCTTTAAGTCGTGTGTTCACGTGCATTTATTAAAAGTTATAAACAATTTCATAAGTAAAAAAATTTGCATATACAGCTCATCATGAACCAGTGTATATGATTAATTCAATTCTGTGCGCACTTTAGAACCAATTATAAGTGTATATTATTTAAACAATCGCCTCCCAAAAAATTATCTGACCACCTACGGAGGTAGTAAATATAAAATTGACATTACAAAAATAATAATCTGGACAATAAAACTAAAAAGTTTCTTGAACATATAGAACAAAAAGAAAAAGTACAAAATAAAATTTGAAGGAAGAAAGGTAAATGATATTCTAATATTCAAATAATGTTGGTACAGAAGGTGAAAAAAAGAATAGAAACAATAATTTTAAAATAAATTGTTTTCCTGAGAAGAACACTAAAATTTTCATATCAAAATTCTAGGCAGCTCGCTCTCTCTCTCTCTCTCTCTCTCTCTCTCACACACACACACACACACACATACACACACACACACAAAATTTCTGGATTCTAAAACCAAAGAAGCAATCACTACCAAAAAAAAAAAGGTAGAGTAACATCAAATAGTATTATACTATATAGAAAGACATAGTTAAAAGTAAATATCTAATTTTTAAAAACTAATTAGCTACTAATGTATCCGTAACACAACTATTTGTAATATTTTTGATGTAAGATATACCTTAAGAAATTTAAAATGGCATCACTTAGAATTACAATTCTATATTATTCCAATAAAATCAGGAGTGCTGTAAATAAAAATATGCTAAAAAGTCTTCTTATTGGTGGCATAGGAGGAGGTAAAGCTAATTATTAATTTCTGACACTCTAAGAAAAATATATGTTTAGATATATTTGTTCAAAATTTAAAAAGCAAAATGAGAATATTTCCAAATCATTATAGGATATACAGGCAAGGGTCGGGGAGGTGATACAATGAAAACTTGATCAATCCACCAAACTTGAATGGTGAAAACATGACTAATAAATGGAAACCCAGAGGACAATAAGAAAATTAAATGTATCAGTTATCACCATATATGTTAAGTGATGAAATCCTACTAAAGAACAGCAATATACTGATCTTGGATTAGATCTATTAGAAATACAAAGAAAATTTTATGAAATTATGTTAAAAGATATGGAAATCTCTCAGAATTTAAGAATTAAAGAAGAAATATTAAATATTCAAATCACACTGTAGTCTTCATTTAATATATATAGAACTCTATAACCTTCAAAGAATACACATCCTTTTCATATGCTCATTAAAACCTCATATAGTTAGTCATAAGAAAATCTTAAAAATTTTCTAAAACTATTACAAATTATATTATTTTTAAATAGTGCATCAAAACTAAAAATCAACAATTTTCAAAAAGCAACACCCTAGGAAGTAAACCAAAAAACATCTTTTAAGTAATGAAAGAAAAATAAGGTCAAACCCAAAACAAAATCAAATAATCTACAGTCCAAAATGCTTTTCATTATTAAACATAATTGGAAACTCACTACATATGAATTCAAGTGAAAAAGAGCAACAATAACCACTGGAGAGAATAGAAAGGTGAAATTACTGAAGACAAAAGCAAAAATTAATAAATCAGAAGACAGAACAGAGAGATGTATGAAACAGCTAGATTTTGGAAAGTCCAACAAAACAGATGAACATCTGGCAAAAATTACTGAGAACAAAACAAAACAAACAGGAATAAGAAAGTGGTTTATCTATATACACATATTTAAAAGAAAAGATCAGACTAATGAATACAAAAATCTAATTGAAATCAAATCTAAATCTATAAAACATCCTTAAACTTGACCCTGGAAAAGGTAGAGACCCTAAAAGATAACAAAAATTTGGAAAGCTTATCTAAATCTTGCTGTACACAAAATGTTCATCCTGGTATAGTTACATTCATCAAACTTTCAAAGTAACAACAAGTACTTAGGTGGAACAATGAAAAATGGTTAAATACCACCAATTTTGAATGGTTTAACCTAATCCCACACTAAACAATTCCAAAAGCATAGGAAAACACAAAAAGCTTTCTAACGATTTTATGAGCTAACCTTACCTTGACAGCCTATATGCACAAAAGCAAACCACATAACTAATCTCATTTAAGAATACAGATACTAAATTCTAATTTAGTATGATGAATTTGAAAGTATGAAGACTAAGTGAGATTTGCCAGAAAGCAATATAGCATAATTGTTAAGAGCAGAGAGTCCTGAGCATCATGACCCTGAGTTTAAATCCCGCCCTCAACAAACACAGCAACAATAAAATGTTGGTTTAGTTCTTAACTTCTCTATTACTGTTTCCTCGATCACGACATGAATGGAAGGAAAAAAAAAAATGCTCATCAATAAAGTGGTTGGGAAGATTAAATAAAAAAAAATTAAACAATTTAGCATAATTTCTTAAAGTATACAGTAAATATTCCATGTGTTATATATTACGATCATTATTCTTATTATTGACATATAAAATATTACATTAGTTGTTGCAAAAAAAAGGAGACATTTGATAGCTAATATTCCAAATCTGATTTCAAAACATTTTAAAAACTTAGAACTATAAGGAAATTTCTCTATCATAATGAAACAATACTCAGAAACTAACATTAATCCAAGTAGTATTCTGTAATCTTAGCTAAAGCAATAAAATAGTAAATGAATAAAAAAGAGATATCAATGTTGAAGAAAATCAAATATTTATTAGAACTGATAAGAATTCATTAAGGAAGCCAGATACAATGTTAGTATACAAATCAAAATTAGGTGAAAAAAGGAAGGAATAAGAAGTAAATAAGCAGCTGGATCCCTACCTCTCTGCCCAAACCAAGTCTTATACTAATAATGAGATAATCAACTACCTAGTACTAAAGAATATTCATTTTATTTAATGTTTACAATGACTTATACAATGTTAACTCTCCCTTGAAATGCTGTATTGTATTTTTATAACTTTAGATGATACTTAGAGAACATTACATTACTTTAAGAAATTTACCCTGAACCCAGTTTGTACTATTTCTTCAAATTTAACTCTAATTTGGTTAACCTATGACATCTTTTCCACCTAACCTCTTGCCATAATTATTCCTTCTGCCTTCATCCTCTATTATTGCTTTATTTATTTATTTATTTTTTGTTATCCTCCCTCTTTGTAATAAATGCATGCTTATATATCCACTAAACACTCAGATCTAAAAAAAGTTGCTCATGTCTAATCATACTAACATTAAGGCTTTAAAAGAGGATTCAGAGACATTTGATGACTCGCCCAAGGTCATCGAAAGGTGATTTAGATCCAATCCACATCCTACTGTCTTTTCACTACACTATCTATTTCAACAATTGTCCATTTTCGAGCTTTTGTTGCTTCTCAATAATGTTAAATCTTGAAATTCAGTTAGGTAACTAAAAAAATTATTGCATTTGCATTCATTTTAGAAAACATTCACTCATTATTTCATTCATCAAATATTTACTGAAACTTACTATGTGTAAGCAATTGTTCTAAGCCCTAGGGTGAAACAATATAGGCAAAATACCTGCCTTTATGAATGTTACATTTTACTCAGCTCAGAAGGATGCATTTAATGTAAATAGTATCCAGCTCACTTCACTCTATAAATAAATCTGGTCCCTGGGAGGAAGGCTTCTACCTTCACTTGGGACCCGAATCTATGTATCAAATTTCTGAGACCTAAGGATCCTACACTTAGGAAAATACCAAGCACAAAGGCTAAAGAAAAAATGTAAGGCAGGATTTAACTGTACCTCATCTGCCTCCAACTCCACCTCACCTGTATGATCTAAACCTCAGAAAAGCAGCTCTTTGCAGTTTTACTACATCTCATAACTGTCTGCCATAGCCAAACTAGCAATCAAGCAAAGAACACATTAGAGAAAAAGACAGCCCTTTGACTTATATAACATTGTGACAATATACTTTGTAGGTAAACAAAAAACCTATGAAAGTTTTGTGTTGTGTTGCTTTTTTTAATAAAGATTACCACTAATCATACATCCTATGGAATAAAAAATCTTGAAAATGTTGGAAACTGTTCTAACCACCAGAATATACATTTACATAAAACTAAAGTTATACAAAAGCATAAAGTTTTACAAGAGCAGAAAAGAGTAAAATTCTGCCTGTGCAATCTACACTAGATAATTCTCGTTTTACTGATATTTCATAAAGTTTTGAAGTGAAAACTAAGTTTCACTTTTGTTTCTTCTAAAGTATGTTCACTTCCTAGTTACTAGCTTGAAGTCCACTTCCTAGTTACTAGCTTGATGGATTTAAATCTATCAGTTTATTCAAAGTAGATGGTTTAAAGTATTTATACCTATATAAATATTTTTAAAATAGTTCTAATATGAGTAACAAAGTAATAGTATAATATAGAAAGCAAACAGACACATACTAAAAATAGCATCATAGTGGTAATACTTTAACAACCACTCCTTTTACGTAAGGAGAGAGTTCATTAAATTAGGAAATTGAACTTGAGGGCCAAGATCACTTTCAGTAATTTGATTCTTGATCCTACAATTTTATGCACAAATTCCTGAAAATAGGCAGATCTATATTATCTGATTCTATGCTAAAGAAGTCAAAGTCAATTAAAAAACACTCATAAACTTCTTGCCATTGTTCAAATTTAAGATATGTAAAAAACATTAGCTACAATTCCCACTTTGAAACAGGCTTTAATATTCAACACTGAAAAGAACTATAAACAAAAACGACATGAAACCTATTAAATATTACTTAGTATACATATGACCACCAGATCCTCTTCTAAGTATTAACACTTTATCACATACTCAAACATCAAAAACTAAAGTTTAAGATATACAAAACAGAACAGAGATTAGAAAATAAACCGTTCTAAACTCCCACTATTAAATCTAGAATTATTTCACTGTAAATAAATTGCAGTTTGCAATAATCTTCTAAATTTACCAGGAACAGTTAACTAACACACGAGTTCCAAGACAACTGTCTCAAAGGGTCTAAAATAACGATGCACTATCCTTGCTTTCCAAAACTCCTGAGCATCTTCGATGACCTCAAATACTATCATAAAATTTAAAAAATAATCTCAAAGCAAAAACTTAGCAGGCTATGAATATACAAACAGTCCAGTTTAAGACAGCAGGCCTTATTCTATAACCAAGCACAGGTAGTATATAACTACGCCCAAACTACAACAGGGTGGGGCATTCATTACTCAGCCAGTTAAACTAAACACAGCTTTGAGAGTTGCTCACAGAAAACCCTAGCTATCCCCATAATTCTAACACGACTAAAGCAATGTTTTCATTTTGTCCCAGATGCTTTGCACGTGCCCCCGCGCGCGCGCGCGCGCGTGTACACACACACACACACACACACACACACACACGTAAGTCATAGCCAACTACTCTTCTGGATACAGCGCAAGCCATGATAGTGCACTTGAGATTCTGAAAGCAAAATCTAAAATAAAAGGGGCATCTCTCACTACCCACTATAAAAGATCTGAAGCGTCACAAACATAGATTTTTTTTTCACTTGAGTGACCATTTGAATGTGTGACTTGAGGCAAGAGTAAAAGGGTGAACGATGGAACAAGGTCAAACTTAGGGGACAAAAGATTCCTGGAATAAACATGGACAGAAAGGTTTCCTTTCTTGAGCAGTTGTTTCTATATTCAGAAAAAAAGAAACGAAAAAGGAAAAGAAAAAAATAAAACAAGAAAAAGAAAAAGAAACAAAGAGAAACAGGAAAAGGAATCAACCAAGTCCTCTATTTCTACAGAGTCCACCTGGTAAATGTACCTGCCCTGCCAGTCAGGCCATTTAATTACGGAGGAGACCCTTTTGCAAAACAGTAGGCCTTCGAAATACAAACTATATTCAGAAGGGATGACAACTGATTCTTCTTTTTTTTTCTTAAGGAGGAACCTAAGTTTAATTAAGAAGCCATATAGAGGAGTGTAGGAATGTGAGGGTCGCTTCCAACAAATACCCAGCACCGTCTGTTACAGGAAAACAATCAGCAAAAGGAAGTGGACTGAAACCCGCTAACTACACCCAGCTTCCCACACGCAGCCTGGCACGGGGCGCGACGCTCCCAAAGACGGGTGGGGGCGGTGGGTGGCGGGGGGAGGAAGCCCGGGGCAGCGGAGGCCCGAGCGGTGGCGGAGGTGACCGGGGAGCTCCAGGCCGAGGCGGGTGCGAGCAGCACGTCGGAAGGAGAAGCGGGGCCGTGCCACGCCGGCTCGCCGGCTCGCCTCACCTTCTGCGCCGCGTTCTGCTGCAGCACATTCTGCTCCACGGTCATGGCCCCCGAGGCGCCAGCAGCAACACAGGCGGCGGCGTCCGGCTCCTCGCGCCTCCACCGGCCCTGGCTGCCACGCTCCGCCGAGCTCCAGGGAGCGGCGCGGACCGCCGGGGAGGACAGCGCCCCCGCCAGACAGGCGCGAAGGCGATGGCGGCAAGCGTGCGCGGGCACCGCGGGCTGGCGGCGAGGCGCGGACAGCGAGGGCCACCGCGGCGACCCCACCACTACGCGCGGCCCGCCTCAGCACTGCTGGCCCGCCGCGGCCCGGGCCATGGGCAGTCGGCGGACGCCGGAGCGCGGGAGGGCGCGAGTAGCCGGGCCGCGTCACGCGCGCGCGCGCGCGGTCCTTCGCTGGCGCTCACGGGCCACTGCGGGGAAGGGAGAGGGAGCGGAAAGAGCAGCGGGCCAGAATGGCGCTGTCCTCCTCCCTCCTAGCGTCCTCCTCCCCTCCCCTCCCCCAACCGCCGTCACCGCCCCCACCCGGAGGCTCCTCCCCCGCCGAGCCCCGCCCGCCGGCCGCCCTAACCCTACATTGTGACCCGCGCGGCGGCGGGGAGGGGCGGGGCGGTGGGGAGGGAGGGGCGGGGCCGGTTCTGGGTCCCGCCCCCAAATTCCGGCCCCGCCCGTCCTGGCGCGGGCCCACTGCTCCGGGGTGGGGCAAGAGGACGCGCCCCGCAGGCCCCGCCTCAGAGCCGCCCCTGCGGCAGGTTGCGCGACGTCAGCTCTTGGTCCGCGAAACTCCAAGCAGAAACTAAGGGCTGCGTTCCTTCCTGTGCTCACGACTTGTCAGATCACCGTCTCTCGGAACTATTCCAAGACAAGACATTTCCCTCTAGGCCCAGTTCCCAAACCTCCTTGGCTCCAGAACCCCGACTCCTTGCTGTCTGTGGTCCTCTGCCCTCGCCTTTCTAGGAATTTCAGAAGCAATACACTTGCCCGAAGGGAAAACTCAAGAGTGATTTAAGCAAAGGGCTGTCAGAAGTCTGTAGGCTGGAATGTACTTTTCTGCTTAACTAATCATTACATAAATGATTATTGACATTCTCCGTCTATTTCATTCATTCATACAAGTGCCAGTCACTGCTAGGCTCTGGAGAAATAAGGTTTATTTTCCGAAGATTCGATATAAATGAAATATGGTCTATACAACAGACAATATTATAAAAGTGTCACTGCCTAGACATTACATAATTCTAATATCCCAGTTGTCAAACTATCATTAACCACCCTGCATGGAATATTTGACTATATATGGAATTCTGAAGGAAACCAAACATTGAGAAAGTAATCTTTATCCTCAAAAATATCTTAAGTTTCATGAGCTAACCTGGGGAGAGGAGGTGAAGGTGCTGCGTTGGGAGGGGCAAAATAATGAGTGCGTACTACACACAAATGCACTACACACAGGCAAATCTGGGTTTAATTTTCAATCTGTTTATAAGAAAAGCAAACTTGGTAAATAATCATTGAAATATCATCTGGTTTTAGTTAATAATCATGGATCAAGTAATCCTTAAGTCTTCGTAACAAATCTGTGCACCTTTACAACCGTCTTTGCCCCTTAAACGTCTTTAACCACTCTTTCGGATCTTTCCCTCAAGTCTTCATATTTTTTGCTCCTTTGATTTTGACAAATTATAAATTTTATTTTATTGATATAATGTATCTTTGCCAGAAGAAATTGAAAAATAGTGAGATAGCTGTAAAAACAGGATTGGGGGGATAATGCAACAGTCCGTTAAAATGCACAAATTGTTTATTAGAACACTGAGACGCAAAGAGGGTGACTTGTCAAAGAAGACATACTGGAACCCATTTTTTCTCATTTATAGACCAAAGTTCTTTCCAACGTATCATCTTCATGTTTCTCTGTATTATAGATTAAAAAAAAAAAACTTGGTTCATGACGTTTGAATTTAAGAAAGTTAAATTTAACATAAAAATTTAGTACTGTTGTTAAAAAAATAAAAAAATGTTGCCAGATACTAAAAATTAGTTTCAAGAATTTGGTGATGAGTCTGAGTTAAAATTTTTAATTACACAATTAATTAACCGTAACTGTTGTTTTGTAGAACTTTGAGAAGAAAATTTCAAGTTTTTTTTATAGGCATTCTGTTTTAGAAAGAGTAAATTGGAATGAATAGAAGATGGAAACTTGAGAATTTGAGATAAATTTTCACATAAGACCCATTTCCAGATATCCTAATTCATTTGTCCTAATGTCAGTTTTGCTGTTCATGAGTCAGCCTTAGTATGTATAGTCAATAGAATTTCTCAGCCCCCAATATCCTCAGGATATTAATAATTCCTATATTGTTGCATTACTCTGGATTGTTGACATTCAGGTAAACACATAAAGTGATAGATTTCATATAAAATGTAAAATTTAGTTTTTAATGAGTCTATTTTTCTATTTTCGATCAAAATGATATTTCTAACAATATTCAGTATTGTGACTTGTATGCAAACCAAGAAAATTGATATCCTTCTATTCTGACTATTCATTTCTCTTTGTTTAGGAAGAGCTTAAAAACCCATTTCTGGACACCCAAAATCTAATATGTTGCTAAACATATTTGTAAGACACAAATAAGAGAGAAACGTTAACTCATAATGTAGATTTGAACAATTTCCATGACAAAGAGTGAGTTCTTGAATCTAATTCAAGAAGGATAAGAATCGGTTTCCCTTCCTTAGGTGTACTGACATTTGGGGATAATCCCCCCCCACACACACACACTAATAAGGAAATCATAAGCAATTATTCAAAGAAGAGCTTTCTATGATGTCACAATGGTACAATTGAGTGATAGAGTGTTCATAAGATTAGAATCTGTAAGAGTCCTATTTGCCTGATACATACACAACAAAATGCTTACTGAATTCAGTGGGCAGCCATGAAGGAGAGAAAATAGGTTTATTTTGCTTTGCAGTGTATGTCTAACTTTAGCTTCTCATTCCAATTGGACAATTTTGTGGTTGTGTCAGCCATACTGTTTTACATGATAAAGCATATCATTATTAGTATCTCCAGCAAATCAATTGGTGCCTTGAGAGTCTCTAAATATTGCTTTTTTAATTTGCTAGAGCAAACATAAAAAATATCACAGACTGGGTGGCATAAGCAACAGAAATTTATTTTCTCACAGTTCTAGAGCATTGAAGTCCAAAACTAAGGTGCCAGCATGGTTGGCTTCTCCTGCGGCCTCTCTCCTTAGTTTGCAGATGCTGCTTATATTTGGTAAGAGATATATTAACATTTTAGAGGATAATACCTCTGCATTTTCTGCTAATATTGACATTTCCAATTACAACAGTTTTGTAATTGGAAAGAGTTCTTAAATAGGAAACTAGTCCAAAGTGAACTATTTTTTTTTTTTTGCAAGGTATTCTTTAAAAGCAAGGTCTGCATGGAGAAAAAGCTATACTTTATCAACTGGGAGCCAGCACAAAAGTGAAGATTTCTGGCATGAATAACTTGCTTCCCTGAAATTTTTCTATGGCATATATGGACAGAGAAAAACTACAGAAACTAATGTTGCTTCCCAAGATTCTGTCTTCTGTATTCAGAGCGCATGATAGGTACATACATACAAATCCCAAAGAACAATCCCGAGACTGCTAGTGCTCTATGATCTTAAACAACTTTCTTAAGCCTTTTGCGCAATCCTTGCCTAATTGCTATCAGGTAAATTTTTTTGCACTTCTGTTGCTTTGCTCTGAATCATAGCAAGGACTATCCCTGCATTTTCCACACTCTCAGGTCAACTGGCTTCAGAATGGATTTGGCCAATGAGAGGCATAAGCATGATACTGGGGGCTGAGAAGAAGGGAGAAGCCAGGCTATTTGTCTTTCTCCTTTTCCCTCACCCCTTGGGAGGCATCTCCTTTGGAGGTTCTATCTCTCACCAGACTAGCCTACCTTAGTTCAAGGTCCTGCTGGAAATCTTGCCTCCTTCCATCATCCCTCCAAATTCAGAGTCATAATGAGTTTTTGTTATTGCTAACCTCTGGTTTAACTCACTGTTCCTGTTTGGCTTCTCAGCTCTTCCATTACCTATATAGCTAATTAAGTATCCCTTTATTTAAATATTTAGAGAATATTCTCTTTTTCTGACATGACTTTTACTAGTATATGTTCTCTGAGTTAGTTCTGTCATCTATAAAATGAGACTAATAATATAGGTTAATTTTAATGATTAAATGATTAAGTACATGTATAGTAATTAGAATACTGTAAAGCAAAAAGTAAGTACATAAGAAATGTGAGCAAATTTTTGCTACTATTATTATTAAAGCTTCAGTGATCTATCGAGAAGTTAAAACCAGTAGACGAGCACCAAGAATTAGTCAGATGGGATTGAATATTCTGCGTCTAAGAAAACAAGACAAGAAGCAGAGTAAGTAGGTCAGTTTACAAAATTTGACAGTCTAAAAGGAACTGTTTCCACTGTTTCATATATCGAACTATATACAAAAGGACTTGTTGGTTATTTCTATTTACCCCTAGTTTCAGATCCTTGGTGATTATTTGTGTTCTCTCTTAGCAAAAAAGACACAAAGTTCATATCTAAATGTCTTTAATTTCCAAAAATACATGCTAGAGATACAGTAAATCATAAATTTATTTTTGGACAAATGATGCTATTAGCAAGTAGAAACAAAACAAAAGTGAAAACATGTTAGGCAGAAATGCTTAGTCCTATTTAGATTCTGTAAAATGACGTTAATACTAAATGGGTGCTCAATAAATGCCGTTGAAAGGCATTTATAAACACGAATTTTAAAAATCTTCTTTCCTAGTTTCTAGACTTTCAGTAAATGTTTTTAGTATATTTAATATGTTTAATATCATCTTATTAATTTGGTCTGTTTTTCAATAAGAACAACACCATTTTTTAACAAGAAAAAGGTTAATTAAATGGTTCTGTTCAAATCTATCATAGCTTTCAGTTTGGGCTATCATATTATAAATACCTATAATTTTATAGAAATATTGACTGGGAATAAATCCTCTTTAAGTGACAATAAGATAGCATATTTTAAAGTTGGATACTATTGGTTTTAATTTCAGAACATTCCCTCCAAAACTGGCATTACTGTCAGATGAGTTGTGATGACTATTCTAGGTCTTCTATTTTGAGGGGAGTACAGAAAACAGTCTATGATACGTTAGGGCCAGCAACTATTTTTTATATGCTTACTATGTGTCAGAATCTGCACTAAGCACTTTACATGTCTAACAGTTTAATCTTTACAACAACCCCAAGAAATTGAAATTATTACACTCTTTTCAAGAGAGGAAAAGTTGTGGCTTATTGTTTAAATAAAGTGCCCAACGACACGCAACCAAAACATTGTAAACCAGTTTGAATCCAGGTAGGAGGTCTGCATGACTTCAAATCTTCTGTATTGAAACCTCCTACATCATAGACTAGTCATTTCTAAGTGCGGTTGATGGATTCCTGGAGGTCTTCAAAAATCCTTTCGGGGGTCAGAAGATGCTCTCTTTTCCAACAGCACATATATTTGTGTGAGACCAGATTTCCCTCATATGCCAAACAATACATAGTAACAAATAAAATGAAGAAGTAGATTAAAGAATTCTGTTGTCTTCTGTTAAACCATACATTAGAGAGCAAATAATAATAATAATAATAATAATAATAATAATAATAAAACAATGTAAGCCTTCTTGCTAATCTTTTTTTTTAATTTTGGAAAATATAGATATTTTTCTTAAGAGCAACATTTATATTAAAATATAATGGGTTTCTTGTTTATAAATGAAATAATAATTAAGTAGTTTTTCAAATTTCTGTTTAAAATTCTAATATAATAAAGAGTAATAGATATAACCTTCAGACATAAAATCTCATCGAGGTTCTCAATAATTTTTAAGAGTGTAAAGCAGTCATAGGACCAAAAATGTTGAGACCCACAGCTGTAGACTACATTGTCGCCATGAATTTTGTAAAAACTAAGAATAAAACTGATCTGACGGCTCTTTATGTCTCTCAAATATCATGTATCATTATTGAGATCCTCAAGAAATTGAATTAAATCAAAATTTTTTTCAAACAAGTAGTATTCAAAAGCTAGTTTAGCTCTAGGTTTAGAAATTATCATGTAAAAAAGTAGAACCCTAGAAATGTGTGAATGAAAAATAAACCAGAGATGGTGATTCCATCTTTTCAGTTGTTCAAAGGATCAACGATGAAATATTGGAAAGTCACAATATTTTGGTAGTAATGAAATTATGAAAGTTAGAAACTTGCTTTTAGAGATATCCATGGTGTATTTAATACATATAATTCTATTGCACTATTATATACATGTATATGTGTATTATAATGAACATAATATAATAAATGTAACTTTATATTTATTTAAGTGTTTTACCATATAAAAATCACTGTGTCTCATTTAACTCTCACTAACTGTGCTATGAAACAAGGCTAGGTGAACTCTATATTTATTCAACAAATGTGGAAACCTAGTAAAAGAGTGGTTCAGTGACTTGCCAACAGAGTACCGCAAGTATATGATCATGTTATGTCTTGTATCTAGCATAATACCTCAGCAAATATTTACTGAATAAAAAAATAAAGAAATCAAGTCTTCCAACTCCTAGTCCATTGTCAGCTCTGGCATATACTGAGTTAAGAGGGTAATGTATTTTGCAAAACTGCCTCATTTGCCAACATTATTCAAAATGAATTTTAAAAAGCATATTGTGGCAATCAGTTAGCACTCGCTTATGCAGATCTTTTCAGGAGAGCAACAACAGATGAAGATGATATGAATTCTTATAGTAAAGACTTATAGTCAATCCTCAAATATATTTTTTCCATCTTTAAAAAGCAAGTGATATAATGCTAACTCTTTTTCACTTGGCATGTTAGAATTACCTTCCAAAAAAGAAAAGCACATGTCCTCGCACACACACACACACGAATTTCATTGAGTTTCAAAAGTATGACAATTTGCTCAAATGAATGGGAATATAGTATACATCTTGTTTATGACATGTCTATTAAAGACAAACCAGTGGTCCCACTCTATGGATTCTTTCAAATTTCAGTACCATGGACAAAGACTGAAAGAAAACAAATAATTTCTACCCCCAAAAGTCTATAGCTTGGTGAGGAATCAGCTACAGAAACAATGTTATCGTGTACAAGGTAATGAGGAAATGAGGAATAGGGAATACCTAACTCTGCCCAAAGAAGACAGTCTTTGTTCTGATATGGTTTACAATCTGGTGGAGAATCACAAATATAGACAAAAGAATGTGGGATGTTAGTAAGCAAATTTATTAAGAAATTACTGGAAACCAAAGAAAGAAAAAATGGACCCAGTCTGAGAAAATAAAGCAAGGTTTTATAGAGAAAGTGACATTTGATATAGGCCTTTGTATAAAAAAAATAAAGTAGAAGTAATTAACAGTATGGACCTCAAGTCCCAGCCTACTGAATGAAGTATTAAAAACTTGACCTTTCCTTTACCTTTGCTTTGCAGAAACTTGAAGTAAATTATTATGAACCTAATGTGTTTATTTGGACCAATTATCTGCATGTGATGAGCAGACAGTCCTGGAGTCAGAATTATTCAACACTTAGGCTGGTGAATAGGGGACATTTGGGGGGGACATCTTTGAGAATGGCAATCACACTTCTTGAACATTACAGAATTCTCATTCCAGTGAAACAGAATTGCATATAACTGCAATGAATGTAACTTCTGGAAAGATGAGACATCTCTAGAAACATTTTGTATTATCTCCTTCTTTATGTAACTGTTACCTAAAGTGGCTGTATACTCTGCCATTAAATAATCTTACTCTGATGTTCTAGATTTCTCTGTCTATATTTCAAGTTTTTATTGAAACTCATATCTGCTGCCCTTTTTATTTCAACAATACCATCTAACTAAGCCTATTTCTAGAAAACAACAACATTTTGTACTGGTTGTATCAGAGATTATGGTTATGATCTGGGACAGAGGCAGCCAACTACCTAAACCCCATGTTTGGGGTATTAGCCATTGCGTCTTGGTGAGAAGTAGAACCCCAACTACTGCCATAGAAAACAAAAATGTCAAATACTTGCTCCTCCCAATTTCCAAAATGAACTCTGCCAATTAGATGCTGCCTCAGACCCACTGAATCTTTAGCTAGTGAGGCAAAAAAAGAGAGAATTTAGAAGTTTTTCTGGTAGTAGGAGTGGTGGAGAGGAAAGGGAGAGTGGTGGTGGTGAGGGCTTCCTGAGTGGTGTCGAAGGATGTAGCAACACTGTGCACTGGCTGCTTGAAGGTCATCTCTTTAGCTGGAGTTCTAAATCATCCCACATGCTTTCCTGGTTCCTATCTATTTTCTAAGCTGAATTCTATATCCTTCCTTTTATTCTGTCAGCTGCCCGATAGGTTTCCAACACGTTTCTTTCTTAAAGGCAGAATTGATTTTTTTCTTTCATTTATTTCAATGGACGCTGACTGACACAGTTTTCTTAAGTGACAGAATGTATAATGTAATTATATCTTGTAGTAATTCTAATTGGACAATTTCTATGGGAAATGCATTTTAAGAATGTCCTAACAATTGTTAAGTGACAGGTGATGACATCTCAAAGGAAGGATGTCTTTATGATTGAATATAAAGAAAGATACATTAATTCAAATAGCTCACATGGACTCCCAAATCCAAAGGAACAAACTAACATTAGACTTTGCAATGCTAATACTTGCTAATTATAACCAAAACATGGCTGGTTAATGAATACAACTTATTCTCCAGTTGGGAAAGTCAGAGGAAGGAATAAAACTAGGAGATGGAAAGAGCAGTTTGTTAGCAGAAGGCTTGAATGTAAAAAGAACCACAGTACTACAAAAAGGAATTCATTAATTAATTTATTCATTCAAAGAATATTCAAGGAATATTTATGTGCTAAGTGAAGGGAGACACAAAGAGAACCAAAGAGAAGTTCAGCTTTCAAGAATTGTATGAGAATATAGACACGTAAAAACTTAATACAATGATGCAAAGTTACCAGAGTTACCTACAATATTCCATAGGCTAGTATATTCATTTTCTATGGTTCGTAATAAATTAACATAAACTCAGGGGCTTAAAATAACTTGCCTTTATTATCTCAATTTTCTATGAGTGAGGAGTGCAAGCCCAGCTTACCTAAACCCTCTGTTCAGTGTCTCACATAGCTGCATTCAAGGCATCACTGGGCCTTGGATGTCATCTGGGCTTGGGGGCCTCTTCCAAGCTTACATGGCTATTGGCAGAATACAATTCTTTGCAGTTGTGAAAGTCATAGCAGTTTTCTTCTTCAAGGATAGCAGAAAAGGGAGTCTCTAAATCTCTTTAACAGGGCTCATGTGATTAAGTCAGACCCATCCAGGATCATCCCCCTTTTGATTAACTTCAAAGTCAACTGATTAGAGATTTTAATTGCATCTGCAAGTCACCTTTTCCATACAATATGATCTCAGGAGTGATATTTTACAACATTAGCTATATCTCATTGGTTAGAAGCCAGCTCCCAGTCCCACTCACACTCAAGGGAAAGGAATTATACAAGGGTATGTGTCATGGCGGGGAGTCATCTCAGAATTCTGGCTACCACGGCTTGGCACTATCTTCAGTCATAAACGTAAGGAGAAGGAAAGTTGAGCAAGCGACAGACCAAGAGAGAAAAGGCACTCAAACTATCAGTTTGGTCCTTGCCCTCTGGTAGAGGCCTTCTTTCGCCTACAGGAGTCAGGTCTTAAATCAATTGCCTAAGAAAAGGTCAGAGGCATTTTCAATTCCACTCAACAAAGCTTTGTGATATACATTTTAGTCCAGAGAATCCCAGGAGAATATAAGAACTTTCTGTCATTAGTGGATTTATAGCTAAAGAAAGATAGAAAAGGACATACCTTCTATCCAACTTGCATTGGCAAGCATTCAGTTTAGCAGTGATTCAACAACACTTTATTTCTTTTAAAGCTAATTATTTACCCTCTTCTCCCAAGCGCCGCCCCCTCCCCTTCATTTTTCTCTATATCCACGTACATGTTCCCTTCTAGAGACAGATTCTTCTCATAATTTAGACAAAAGATTGAGCCCAGTCTCAACTTAATGAATATTGATGAGCTTCCACAATATGAGGTGAATGGAGTCACATGTTAACTCCCTTTTGCAGTTCTCATTCTCATTCTACTGTTATGACCAGATAACATCTGGCTAATACCAGAAAGATATGCAAGTGTTCTGGTCCCTTTAATGAGAGCTAAAGCTATAAGACTTAACCTTTAATTACCTGAATAAGGAACCTTTTCTTATGATTTTTAATATTGTACATTCAGAATAGTCTAAGAAAGGCCCAGTTGACTACTTCCATTTTGCACCCTTCCTGAAGGGACCATCTGCTACTTTTTTTCAGGTAGGTGCCGTTGGGGTGTGAGGGCGGGGGGAGGGAGGCTGGGCCTTTGAAGCTTTTTTTTCTGAGCATCCTGGATCTTCCTGCATTAGAACCATCTCCAAAAGGGTTGATCAATGGAACAAGAAGACAATATTTAGGATGCATTACCATATTGGATCTAGGATACTTTGGAGAACACCCCCAAAGTACTAATCAGGGGTCTGAGGCTGGAAAGAACCTGACTTGCAGCACTGTGTCCAAAAGAAGAAAATGGTGGATAATAGATCTTCATGGATGTTCTGCATAACCTGATGAAGTACATCCTGTTAGAGACCTTACAATGGAAGAGAAGGCAGAGAACCATGGCACTGCCCCATACCCATCACTCTAAGGACTGAGAACCTCTCTGTAATGTAGTGTGACTTCTGTATCTGTTAATCACACATACCCAAGGCCTATAATCTTAGCTTTGGATTTTACTGTTTGCCTTTGCAGGTATCTACGGTTCAATTAATTCATTATTATGAACTTCAAAAAATAAGTTAGTGGGGATATCATACTGTTGGCCCTTACTGATATTTGGCCAGAAAAATAAAAAAAAATTTAATGACCTCATAATCCTACTATGATGAAATTTATTTCCAAAAACACTTCTTCATTATAACATAAAGTAATAGTAGAATGGCAGTTATATTTCTGCACTTCTTTTGTCAATAGGAAGCATAAGATTCTCCTACTCCCAGCCCATGTGCTTCCTTAGTTGGGGGAATAACAGTTTATTTTCATGTTAACATCTCTTAAGAGAAGGCAGTAAGTGCCAAACGAAGTTACAGCTTATAAGAATTCAGATACCTTAGCCAGACCCAGAGATTCTCATACAGTAGGGATGGGTCCCCAGCATCTGTGTAGATTTTCAAAATAGATGATACATGTGTATAGAGCCAAAATTTAAATTCTAAAAGGATATATAGATGAAATATTTGTTTCCTCTAATCCTCTTGTTTTGTTTTGTTTTTGTTTTTTTTTCCTGTGGGGACAATTGTTCTTACAGTTTCTTTTCTATCCTTTGTGCATATATGAGCATATGGAAACCAGAGAAAAAAGATAACATCACATACACTATTATTTACCTTGCTTTTTTATTTTCCATTTAATAATATATGTTGGAGATCATTTCATGTCCTTAAAAGCACATACCCTCCAAGTATTTCAGTAGATTGATATACTGGTAAAAATCCTTAATGTGCACTAGGTTCTTCAAATATTCTATAAGAGAAGTTTTGTGCTGGAACCATACTGATTTCAAAAGATCGCATCTAATCCACATTCTCTTTATCCTCATCTACCAATCCAAATTTACCTACCAATCTAAGTTTGTAACTTTTTTTTGTCATTAAAAATGAGGTTTCTTGTGAGACTAGATGGTACACTGGGACCTTTGTCTTGATGAATCTAGGAAATTACTCTCTCGCATAAAATTCTAGCCTTCTTATTACTTCTGCTTTTGATATTTGCATGAAGACAGCTAACAGGATTGCAAAGCATTTTGTTTGCAAATAATTATACTCTACAGACTCTAAACTGTGTGTGTAAGGGCAAGATATTAATTGATTATCTAAGATAAACACTAAATAAATAAATGAATAAATAAATGAAAGCAGACTTAAATACCAATGGCTAAGAATTTGGACTTGAAAAGAATTTTACTTTCCTCTTGAAATCTTTATTTTGTTCAAAAGCATATAGCTAAATGAAGTTTAAGAAGAATCATCTTAATCTTCAATCAATTTTATTGCATCTTCAACTTGAATCAAAATTAATCTTGAAATTATATTGAATAGACTAAAATAACACACACATGTATCAAGAAGCTTCAAATCTGAAAATCTCCAATTTACAGTTAGTGACATGGGAGTGATAAAATAGTTTCTGTCTTGCTTTAGTTAGAATTTACTCAGCACAAGTACTTTGCTGTTTAAATATTTATTAATATTTTTAAATATTAAATAGAAAACGTCTGTGATACTAGACATGCACTAAAACAAATTAGAATTCATTTCTGAGTTTCAACATTGGTATTCTCTTTGTGAACAACTGAGAAAAAGAAAATTTAATGACAAAAAACTGCATTCGTGGACATCCTCGAATCCAAAAATAATGTACATGTACTATATATTTATAACTAAAAATCTAGAGAATTTTACATATTCTTATTTTTCAACTCTATTAAATAAAAACAATACACTTCCTCATTCTTAGACTATGTGGTTATGGAATGCAGTAAAATATACATAGTTAGGAATTATTGTCTTTCTTTTTTTGAGGTAAAATGATTTTTTAGATTTTTGGTTTTGGATATTTTAATCTTTCCTGAACATAAAGTTGGCCTTTGAAAAGAATATATTCTGTCTATGTTTGTGACACAAACAGCATAATTTATTGGATTTACAAAGGTAAGTAGTTGCCTTTCATATTATGGATAAAATAGCATACTAATAGTTCCTCATTTTTCCACATCTTCATTTGATTTTTTACTAATTCCATTTTTTATGGTGATAAACAGATTTTTTTTGCTTTCTTTATATCTAGATGACTATCCATCTAGTGCCCAAAATTTAATCATAAATGTGAGTCATAGAATGAATATGAATAAATCACAGGGTTAGAAATAGATTTTTCCAACTTCATACAATTAAACAAAAACCTCTAACAATCTCAAAGTTTTAATTTAAGTCCATACTAATTCTAGGGAATAGGTGGTCTGGTCTGCATTAATTTATTGCCTTAACAGACTGTTCCCATTTTAAAAAGATAGTGATCATTTTTCACAATATTCTTGTGCTGTCAGGCATTCCATTTTACTGACATAGGGCCAAACATGAATGTGTGTCTTATTTTTTAGAATGGAAATTAATTTATAAATCTCTCTTATTGCTTATCAATTGTTTTCAGGCATATTAATCATATTTTTTAAGGTTCAAATGGATTTTTGTAACATGGAGGAAAAATTGCCCTTATCTTTAATACTACATTCAAAATGATCAAAGTGGGTAGATAAGTTTATTTTCTTACTAAGCAGGCACTGTAGTTGGGGATGTATGGAATTATTCTTATTTAAGAACAATTCTATTTGTCAACAGAATAGAGACTTTTAAGAAATTTTTTTAAAAATTGAGATTCGTTCATAGTTCTGTTTTGTTTTGAGACTTTAGAAAGCCATCATACTTCATGACTACCACTTGGAAATTACAATTATATCCTATAATGCACTGTTGACTCTAGTTCTGACTAAACAATATTGTATGCTTACTAGGGTAAAAATAGAATATAGAAATGGGAAAAAGAGATATATTAATGCTTCTCAAACAGAATTATGCCTTACTATGGACGGTACACCCACACTATTTTTCTTTTATCAAAGTCTGTTGTTATTTAAGTTTGGAAATGATACTCAAATAAATATCCATTCAATGATTCAAATGATATTTACATTAGTTAGGCACTGGCTGAGGTTCAAGAGTAAATAAGGAAAACAGTCCTTGCTGTAAAAAAGTGCATCGTCTACTAGAGATAAAGCACAGGTGAATACAAGAGATATAGGTGCAATGATGTTAGTATGTTCAGGGTAACAAAGACAGATGTGATCATTTCTAATGGGGAAGGTCAATGTAATGGACTGAATGTGTATCCCAGCAAAGTTCATATGTTGAAATCCTAATCCTACATGTAATGGTATTAGGAAATGGGGGACATTGGAATGTGATTATACCAATAGGACAGAGCCCTCATGAATAAACTAATCTCATGAATGAATTAATACCCTTATAAATGGTATCCCAGAGAGCTCTCTAGCCCTCTTTCCACCATAGCCTACAATGGGAGGTCAGCACTCTGCAACTTGAAGAGGGCTCTCATCAGAACCTGACCATGCTATCCATTCTAATCTCAAACTTCCAGCCTCCAGAACTGTAAGCAAACAAATTTCTGTCGTTTGTGTCAGTCAGTTTATGTCGCTTCGTTACAGTAGCCAAAGCTGATAAGATAGCCAGTAAAGTCTCATAGAAGCTGTAACACAAGTTGTGTCTCAAGGTGAATGGACAGAACAGCATAAACAAAGGTGAAAAAACACCATGTGCCTTCTGGGAACCTTAATAGTGCTGTTTGGCAGCATGAGAGCATTTGGGAGGCAAAAAGAGTACAATAGTAATTAAGGCTGGGAAGGCTGGCCAAGGCCAGATAATGTAGAGCCTTGAACCATGCAAAGAAGGCTGAGCTCATAAGATTTTATGTTGTCTATCATTTGTTTTTGATATTTTTAAAACTGCTTCTAGAATCGGAGCTCCTTTTCCTAAGAAATGCCATGTGAAGACTCAATGTATAAAAATATATATGTAAGTAGGTCCTCTCTGATTAAAATGAATGTGAGATGCCCAGAGTCACTGTAGTGATATAAAGGCCTGTTTCAAATGCTTGTCACAAAAATACATACATTCAAAGAGCAGGCACCTTGTCTTTTGAATGTTGAGGATGGCATGTCCATTCAGCCCTTTGCCAACAGGATAACAGCTTTTATTTTTAGTTGTTTTAAAAATATGAAGAAGTAATGCAACCAAGGAGAATGTAGCAGTATGAAGGAACAGTCTATTGTTATTTTCTTATCAATAGACATTTCTACCCCCACAGAGGAAGAAGCCTGCTTTTATTTGGCAGGGTCCTGAGAATGAGGTCAGATGCCAGGTACAGTGAAACCAACTAAGAAATGTATTACTCTTTTTTGAACTCTCCAGTTTACATTTTACTTAAGTTATTTAACATCAGGATTATAGTTGATGCTGGTAACAATACAGTGGCTTGCTAGATGCTGAGTGAAAAAAGAAAGGAAGAAAGAAAGATAAGGGAGAAAAAAGCAATTTATATTAGGAAGAAAGACATGAAGAATCCTATGTTTAATGAGAATTTTGTTTAGATTTCTGCCACACGGTATGTGAAGTGATACATTCTCCCTCTGCAAAACCTTCAGTAAACCATCCATTTCTCATCACTACCTGGCAGAGTTTTGAGTGCTTTGTGAGAGACCCAAAAAGTACTAGAGACAATCTCTAGGTGGGTAAGGAGCCATAGCTGAGCTGGCCCAAAAAGCCTCCATGAGTGAGTATAATACAGATGAATGATTCACAGTTTATCCTGAACTCCACTCCTCCCATATTAACTTAGAAGATACGTGTCACTTTGACTCACTGTTAAATTTGTGGTATGTGATTGTGATGTCAACTAAAGTCATAATGGCATCTTTCCCTGCTACTTGGACCCCCAAGTCATAGCTATTTTCATCCCTTCTTCTTGCTGGTCTAGCAACTGGTACTAAGTTAATATCAAGTGTTTGGACAACCATGAAATGTCTAAGGATTTCTTCGAACATTGGTTACTAATTCCTCCTCTGGAGCTATAAAATGCACCTATACCAAAAACTGATTAGAATACTAACTATTAGGGCTACAGGTTCATATTTCCCCTGATCAGAAAAGTTCCAGCTTTCCTATCTTAACTGTGCTGAGAATACAGATGCCAAATCCAAGTTAAATGATGAAGCAGCCATCAAAAGGAGGCATGCTCAAGGGGGCTTCGCTCACCTTCAGAGCATACATATGAGGTTCCTCTTGCTATCATCCCTTTGGTGTAAAGTAAAAAGACAACGTTTTGGATATTGTTGTTTTGTTTTTGACAGGCCCTTATAAAGAAGAGCTAATCTATATGCCTAAAGAAGAGAGAGCAATTCAACTACTGATATATGAGAGCAATACGATGGTTAAGAACCTAGACCCAAAAGTAGTGCTTTTCAAATATGAATAAACATACACATTACCTGGAAATCTTGTAAAAAGTCAAATTCTGATTAAGTAACTCTAGAATGAGACAGAGCTTTCAACATTTTTAGTAATATCACCCACAATACAATTCTGCTGGTCCATGTAACCCACTTTGAGTAGCAAAATTCTAGAGTCAAATTACCTGGGTTCAAGTCCTGGTTCTTGGCTCTACCAAGCTTAATGACCTTGGGCAATTTAACATCTACATGCCTCAGTTTCCTCATCTGTAAAATGGGAATAATAATATTACCCACATCCATGGGTTGCTGTGAAAGTGAAAAGAGTTAATATATAGTAGTACTCAGAAGAATGTCTGGCACGTGGTAGGTGCTCAATAATTATTTGGTGAATAAATTACTTAGCAGCAGGATAGGAGGGGAAAAAGAGAACTATGCTTTTGAATCCAACTTTTTTACACCTCTCGGAAAGAGTTATCTGCCTTTCAGCTTCCAACTTGATACTATTGGTTGCCTTTGAATCAACTCTGTGTATCTTAGAGTTCAAATGAACAGAGCAGAAATCCTCCACAGAAGGTAATAAGGAGTTCTTTTTTTTTTCCACCTAAGTGTGGAAATGATTAGTTTTATATTTAAGAAAATCACCTTGAGAGCAGATGGGAGACAGTAAGATTTGACTAGAACTAGAGCTGGGGAGATAAGCTCCCAGTCAGTTGTTAGGCCAGGGGAAAGACAAAAAGAACTTGAGAATAAGGCAGTGGAGAGTTGGGGAGAATGGTCGGTACAAGCAACAGTCAGGAGGTTGACTGGGCAAGACATGGGTGGTGTTATCTAATGGGCACAGCTGATGTTCAAAGAGAAGCGTGGGCAAGGCTCTCAGCTTTCTAGCTTAGGTAAGAAAATAGATTTGGGGGACCATTTGCAACAATAGAAAGTAAAGGGAGAAGGAATAATTAATAATAAAGGGTATGAATAAAGTGGAAGAGGAATAGAGGGTTATAAGATTAATTCTGGGCAAGATGAAAGTGGCTATGGAGCTGGATAACCACAGGCAATTAGAAATTCAGGTCTGGAGCTGAGGAAACATACATGTAGACTGTACAGATTTGGAAGTCATCAGAATTCATGTATTAAGGTCCTGGAAGTGAATTAGTCTATCCAGGAAAGTATGAGCTATAATTTGAGGTAGATATAAAATGAAGGCCATGAGAAAGACTGAGAAGGAACAATGAGAGAAATGGAAACAAAGTCACAAAAGAGGTATGGCAGAAAGCCAGTGGGAGAATGCTTCGGCAGTGAGGGAATGGTCAACAGGGCCGAATTCCACAAAACAGCATCTACCCTCCTGGAAGCCTTTTCTTCCTATGTGATTCATTGAATATGACATCATGATTCTAATCTCTCAGCGTCAAAGCCTAGAATCTGCTTCTTCATTCTCTGTATTTAAGATATTATGATCCCTTTCTTATTGCTGGCTTTCCATCCCTTTCTAAGCTCAATTTCATATGCAAGTCCAAATACACCTAGCTGACATAGAAATTTTCTGTATGTTACAGCTGGAACTAAATTCTTGAAACATTTTTTTCATCGTGTCATATCTATTTTCTTCCTTACTTTACATTTTTTTTTTAACTTGGAAAATGTGATTTGTTTAGGAACATGAGCATCTCTGTATTTAAGTGTTAAGAAATGCATGAGAATAACAAACACCAAATTTAGGATGATAATTACCTCTGCAGAGGGTGGGACAGTTATGATTAAGGAAAGAAGCACAGGAGTTTTAACTGGATTAATAATATTTAAGTTTTAAATTATGTAACAGGATCATGGATTTAAGTTTCTGGACATTTAAATAATACAAACAAACTATTTAAGAAATTCTTCATAATGACAGCACTCTGAAATTCAAGTTTTTAAGGTCTCCTCAATTTGAGACTCTGCTCCCTGTCTCATTTTATTTTCCACAGACCTTTATAGTATTCTCTTTGGGTCCATCTCCTCTCTATATTGTACAAAAAGTTCATTGGTAAGTACAGTTCTTTTCCTCTTCATAGTGTCCCCTGTTTTGTTTCTGTTACAGTGTTTTTGATTTTTTGCATGTCATTTTGATTCTTAGATTTTCCATCTCTGCTTACATTACTCCTCTGTTCCTGAATGTTTCTATTTTTTCCATTACAGCCCTTACCATGTTAATTAGTTATTTTGTTTTATTAGGAAAAAAGTTTTTAAGAAGCCGTTTCTTTTCTGTCAACCTTATTTCCATTATTTGTGTAAGAGTCTGTAGATGAACACCTTGAAATCATTAAGTGGTTGTTCCTACCCACTTGGTGGCCTGAGTAAAGGGAGCTACAGAGCAGTCTTCAGTGGTGAGCTGGCACTCCAGTCTTCAGGAAGGAACTGCTGAGAAGGCACAGAGGGCACCTGTACACATTCAGACCTGCTTGTGACCCTGGGTTGAGTAGCAGTAAATTCAAGAGCTGGAACAGTTTGTTCACCCTAAAATTCCTCTTTGGTCACAGCTTTTTCAGCAGCATCCTGCTTTTCCTTCTCAAGCTCTTCAGGATCTCTATAGAAGTAGATATCAGCTGTGGTCTGCTATGGCTGATTACCGGTTATGGTACAGTACAGGCACAGAATTACCCAGGCCAGCATCCACCACATCAGACCCACTGAGTGAGTTCCCTTATTGTTGCAAAGGATGGCAGTGTCCACATAGTGCAGAGGAGAGTCTGTGTTACACAGAGCAATGATACGTAGGTTAACGTAAGAGTCTCTGTGAGAGGCTGGTGGCCTGCCCTGGGATCAGTAATCACCGGAAGTCTCCGCTCCTGGAAGGCTATCTGAATCTGGTTCTAGATTCCAGGAGTGAAGCAGCCAGCAATAGGAGTAGCTCCAGTGGCAGCAACAAACTTCAGCATGGCCCACTGGTCAATATTCCTAGACAATATGACGATGACATTAGCCAGGTTTTCAATGGCAACATAGTGCAAACTGCCAGCAGAAGCTTCTCCCAGGTTCTCTTCAGATTTATGATGTAGAAGCCATGACTTTTCCTTTTGTAGATGTACATTTACATTTGGAAGTCAAGGTTGGTGCCATCTAAATAGGTTCCTGCTGTAAAAAAAATTAAGGACATCCTCCTCCTTCATTTTTAGGACACCAAGGGATCTGAATATTATGGAAGTTTTCCTTTAAGTTACAACAGGAACCTGGAACAATGCTATGTGGACCCCTCTCTGGGTAGTGTTGAAAAGATAATCATTGTTATTTTAAATTCCCTGCCTGAAAACTCCTAAATCTATCTTGTATCTGAGTCTGGTTCTAATGGTTGCTTTGGCACTTTAGATTGTAGTTTTTTCTTGTCTTTGGCAGGCCTTGTAATTTCTTTGTTGAAAGGTAAATATGATAAGTATAAATAGTTGGAACTGAGGTAAATAGGCCTTTAGTGTAAGGATTTATGTTAATCTTTACTTCTAACAGGTGTTAGAAGCTTCAAATTCTTCTAGGGTCCTTGTTTAGTTTCCTTCCTTGACATTGGGCTTCCCTAAATATGCCTCCCTCAAGAGAGTCTGCTAGTGCAGGGCTTATAGTATAATCATTGTTATACTGGAGCCCTGTTGGTTTGGTGGTATGGTGTGGGCAAGAGGAGTATTCGTTAATCTTTCAATGAAATGTCAGTTTTTAGTGGGCCTTTGTCCTTAGACTGAGATCTTCGCAAATGTTTCTTCAGTGATGTAGCTTCCTCGACCTGCTGCCCTATACTCTCTTTCCCAGCTTCAGCTTTCTGAATCTATTTTCTGAAATCCTGATCCCTGCTAACTACGTTTTTGTTTTTGTTTTTGTTTTCCCTCTTTGGATGAAACAGGAAGGCTGGAGTGGAGTGGAGTAGGAGGAATTCCTTTTCTTCAGCTGAGATAAGGGGCTAAAACAGTCTTTTCCCCATGAGAGTAGTCCTTCATTATGGTTAAAACTGTTGGTTTATTTCACAATAATCACAGTGATCATTCTTGGATCTTTACAGTGAGAACCCAGTCGAGGTACTTGAATCGAAACCCATGAAAATGCGGGTGCCTTTTGAAACTGCAACCCCCGAAAGTTTCTCAGTCTTACCTTAGCTTCCAGCCATTTACCAGAATTATTGTTTCAGTGATCCTACCAGTCTATGGCTCCAGCAGCTTTTGCTCTAGATCAGCAGGTCTCACCTGTGTCTTTCTGGATGAACCTGTTTCTTCAGATTTCAGGGTTACAATGAGCCCTGAGACCTCAGTTCTCTGATGAGTTTAAGGATAAGCATAACTTTTCAGTTTGAACAGTTTTGTTCTTGTTGTAAGGAGGGCAGTGACAATTTCCAAGGTCTTTACGAAGCTGAAACCTAAGTTATTTCTAATTGTATATTTCTAAACTTAGGCACATGTATAGTTAAATTCAAGATTTAAAAATATTGTTGGAACTAAATATCTTGTCATTTAGCATATTTTAAAACATAAAAAGTTATTTTTAAAAAACTGTCATGTTTAATGTTAGTTGAAGTTTAGTGTTTGATTTTTGTCAATTTTTATTGTTGATACAGTGAAAATTATTTAGTTCTTTATTACAATATTACTTCTCAATTCATAAACATAGCAATCCAAATCATTGCCATTTCATGAAATCTTCATCAGAAGTTACATTATTTATATTCCCATTAATCGAGAGTAATGTTTTTCTTATTTTATTGTCAGTTTATTTTGGCTATTAATATATTTCTTTAACTCATGATATCTGAAAACTTTAATTAAGTTTACATTTAACTTTATATTTATGAAACTATTTTGATTTCTTAACCTAAAATATTTTGAAAATCACATTTAATGTCACAACCTCAGGATTAATTTGAATTTTGAAGCTTCTCTAGGATAGGGAAAGTATTGTTACTGATGGGGTTTAGAACATGTTACCCTAAAATATGGCACCTTGGCATATTGAATGTTTTAAGCTGTAGGAATTAGGTGCTGGAAGTCCTCTCATCCTTCCCCCCTGAAGCAAGTCTTTAGACCCTCATGTGAGAGGTGCTCCCTATACCCAGAGGAAAGGAGCATCCTTATCTCTGGAAATGAATGAACAGGTTTTGCTAAGTTTCCCCCAGTTTACTACACTTAGCTCATACCCTTTTTGTTCTATTGCATTTTTTCCATTCTTCATCAAACTTAGTATAAAAACACTCAGGTTTAACTGTTTCTTTGGCTTTGCACTTTCTTAGGAAGGCTCTTGTGTCACATAAAACTTAAATAAATTTGTGTGCTTTTCTCTTGCTAATCTATTGTTACAGAAATCCAGTCAAGAATCTAGAAGGGCAACAGGGGGAAAAAGAAAAACTTTTTCTTTATCTACATTACCAATAAATAAAGTTTTATTTTTGTCTTTTATTTTTGATTTGTATGTGGTGGTCACTTACAAATGATGTAACAAGCCATCAACATCATCCAGTAAATTATCAGTAAATAGTAAATTATCACTATTTTGAAATATTATACCAAAGGATTTTCTCATTTGAGTGCTCTATGATAATTTGATATCTTGTCTCATACTCTAGACCAATCAAAAGTTAGAGATGAGACCCTTTGTCTGAGGCTGTAGTTTCAATCAGCTGGGAAGCAGAGTACCTCTGTATTACTCAATCAATTTGATGGGTTCTTAAATTGCTCTATTAGTACAGGCTTACATAGAAATAAATTTAAATGGGTCTGTATTCTTAGTAGAAGTAAACTAGAACCCTGAAATTCTATAGGGCAATAAAGAAGGTAAATTGTGGAGCTTAGTTCTCTTGGATGTACCTCATGAAAAAATGGAAACTAATTGTGATTCCTTGCTTGTTGCAATGGAATGAAACTCTACAAAAAGGCCCCAAACAATTTTATCAGTCTGAGAATCTCCTGGGTAAGTATCTGACTTGCCTAAGAGGCGAGTTTGTGAGATTTCTGTGAGTCAGTTCAATCTCTCCCATAACTATTTCACGACACTTTCCTTTCTACAAAAACCTCCAATAACTTTATCCTCCTCATTCATAACTGATGGCCTTTTTCCTTACTTTGTGGAAAAAAATACCAATCTGACAACCTCTATCTGTAATCATATATCCTGTATTCCATCCTGTAGTTAAACTCAATAGATCACCTTTGGTGCAAGGTCAGTTCCTTCTCTTGTGAACTGCTTCTTAACACCTCTCACCTGCTCAAAGACTTCATTAATGCAATGGCTCCCCATTCTCTCCATATAAAAAACAAAAACAAACAAAGAAAAGGATAAAAACTCATCTTCTTCAGCACCATTTTCCATTTTTCTACTCCCCTTTACAAACCTCTCAAAAAGAATCATCTCTACTCATTGTCTACAATTCCTGTTTTCCTGTGATCTCCCAAAACTACTCTAGTCTATCTCCTGTCCCTTTCTCTCCATAAGAACTGTTTGTTCAAGGTCAACAATGACCTCCATGGGGCCAAATCCAGTGATTAATTCTCAGTCTTGGTATTGTCTTACCTACAAGCAACTTTTTGCCTAAGAATACCTTTAGACACAAATGATCATCCCTTCCTTGTTGAAACATTTTCTTCATTTCACGCCAAATCCTCGTTTCTCTTGATTGTCTTTTGAATCACTGGCTACTCCTTCCCAGTGGCCTTTGTGAAGTGAGGTTCTGTCTTACCTTGATAATCTGAGTTGGTCTGCCTCAGAAACTTTTTTTTTTTGTCTATGTATACTCACTATCTAAGCATTGTCATTTAGTTTCATGGCTTTCATGCCATCTCTGTAAAAGTCTTAAATTAATATCTGCCTAGTCTACATAGATATCTACAAGTACCTCAAATATAGATTGTCCAAAACCGAACTCTTGATTAAACATCTTCTTTCGCAACCTTCTCCATTATATACATTTGGGTGCTATTATTTGCCAGGTACTAAATGCTGAAAACAGAAAGGTGGTATTAAAACCATTTTTAATAGTTAAATTTTATTTTTTAAAATATAGTATGATAGGAGGTAGATGGTACGGGTGGGTCAAGATGGCAGACTAGGTAAAAGTGGGATTTGCATCCTCTCAGGTCCACATTAAAATTACAAACAATTATAAAATAATCAATATGGAGAATTACCTGAAGTCCAACTGATCATAACACCTACGTCTGATAATATAAAGAAGGAGGCATAACGAAGCTGGTAGGACAGCAAAATCACTAATTGGGTTGGACCAGGAGCACTGAGAAGGAGAGAGAGGCTACAGAGCCCCGCCTGAAGGAGAAAGAGGTCTTAGCCCCATTTGGGGGCTCCCCAGCCTAGAGACCCAGCCCAGGGAAGAGGAGTTCTCAAAAAACTCTGTAAAAATCAGAGAAGATTCTGGCCATCCAGGTGAGATGGAAGGAGACTGAATCCCAGATACCCCTTTAAAAGGTCCACGCACAGGCTCTCTTGCCTGCAGGCACTCACCTGGGGCACCAGCAGTGGGACAGAGGCTCGGGCAAGATTCATACAGAAAAGACTACATTACCTGGCACTAGAAAAAGGGCTGGACAGGCAGCTGCCATTGTGCTTTAGTTGGGGGCCCCACTATGGGGCAGTCTACAGACTGGCTCCAGCCTGCCTGTGCATATCCCTCCCCCAACATGGCCAATTTTGAAGCTGCACTGACCTGTGGATATCTCCCTGCCCTACCCAACCTGCAGATTGCCCGAGGCAGCCTGTTGCTGGGTGGCTGTCCCACCCTGCCCCTTTCCAGTTCGAATATTCTGCACAGGCAGCAGGCCTCAGCAAGCGTGCAAGCACATTTTGGGGACAGCTTCAGGCAGATCACTGCTGCCACACGAGCTTAGGCGGATTGAGGGGATCTGTGGGCCAGTCCCAGACAGCAGCTGGTCTTGCTGTGACCTGTGACTTTTGTGGGAATGCACAGGTGGACACAGAAGTTGCAGCAAGACTGAAGCTCTATTAGGCCCTTGTCTCTTTGAGACCTCACCCCACCCAACTCACAACTCACAAATTGCCTGCGTTGGCCCATTGACAGGCAACCTATCCCACTCTGCCCCTTTTTGGGACTGCGCATTCCACACAGCCAACAAACTTTGGCTAGCACAGGGCACGCACATTGCGGGGAAATCAGTTGCAAGCAGAACACTGCTGCCTGCAAGAGCTGCAATATCACTCGGAGGGATCAGGGGTCTGCGGGACTCCCCAGACAGGAACTTATCTCACTGTGATCTGTGACTATAGTGGGAACACATGAGCACAGAAGTTCAAATCCGAGGCTGTATTCACCTGATAGCCCTT
The DNA here is from genome assembly GCF_902729225.1 of Pteropus medius. Classification (NCBI taxonomy): domain Eukaryota; kingdom Metazoa; phylum Chordata; class Mammalia; order Chiroptera; family Pteropodidae; genus Pteropus; species Pteropus medius. Next base: position 2,556,269 of record NW_024354550.1, read on the forward strand.
GTCTCCTTGAGATCCTGCTTCATCCAATCCACAAAGTCCCTAGGGCCTGTTGACAGGCAGCTGCCCTTCCCCTTACTCCTCTCCAGGGTTGAGCGTTCTGTGCAGGCAACAGACCTTGGCTAATGCAGTGAACACATTTCAGGGAAATCGGTTGCAGGCAGACTACTGCTGCCTGCAAGAGTGGCAATATCTCTTAGGGATATTACCATTGGGGCGATCTGAACTATTGCCCAAGTAACACTGGAGATTCTTGGATCACTGCCACTGAGTCGATTCCAGCACAGCAGGAGTTATGAAAGATAATATTTATTAAACTCACATTTTGAGGTAGAAACAGGTCACTCTTAAATTGGCTGACTGAGTAGAAATGAAAATACGCTCCCTGTGAGAAGTGGGTGACAGCAAAGAGGAGAGCTCTAACAATGCAAAAGTGGGAAGGTCTGTATTATATTAGGACCATGGTGGGTGGTTACAAAGGCATTCTTAAGTGAGTGACACGTGAGGTAATTTTGAGTGACACTTGGCTGCTATGTAATACTTCGTCTACTGCACAGGTGCTTACCCAGAATTCAGTCTGTTATAGATTCATGAACTTCTGGGCATAAACATGGTAAACATGGTATTATAATGATGGCATAATGAGGCTGAGATTGCAGGCAGGTCAGAGTAGTACCTTCTGTGCAAGCATCCGTGGCCAGATTAAACTAGCTATGTTTATGGCCCTCCTGTCCTTTGTCTCTCAGGATGCACAAGTGAATTTTTAACTACCAAAGGGGTATTCTTTGGGTGGTCTTTGGGCAGTCTCTGGGCTGGGTCTTCATTTCTTTGTTCCCCTGTCACTCATGTCTGACTAACTACCTAACAGGATTATTGTAGGGGTTTGTGGGACCGCCCCAGATGACAGCTGATCTCACTGTGATCTGTGAATACTGTGGGAATGTGCAGGCACAGAAGTTGATGCAAAACTGAGTATGTACAGGCCTGATGGCTCTTATCTCCCTAAGATCCTGCCTCATCTAATCGACAAAGTGCCTGCAGCCCATTGACAGGCAGCTGCCCCTGCCCTGAGCCTATCTGGGGTTGTACATCTGAACAGACAGCAGACCTCAGTGAGCGCAGTGAGAAAATCTCAGGAAAAACAGTGACGGGCAGATCATTGCTGCTAGCACGAGATACAGTATCACTTGGGTAGATCACAGGGGTTTGTGGGCCCATTCCAGATGGCAGTAGGTCTCACAGTGATATGTGACTTTTGTGGGAGCCCATGGTCCCAGAGCCGGCAGCAGATCTGGTGTTGTATTGGCCTGACGATCCTACTCCTTGCTGAGACACCACCTAATCCAACCACAAAATTACCTGTGGGAAGGCTGTTCCCAGGCAAATCAGTTCCATTCATGCTTTCCTTGGGTAATAAGTTTAACAGCAAACAATAACACTCAGTTTGTGTGGCCCACACAAAGCCCATACATCTGAGAGAAGCTTTTGGTGGCAGGACACAAACCCCTGCCCATAAGCTTCAGTAATTCTTGAACAGATCTCGAGTGTTTGCAGGCTCAAGGAGAGCAGTGGCTGGACTTGCTGTGATCTGTGACTTTTATAGGAAGCCACAGAGACAGTGCTGGCATGTAAACTGACACTAGAGTAGCAAGGGGAAATCTGCTCAATATACCCAGTTGACTCCCTGGGTCCCCACACCACCTAATGTGCATGTCACCCAGAGGCTTTTCCAGTTTGGAGTCATATGGGCAACTGACAAGGAGCCTGTGAGGAGCAATGGTCCTCCTACTAAACTGCCCCAGGCCTGGTGTTGGGTTAACTGGACCACTGCCTACAGTGTCATTTCTCCCACTTATCTATAGATCCAGCATAGGCAGCAACCATCTGTGGATAGCTTTATAGCTCCCACCAAGTATCCCTGAAAAATCAAAGGCAGCAGCTGACCTTGGCCTACTGGGGAGTCCCTCAGAAGGAGCCACAAAACCAATGCACCCAGAGGCTGGCACTAGACCACGACAGAGAAACTCCTGACTAGCCCCTAAGAGATAAGCACAAAGGATGGTCTCAATGAGTACACAAGCCTGCTAGGGCAAACCCCACTCAGTGAGGTCAGCTCCCTCATAACAACTCATACCCATTTCCCACAGTTAGTCAGTCCAAGTGTTAATCTCATCTACCGATGTACCAATAAAGTCTACAACAGAAGATCACACACAACCCACACAAAGATTAAGTCCAGAGCCCCTGGCACAGGTGATTAGGGAGAGTATGCCACTGGCCACACAGGACCTCTTCCCCATCAGACCATCTGGCCATGGCTGTGACACAGAAGAAATCTTCCTAACACATAGAAATGAACACAGAGAGGCTAATAAAATGAGAAAACAAAGAAACATGCCACAAGCAAAACAACAGAAAATAGGCTAAATGAAATGGAGGTAAGCAACCTACCAGAGACAGAGTTCAAAATAATGGTTTTAAGGATGCTCAATGAACTTAGGGGGAGAATGGTTGAGATCAATGAAAACCTCAACAGAGAGATAGTAAGCATAAAAAAGGACATAGAAACCATAAAAACAACTAGACAGAAATGAATACTATAACTGAAATGAAGAATACACTAGAAGGATTTGATAGTAGATTGGACGAAGCAGAATATCGAATTGATGAACTGGAAGACAAAGTAGGAGAAAAAATCCAATCAGAACAGCAAAAAGAGGGAAAACAAATTAAAAATTAGGATAGTTTAAGAGACCTCTGGAACAACATGAAGCATAACAATATCTGCATCATAAGAGTACCCAAAGGAGAAGTGAGAGAGCAAGGGATTGAGAATCTATTTGAAGAAATAATGACAGAAAATTTCTCTAACCTGGCAAAGGGATTAGACACACAAGTGCAGGAACTACAAATAGTCCTAAACAAGAGGAATTCAAACAGACCCACACCAAGAGACATCGTAATTAAAAAGCCAAAGGTCAAAGACAAAGAATCTTAAAAGCAGCAAGAGAAAGGCAGCTAGTTACTCACAAGGTTACCCACATAAGAATGTCTGCTGATTTTTCAACCGAAACTTTTCAGGCCAAGAGGGACTGGCAAGAAATATTCAAAGTCATAAAAAACAAGAACCATGAATATTCTACCCAGCAAGGCTTTCAATTGAAATGAAAAGTGAGATAAAAAGCTTCCCAGACAGATAAAAATCTTAAGGAATTCAACATCAACAAGCCAGTATTACAAATAATGTTGAAGAGATTTTTTCTGAAGAAAAAAAAAAAAAGGAAGAATGGGGGAAAAATAAACAAACAAATACGAATAATAAAATGGCAGTAACTATGTACCTGTCGGTAATCACTTTAAATGTAAATGGATTAAATGCTTCCATCAAAATACATAGGGCAACTAAATGAATAAGAAAACAAGACCCATGCATATACTGTCTATAAGAGGCCCACTCCAGTTCATATGACACTCATGACTGAAAGTAAAGGGATAGAAAAAGATATTTCATGCAAATAGAAAAAAAAAAAGCTGGGATAGCAATAGTTATATTAGACAAAATATATCTTGAAACAAAGATATAATAAAAGACAGATAAGGGCATTACATAATGATAAAGGGATCACTATATCAGGAGGACATAACCCTAGTAAACATATATGAACTCAGCATAGGAACACCTACATAAGCAAAACAATTATTGACTGATATAAAAGGAGAGATCAACAGTAACACACTCATACTAGGAGACTGTAACACCCCATTGACACCAGTGGACAGATCTTCCAGATAAAAAATCAACAAGGAACAATGGGTCTAAAGGACACTCTAGATCAGATAGATTTAATAGATATTTTTAGAGCATTTTACCCCAAAGCAGCAAAATATACATTCTTTTCAAGTGCACATGGAACATTTTTCAGGACAGACCACATGTTATGCCACAAAACAAGTATCAATAAACTTAAGACGATTGAAATTATATCAACTATCTTTGATGACAATGGTATGAAACTAGAAATCAACTACAAGAAAAAAATTGGAAAATACACAAACACATGGAGGCTAAATTACATGCTACTAACCTATAAATGTGTTAACAGTGAGATCAAAGAAGAAATCAAAAGATACCTGGAGACAAGTGAAAATCTTTGGGACATAGCAAAAACAGTCCTAGGGGGGCAATTTATAGCAATACAGGCCTATCTCAAGAAGTAAGAAAAGCTTAAATAAACAATCTAACCTTACACTTAAAAGAACTAGAAAAAGAACAGCAAACAAAGCCAAAACTAATTAGAAGGAAATAAATAATAGAGATCAGAGCAGAAATAAATGAAATAGAGTCTAGAAAAACAATACAAAAGATTAATGAAACCAAGAGCTGATTCTTTGAAATGATGAAAAAATTAATAAACCCTTAACCAGACTCACCAAGGTAAAAAGAGAGAGGAGTCAAATAAATAAAATCAGAAATGAAAGAGGAGAAGTAACTACGAACTCCACAGAAATACAAAGGATCATAAGAAAATACTATGAGCAATTATACTCCAACATATTAGACAATCTGGAAGAAATGGGTACATTCCTAGGAACATACAACCTACCAAGACAGAGTTAAGAAGAAATAGAAAATTTGAATAGACTGATTACCAATGAAATCGAATCAGTAATCAAAAAACTCCCAAAAAACAAAAGTCCTGGACCGGATGGCTTCATAGGCAAATTTTACCAAACACTCAAAGAAGAATTAGCACCTATTCTTCTTAAACTATTCCAAAAAATTCAAGAAGAGAGAAGACTCCGTAATTCCTTTTATGAGGCCACCATTATCTTGAATCCAAAACTAGGCAAAGACATTACAAAAAAAGAAAATTATAGGCCGATATCTCTTATGAACATTGATGCAAAAATTCTCAACAAAATATTAGCAAAATATTAGAATTCAGCAATACATTAAAAATATCATACATCACGATCAAGTTGGATTTATTTTGAGATGCAAGTTTGGTACAATATCTGCAAATCAACTAATGTGATATACCACATTAATAAATTGAAAGATAAAAACCATATGATCATATCAATAGATGCAGAAAAAGCATTTGACAAAATCCAGCATCCATTTATGATAAAAACTCTCAGCAAAGTGGAAATAGAGGAAACATGCCTCCACATAATAAAGGCCATATGTGACAAACCTACAGCTAACATCTTACTTAATGGAGAAGGGCTAAAAGTGTTTTCCTTAAGATCAGGAACAAGACTAGTAAGCCCACTTTCACCACTTCTGTTCCACATTGTATTGGAAGTCCTAGCCACAGTAATCTGATAAGAAGGAGAAATAAAAGGTATCCAAATTGGAAAGGAAGACGTAAAGCTAGCATTATTTGCAGATGACATGATATAGAGAACCCTAAAGATTCCACCAAAAACTGTTAGAACTGATCAATGAATTAGTAAAGTAGCAGGTTACAAAACAAATATTCAGAAGTCAGTGGCATTTTTATATACCCATGATGAACTTTCAGAAAGATAAATTAAGAAAACAATCCCATTTACAATTGCATCAAAAACAGTAAAATACCTAGAAATCAAAATAACCAAAGGGGTAAAAGATCTGTTCTCAGAAAATTAGAAAAAAGAAATTGAAAAAGATACAAATAAATGGAAGTATACGCTGTGCCCATAGGTAGGAAGAATCAACATCATTAAAATGGCCATACTTCCCCAAACAATCTATAGATTCAATGCAATCCTTATCAAATATGAATGGCATTTTTCAGAGAGCTAGAACAAATAATTCAGAAATTTATATGGAACCGTAAAAGACCCCAAAAAGCCACAGCAATCTTGAGAAAAAAGAACAAAGTTGGAGGTATCATATTACTTGATATCAAACTATACTACAAGGCTACAGTAATCAAAACAGTGTGGTACTAGCATAAAACAGATATATTGATCAGTGGAACAGAATAGAGAGCCCAGAAACAAATCCACATCCGTATACTCATTTAATATATGACAAAGGAGGCAAGACTATATGACAGGGTAAAGACAGTCTCTTCAATAAATAATGTTGGAAAAATTGGACAGATATATAGAAAAAAAATGAAACTGGAGTACTTTCTTATACCATATATAAAAATAGACTCAAAATACATTAAAAACTTAAATGTAAGACCTGAAACCATAAACTTCTAGAAGAAAACATAGGCAGTAAACTCTCTGATATTACTAACAAACAAAAAAATAAACAAATGGGACTACATCAAACTAAAAAACTTTTGTACAGCAAAGGAAACCATCAACAAAACAAAAAGACAACTGACTGGGAGAAGATATTTGCTAATGATACATCTGATAAGTGGTTAATATTCAAAATATATAAAGAACTTATACGACTAACTATAAAAACAAACAAACAAACAATTCAATTAAAAAATGGGCAGAAGACCTGAACATATATTTCTCCAAAGAGGAAATACAGGTGGCCAATAGACATATGAAAAGATGCTCAAGGTCACTAACAATCAGAGAAACGCATATCAAAACTACAATGAGATATCACCTCACACCTACCAGAATGGCTATCATCAATAAATTAAAGAACAAGTATTGGCAAGGATGTGGAGAATATGGAACCCTCATACGTTGTTGGTGGGATTGCAAATTGGTACAGCCACTGTGAAAAACAGTCTGGAGGTTTCTCAAAAAATTAAAAATGGATATACCTTTTGACCCAGCAATTGTACTTCTGGATATTTATCCAAAGGAAACCAAAACAATATTTCATAAAGATCTATGCACCCTATGTTCATGGTGGCGCTATTCACAATAGCTAAGATATGGAAGCAACCTAAATGCCCATCAACAGATAATTGGATAAAGAAGTTATGGTTCATATATACTATGGAATATTACTCAACTATAAAAAAAGAAATCCTACCATTTGCAATGACATGGTTAGACCTAGAGGTTAATATGCTGAGCAAAATAAGTCAGACAGAAAAAGGTAAATAACATAATTTCACTTACATGTAGAATCTAAGGAAGAAAAAGAACAAACTAATTGAAAACAGGCTCACAATATAGAAGATAATATAGTGCTATCCAGAGGGAGAGGATGGGGGCTGGGAGAAAGCAGTGAAGAGTTAAAGAAGAACAAATTAATAGTTAATAGATGGTCACATAAATGAGGAGCACAGCATAGGGAATGCAGTCAGCAGTAATGGAATGGCTAGGTGTAGAGTCAGAGGGAAGGTAGAGTAATCAGGGAGATTGTTTCATAAACTAAATATTTAATCAATGTAATGTATACTTAAAACTAATAATAAAATAAAAAATATATATAGTATGATAGAATTTCCCCAGTGTAAACTCTGCCTTTTTAAGTGAAGCTTTCTCTTAAGATGATAAGAGCTAGTATACTAGTGTAGTACTTTTTCTTCCTTTTTCTTTTTTAAGAGCAAGAGTTATTGATTCAATTATTTGGGCTGTGTATGGCAGTAGGTCTGAGGATAGAAAAGCTTTTAGAATTCTGGACAATGTGCTGTGACATGCGGGGTTGGCAGGGCAGGAGTTGAGCTCTGGACTGTGGGCTCTGGGCTCAGTCAGCACCCGGGTTCCAGAACTCAGCTTAGTGCAGGTGACTAGAAATTTCGAAGTTGGCTGCAGCTTTGCAGTAAAAGTCCTGAAGGTGAATGATACGTTTTGAGTACTGGGGAAAAAATAATTTCTGTAGACCAAAACCCTAATGATGATACTGTTCTCAAAGAATATAATCATGAGGAAAAGTCTGCAATTGTTCTGGTGACAAATACCAAAGCAGTGACAACACCAACATCAGCTACAACCCAATGACCAAATCTTGCCACCGCTGTTGCAGTTGGTTCATCTACAGAAGCCTCTGTGGTTAAAGCTTAAATCTCTGTCCCTGCTTTGGCTACCACTTCTGCACCTGAACCCACTGCTCCAGCATCAAGGACAGCATCTTTTGAACCTGCACCTACTAGTGCAACTAAACAAGAGAAAACTTCACAAAAGCCATGGGAACATCAGTGACTACTACTCCAATACCAACTGATATCACATTAGGAGATGCTTCTCAGTAAAAACGTTTTAAAGATGCAACACAATTACTTGTGACAGGTTGGTCTTGTGAGAATACGGTAAGGAGATCCTGTCAATGAGCTGGTTTCAACAACCCTGGCAGAGCAGTAAAGTGTTTTTATTTTTTCTTTTTTACTTTACCAAGTATTAAAAAATTTTTACTAATAGACTGTTTTTAGAGCAGTTTCAGGTTTACAGAAAAATTGAGAGGAGAGTATAGAGTTCCAGTATATCCTTTCTCCCTAACACCACCCTTGCCCCCCCAACCCCCAGCTTACCCCTCACCTCTCCCGGCCACCATTTTCTCTATTATTAACATCTTGCATTGTTGTG
>NW_024354550.1:2564718-2654549 GCF_902729225.1 Pteropus medius
CCCCCAGCTTACCCCTCACCTCTCCCGGCCACCATTTTCTCTATTATTAACATCTTGCATTGTTGTGGTACATTTGTTACAATTTTTGGACCAATGTGATACATTCATTATTTTTAACTAAAGCCCATAGTTTACATTAGAGTTCATTATAGTATCATACAAATTAGTTTACTGCCCTAAAAATTCTGTGTGCTCCACTTAGTTATCCATCCCCACCTCCTTCCCTCTGGCAACCACTGATCTTTTTACTGTGTTTATAGTTTTGTCTTTTCCAGAATGTGATACAGCACGAAGCCTTTTCAAACTTACTTCTTTCACTTAGCAATATAATATGCTTTCAAGTTTCTTCATGTCTTTTTGTGATTTGACAGCTCATTTATTTTTATTGATGAATAATATTCCATTATCTAGATGTACTACAGTTTTTTCCTTAACCTACTGAAGGATATATGAATTATTTTCAATTTTTGGCAATTATGAATAAGGCTGCTGTAAACATTTATGTGCATGTTTTTATGGGAATATAAGTTTTTCGACTCCTTTGGGGTAAATACCAAGGAGTGTGACTGCTGGATCATATGATAAGAGTATGTATAGTTTTGCTAAAACTCACCAAACTGTCTTCACAAGTGTCTGCATCTTTTTGCATTATCACAGATAATAAATGAGAGTTCCTGTTGCTCCACATCCTCCTCATCATTGCTCTTGTCTGTTGTGGATTTTCACTGTTCTAGTAGGTGAGTAATGGTATCTCATTGTTGTTTTAATTTGCAATTCCCTAATGACTTATGATGCTGAACATCTTTTTCATATGCTTATTTGCTGTCTGTATATCTTCTTTGGTGAAGTGTTTCTTTAGATCTTTAGCCTACTTTTTAATCGAGTTATTTGTTTTCTTATTGTTTAATTTTAACAGTTCTTTATATATTTTGGATGCAAGTTATTTATTAGATATGTATTTTGCAAATATATCTTCTCTCAGTCTGTGGCTTGTATATAACTCTACAGATAGCTTTTTGTGGAAAGTCCTGGAGAGAGTGAAATTCACCCTATGGTTGACCCCCTCGAGCAGTGAGAACTGGTTTCCTCAGTCAAGATCAGAGCTACAGCTGCAGCAACTGCAACTTCTGGAGGACCTGGCCTTGAATTGTTATGGAATCACCTTCAGTTGAGATGAGATACATCACTCAACAGAGTCCTTCCCTGCTTCTAGGTCAAGAGAACCTTCAATAACTGCAGCAACTCAGCCAACCTTGAGAGTATTGATTCAAATGTCACATAGACAAGTTCTAGAAGCTGGTGGTCAAAGCAAAAGGGGTAGAGATGCCAGTGGAGGAGGAGCTGCAGAAGCTGGAAGTACTCATATGAACCACTCTTATGACTACATGTTGGTGATCCCCTCAAATCCATATGTTGAAATCTTAACCCCCAATGTGGTAGTATTAGAAGGTGGGGCCTTTGGGAAGTGATTAAGTCACAAAAGCGGAGCCCTCGTGAGATTAATATCTCTATAAAGGGATCTCACAGAGCTCTTCTGCCCTCTTCCTGCTATGTGAAATACATCAAGAAGATAGCAGTCTGAAATCCAGAAGAGAGTCTCACCAAAACCCAACTATGCTGGCACTCTTATCTCAGGCTTCCAGCCTCCAGAACTGTGAGAAATAAATTTCTGTTGTTTTGTAAGCCACACAGTCTGTGGTAATTTGTTATAGCAGCTCAAACTAAGACATTCAAGAATTGTCTCAGGAAAAAGACACGATAGAGAGGTTACAGGTATATAGGTTTCCTGAGGGACCTTTTCCCCCTCACATTTTACATCAATGCGATTATTACATTAACTCTTCCTCAGAACCATTTGGGATGCTTTTGGCTCATCTCTATCACTTGGTAAAAGGTAGTATATTGTTGAGAATGAGAAGAAAGAGATATAGGAAATAGGACAGAGATGGATATAATGTATGTCTACTTAAATTAAATTGCATATTCATAAGTTCATAGAATATTATACAACCAAAAATCAGCTTTTGCAGGTTTTTATTCCAGGTAACTTTCCCTAGGTATTTACTCTTAGTATACTAGGTCCAAAAATTTAGCTTCATGCCCTGTTGTATATTTTTCGACTTTGGTTTCAGAATGAACCTACAGTCTCTATTTCATGGCAACACTGGATAATAACTTTGTGAAATCTGAAAATATTTTAGAGCAACTGTAAACAGAAATGTCAAATTATTAATGACTATTTTTGCAGCTTCAAATATGTATGATGTTTGTATAAGAAAGCACAATATTTCATGATAAATACTTGAAAAGAGAAAAATATTTTCTTTAAATAAAAATAATTAAAAAATTTCTTGATCACTGAATGTAAGACTCTTCTTAGATGATTTGAGAAGCTGTATAATTATAGTTACTATACACAAATGTAGTTAGTTTCTTATTCACATTTTTTGTTTGTTCTAGTAGTTGTCTAAGTTTCAAAATTATCATTGTGGTTTTGACTTTGACGTATCCTTTTGGGAAATGCGTACTTTTGGGACCAATGAAGAAATGCAGCAATCATTTACCTTTCCCTCAGCAGAAATGTGTTTACATTTAAGTTTAAGTTCAAACTGGTCTTTCTTTTTTAAACCTATAATGTTGATTGGATTAAAACCAAAAATATTGTTCCCAAACTAGGTTTTTTACAATCGTAAATATTTTTTCTTTATTAGATAAGGTTGTATGACAAATAAAGTTATTAATATTTTAATACTTTCAAAAAGAGAAGGACAGAACTATACCCAGCATCTTTTATTGCATCAAGAAGATGGGAGCACTCTTTGGAGCATTAGGAGATGCACCTGAAAACATATTTTGAAAAATATAAAATAAAAACTTTCATGGCATGTTAAAAGTAAAATTTTAATAACAAAAAATCATTCAAATGTCCTTTTAGTTATATAAATGATATAGTTATCTACAGAATATCTTTTTATGTTGTACAGACATCTTGAATCTAGCACTCCCTGTATAAAATTCTTATTTTCCTCCCAAACCTAATTATCTCCAAGGTTTTTCCATATCAGTAAATGATAGCAATAGTTACCCTAACTCTTAATGCTTTTAAAAAGCATTTTATTAACTCTTTGTTACACATACAGACAAACAAATCCCTAGACTTTTGTTAGTATTTCAATTTTTTGTAGTATTTCTGACCTCCTGTTGTAGCCACCAGCCCCTGATAGACACATGGACCATCAGAAACCAGTGAGTTATAGGAAACACACTCTTTATTCAGCCAGCTGGGTCTGCCAGGGGTACACAGACTCCAAATTAAGCAGCCCCAAAATGTAGAGGTACAGGGTTTTTAAGCCTTAAACCCCATTCCTCATTCTGTCTGAACACAAAAGTCTATTTTTCTTCTATTTACTAACTGTCAACCCACAGGTAGGTTGTGCAAGCGGGGGTACAGAAGCAGAAAGCTTATTGTTAGAATGTTATGTCCCCATGGTTGATAACCTATGTTCCCATGGGTGATAGTCAAGCAGTAATTTTCCAGCCAGCACACTCCTAAGGATACTAGGTTTTATGTTACAAATCTGTCAGTACTTTCCTCTATTATTTATGTTATTAGTGCCATATTTAGAAAAGCTATGTCTAACCAAGGGATATTGTCTATATTATTTTAGAGTTCAATTTGAAGATCTGAATTGTCTTATCTAGTCTATGGAAATTTTTTGACCTGGTCAATTGTTGATTCACACTCCCATTTGGGGTCTTCTTAGAATTCAAGATTGAATTATCCAGAATAATTATTACAGAGTGGGGTTGGGGTGATGGTGGTGGTGATAGTAGTGAAAGAGGTGGCCACGTTGTGTTAATGGGAGAGATTAGTGGTGATGACGTAGCGGTGATAGTGATATTTGTGGTAGTCGTAGTAGAGATGGACATAGTAGTAATGATATCCTTTTTATACACAGATCAAAGAAATGACCTGTGTGATACCTAAGCTGACTGATCTTTCAGTCCTTCTGAAAATATATTTAGTATCATCAAACATAATATAGTTAAATTCTACTGTCTTATGAGCTGGATTGTATACCTCCACATTCACATAGTAAAGTCATAATTCCCAGTATCTCAGAATGTGACTTTATTTGGAGATATGATCTTAAGGGGGGTAATTAAGGTTAAATGAGGGCATTAGGGTGGGCTGTAATCTAATATGACTAATGTACTTATAAGAAGAGGAGATTAGGACATAGATATACACAGAAAGAAGATGATACGAAGATTTAGAGAAAAAGGATCATCTACAAGCTAAGGAGAAAGACCTCAGAAGAAACCAACCCTGCCAACACCTTGATTTTGATCGTCTAGCCTCTAGAATTGTGAGAAAATAAATTTCTGTTGTTTAAGCTGTCGCATCTGTGGATAATTTGTTATTGCAGCCCTCACAAACTAATACATACTACATAGATAGGCCAAAAAAATAAAATAAATTAAATTAAATTAACTATTGTTTCTTCAATAGTTTTCATGAGCCTCTTATAGTGTAAGCATTTCCCACATTGAGTTGTGATCTAATGTTTAAAAATACACGTTTTTATTATAATGTGGTCCTATACTTTAGAAAACTATCTTATTTGTTCCTTAAAGATCAAAAATCTGGTCCAAAGCTGAAAGAAAACTAACTGCATTGGACTCTAGAAATGATTGATTACATTCTAATGTGGCTTAGAAATACCATCGGCTATATTTTATAGGCAATTTAAGGGATTTTCAAGGACCATGTTGACTAAATGAAAATTTTCACCTCACAAATTGATTCTTGAACCATGTCCTCACCTTAAATTTGATTCAACTATAAATCACAAAAGAAGAGTCTTAGTTTTAGCCAGACATAAAAAGAATTCATACTTATAAATATGTCAAAATATAATTATTCAATATCAAAAAGAGCCAATGTTTTTATAAAATATTGAGTCATATGGAACATTCAAAAATGATGACTTTTACAAAATAATTATAAATTACTGGTGCATTTTGGGGAATACATCGCTTAGGCAAAGTGACATTTATCTTTAATGTGATTGCTACTTTCTGTAGAATTTAAGTAAAAATGTAAACACTAATATACCATTTGAATATTATATCTCCACCTACAAGGATATGTGTACAAAATCAAGTTTCTATAGCACTTGTGGAATAACTCTATTACCATCAGAGTATTGCTGTGTTGCCGAAGTCCAGGGTTTCCATTCATTCTCTCTGGAGTTCCAATGATCCCAGCCATTTAATCTATGTACTCAAACTATAGATACTTGTTTCAGATAGCTTTGTATAAGTACTTTATTTTTCTTAAGAAAATTAACTCATTTCAAAACCATTCTTTGTGTGAGCAGAGGGACTGTAGAAGAACCTTGTACATAGGAAAATATTTCTCAAAGTTGGAAAAATACTTGTGACTTTTTAAAAGAATATTTGCTATTAAAAACAAAAAGCTAAACACCTCAATCATTAGGAGGTAGAGATAGCAGTTTATGTGATGTTGATAATTTAATTTTTCTTCTGAAAAATTACCCCTAACTGAAAAATAATAAAAATAATTTATATTTAAATGTTGTTAGCACATTAATTTTGAGTATTTCTATGTCTTTCATTATGCATTTCAAACTGAAGTTCATAACCATCCTTACTTTCTACCTTCTCCTCTCCATTACACTGTCCTGTTCCTACATTTGAACAGAATTTTTTAAATCAAGTTGGCATATTTGCTTTCCTAGAACAGCAGTAACAGAAATGCCTGGGGGAAAAAATGTGTCTGGGGACAAGTACAAACTATATTTCTCATATTCTGTTTTTTATAACAAAGCTATTTGTTACCTCTGTAGGCTTCACTTATTTCTTCTAATTATAATCTCAACCCTCTGAAACAATACTTATGTATTTGAAGCAACATTTTTAGGTTGAATCCTAGTAAAGTAAATTCTAAGACACAATTCAAATATTAACATCAAAGAATCAATTTCATTAAATAACCTTTAAAAAATGCATATGAATGTACACTAGAACATTGATTCTTTTTGGAGAGGTGGAGGAAGAGGAAGCTGAAAAAGAAATAGATATAGATTTGGCCAGGGAGATAGAAGATCGGAATCTTATCATTCCTGAAGAGAGAAAGCGAGTGTTCCCATAAGGAAGTTAGCAACTGTGTCAGACGTGTTTGAAAATTCAGAAAATTAATGACTAAAAACAAAACAAAACAAAACAAAAAACTCCATTTGATTTCATCAACAAATTGGTATCTTCAGTGAAAGCAATTTTAGGCAGATCTTCAGGGAGCATTTGGAACTCAGCTAAGACTTGAAGATAAACAAGGTGTTATAAAGTATAAAAGTCTAGTGTAGAGAAGTTTGTAGAGAACTTTTAAGAAACTGGGAGGAGAAGGAAAGAAAGAAGAGTAAGTAGCAGAGTAAGGATGTGGGGCTGGGATGGACATTACAAAATTATTAAACATAGGAGACATTAGAGAGTGTAAGTACAGAAAAGAAGGTTCCAGAAGATAAGAAAAGACTGAAGACTCAAATGGGAAAAAGGAAAACTGATGCAGCAGAGAGACCCTTAGTTGGTAGGAGTGAACGGGATGGGTTTCATTTTTACAGGAGGAGGAACCCTACATCATTGTGATAGTGAAAAAGCATTAATAGGTGACAAAAAAATTGGAGTAGACTTTTAGTATTTATATTAGGACTGTACATTTTTACACATTGCTATTTGCTGTTTCTGAAACGCCCAACTTCCTCCCTCCATGTACACATATAATCCTAGCCATATTCCATATATAGCTTGAACATCAT
The DNA here is from genome assembly GCF_902729225.1 of Pteropus medius. Classification (NCBI taxonomy): domain Eukaryota; kingdom Metazoa; phylum Chordata; class Mammalia; order Chiroptera; family Pteropodidae; genus Pteropus; species Pteropus medius. The sequence continues at coordinate 2,571,558 of NW_024354550.1, forward strand.
TTCTAGGAAGCCTTTCTTGGCATGTGCAATCTGCTTTGGAAGTTTCTCCTTGTGCTCACTGTGCATTACTTTGTGCTATAATAGACATTTTACATGTCAGTTTCCTCTTTTGAATGGAAAAAAAAGCACGTATCATGTGCTTTTGTACCTATAAGCCTAATGTATATGAGGAACTTTGTATTTGTTAAATTAATGATCATTTCTACGTAATTAAAATGAATTGTGATAGGCATACCTACCCTGAACTCTGATTGGCAGGGTGTGGGGATGGTAGATAGTCTTCCCGTCCTCTCCTCTGTGAATCTCTGCTCTTGGCTTGACTCACTTTTAATCATCTTCGTCTTGCAGCTGTTGTTCTCTCTGAGCTTGGCTTTACTCCAGACTTCGTGAACATGGCTTTATCTGCCCTCTTTCTTCATTATAAAAAGCCACCATAAGTAACAGATTTTTCATTAAATGTTAAGGCTTAATGAAAAAATGCAGAAATGTGCAAACAAGAACCAATGCAAAGTGAGATATTAAAAACCATGATAAAAAGCAGTTTAAAGTCTCACTGACAATTAATCCCTGCTCTAGGGAAACGCTCATTGGATCTCTTTCTTATGAGAACACAGCCTGCCACTCTGTGCAGGAGCTGCCCAATCCTTTTCTCTCCACAGAATTTCTTTTCTACTTTTCTTCTCATGCCACGACACTCACTCCCTACTCCACCCTGCAAAAGACTATGGTAAACAGGATAATGGTTCCTTCAAGATGTCCATGTCTGAATCCTCAGATCCTGCGAATATATATGTTACATAACAAAGAGGAATTCAGGTTGCATATCAGCTGACCTTAAAACAGAGAGAGTATCCTTGATTATTCAGGTGGAGCCAATGTAATTACAGGGTCTTTAAGGTGTGAGAAAGACAGCAGTGTTGGTAACTCCACCGGCCTTTGAAAGCTTTGAACGTGGAAGGGGCCACAATGATGAAATGCTGATGGCCTCTAGAAGCTGGAAAAGGCAAGAAAATACATTCTCTCTCGAGCCTTCAGAAAGGGACTCGGCTCTCCTCACCTTGACTTTTAGTCCCTGAGGCCTATGTTGACTTTCTGACTTACAGAACTATAAGATAATAAATTTATATTGTTTTGAGCCATGAAGTATTTAATAATTTTCTATAACAGCATATAGAACACAATACAAGGACCAAGATAACAAACCCAAATTCATTTTGATGTGAAATATCTTAGTTTTTTTGACTCAAAATCTGCTCCAGTCCAAATCCTGGGACTTTCTTTTGCCAAATTAAAAATAATACTAACAAACTTTCCTTTATAAAACAGCCATCTATCTCAAGATAAATGGAAAAGAGCCCTCTCGTGCTCAAGCCCTCTTATACTTATGATATTTTTCATTTCTTTCATAAATTGTCATAGGCATACCTCCTCTGAACACTGTGATTGGCAGAGCATGGGGTGGTAGGTAACGTACAACTCTAGAAATACTATTATCCCTCTTCCAGGAAGACAATAAAACACATTTGCGTATACTACACTGAGAATTTTAAATAAGGATGTGTAAATAATGTGCCTATTGAAGGGAAGGGAGAAGAAAATTTTGAGGAATGGGGATTTTTAAAAAACGTTGATTTGCCAAACTTCCAATTTGACTCTTATAACTCAGTATTACATAGCTACACATTGAAAGAGTAGAGTATTCCATTTACTAAAATTGAACAAAAACATCATATAACTTAACCCTTTAAATTATCCAGATAGAGCTTCCTATACTGAACTCGAATAAAGTTCTAAGGCAATCCTAAAACTTTCATGTGTAAACAAATCATATGGAGAGCTTGTTAAAATGCAGATTCTAATTCAGTAGGTTTGGGTGGGGGCTGAGATTCTGAGGTTCTGACTTTCTAATATACTCTTGATGAGGCTGATACTGTTGGTCCCTGGACCATATTTTAAGTAGCAAAGTCATAGGGAGCCCTAAGGGGCATAGTAGAATCTAATACTTGAATTCTATGCTTCTGTAAATTAATCATATCAAAAGTATATACTCATTAAATCTCAGTTTATGTAGCAAAGAGAAGAATCTTCAAAATTATTATTTGGAATTGAAAATCATATTATGACAAAACTTTAAGATTATAAATTTCACTTGTGATTGCTTATGGCATCATTTAAATGATTCCATTTCAATGACTAAGTAATCATGACAAACTCTGTGTTCCCCCAAGAGTGTACATCGAACATATGTTTCAAAGTAGGTTTCTGCTAGTTTATGATAAGAGTTTGCCCATCTGTGTATCAAGTAAAGGTAGGAATGAGAAGTTAGATGTCATTAGCTAGCTAGCTCCCTTTCCTACCACTATCATTGCCTGAGAGAGGTTCCAAGTCCCCAGTCCAAGCCTTGCATTTGGCTTCCATGTCCAACATGTTGCGAGAACAACACAGGAACAAATCTGATCCTATTGTCTAGACTTAAAATAAATCAGTGACCCCTTGACAACACCTACATAACCCGCCCATAGTCTATCTCCTGCCAAGCTCTCCAGTCTCATCTTGTGTCAGTCTATCTCCCTCCCACCTCAGACCTATTCTTATGTTCTCTCCCCATAAATACAACTCTCTCCAATTCCTCACTTTATTTAATTTCTTATCATTTTTTTCCAATCTCAACTCAAAAGTCACCTTCTTGTCAAAGCCTTCTTTGACTCCTGAGATTAAATCATGTGTCCTTGTCACAACTCTCAGAGCTTTTTAAAATGCTTCTATCACAGTTCATAATTACATACTTGGGTGATTATCTGAACATACTTTTTCTCCCTAGGTGACATTCTATGGGGGCAGAGTCTATGTCTGTTCCCCCGCCCCCATCACTATACCCATATTGCCTCACACAGGAGAAAACATTTGGTAAATATTGGTGAAGGAATGAATTCAAAATTTGCTTTTTTAATGGGCCGTTTAAAGTGCTGACACTAGAACCGAGAATATATTTTCTAATAGAAAAGTGGCTGGCTTGGAAATGAAATTTTGCAACAACTTTTTTAATTTATTGATGAACGATAGTATGTTAGGCTGATCAATTTTCACCTATGTGATCTGTTCATTTGTTTATTTTTTATTCAGCACAAGGAACAATGCCAGGTGTTGGAAACATAGATATGGGCCTAGCAGGCTCCTTTCCTGGGAAGCTGAGCCTAGAGCATAGCCTCTGTTGACTGTGCAATGCTCAAGCGACTTGAGAGATTTGATTATAATGGAAAATATGCAGTCAGGGCATGGTTGGAATGTGCTTCATGCCAGTTCTAGAATGAAAACCTGTATGTACTGCCTGCTCTACATTTTAAACAATAGAATGACTAAATATCATTCCACCATAATGAAGCAAGACATAGTCTTTTGACACTTCCTCCTTTCAATTAAGTGTTGTTAGCAAATTCAACAATGATCAGAATCTGTGTTATGTAAATGCTTAAAGAAAAATAATACCTACACACTTCATAACACTAAACCAATATCATTTTCGTTGTAACTGGTTTTAAATATAAGGCAGACATTTTGATGTTTTTTCTACCTCACCTATAATCTTTTTTTTTAATTTTAAAAGGAATAAAAATATAAACATTCAAAAGCTGACTTCCATCGTAGTTTTATTTTTAAATTTTTTTCCAGCTTTATTGAAATAATAATAGACAATTAATTGCTATATTTACATTGCACAATTCAATGAGTTTTTTTAAATTACAGTTGGCATACAATAATATATTGATTTCAGTTGTACAGCATAGTGATTAGAGATGTATATAACTCACAAAGTGATCACCCCACTAAATCTATTACCCTTCTTCCCTCTTATATATTTATTACATCATTGTTGACTATTTTCCTTATGCTACCCTTTATATCTCCATGACTATTCTGTAACTATCCATTTGCATTTCTTAATCTCTTTGTCCTTTTTTACCATCCCCTCAACCCTGCTCCCGTCTAGTAGCCCTCAAAATATTATCTGTATCTATGAGTTTGTCTCCATTTTTGTTATTGTTATTGTTTATTTTGTCCTTTAGATTTCACATGTATGTGAAATCACTTGGTATTTGCCTTTCTCTATCTGACTTATTTATTCAGTATAATACCCTCTAGGTTCATCAAGGCAATATCTTTTTCCATCCCCTTCTTCTTAGTCTATGTGTGTCTTTTTTTCTGAAGTGAGTCTCTTGTAGGCAGCATATGTAGGAGTCCTGTTTGCTTATCCATTCGGCCACCCCATCTTTTGGTTGGAGTACTTAATTCTTTTCCATTTGAGGTAATTGTTGTTAGATACGTAGTTATTACCAGTCTTTATTCTTGTTTATGATACACGTTTTTTCTTCTTAAAGAAGTCTCTCCAACATTTCCTGTAATACTGGCTTGGTGTTGATAAATTTCTTTAGCTTATTTTTGTCTGGGAAGCTCTTTATCCGTCCTTCTACTCTAAATGATAGCTTTGCTGGATAAAGTATTCTTGGTTGTAGATCCTGGGTTTTCATCATATCGAATATTTTGTGCCAAACCCTTCTGTCATGCATAGTTTCAGCTGCCAGTCTTTTGGGTGCTCCCTTGTAGGTAAGTAACTGCTTTTCTCTTGCTGCTTTTAAGGTTCTCACTTTGTATTTAACCTTTGGCATTTCAATTATGATGTGTCTTGGTGTGGCCCTCTTTGGGTTCATCTTTTTTGGAACTTTCTGAGCTTCCTCGAGTTGTATGACTATTTCCTTTACCAGGTTAGGAAAGTTTTCCATCATTATTTCTTCAAATAGTTTTTCAACTTCTTATTCTCCCTCTTCCCCTTCAAGCACCCCTATGACACAGACATTTTTGCATTTAATTTTGTCCCATAGGCTCTTTAAATTATTATTATAGTCTTGGCTTTTTTCTTGCCATTCTAATTGGGTGTCCTTGGCTTCCCTATCCTCTTTATCAGTGGTTTGATCCTCTTCTTCCTTCACTCTGTTGATTGCCTCTAATATACTCTTCATCTCAAGTAGTGTATTCTTCATTTCTGACTGATTCCCTTTTATAATTTCCACTTCCATGTTTATGTTTTTTATCTTTTTGTTAAAGTTTTCACTGAATTCATCTACTCTTCTCCTAAGTTCATTGAGCATCTTTATAACCAGTGTTTTGAATTCTGCATCTGTTACTTGATACCATTATATCTGGATCTCTGTTCTGTTCTCTCATATGATTTCTGCTTCTTTGTCTTCCCATTTTGGCTGCCTTTCTGTGTCTGTTTCTATGTACTAAGCGAAGCTCCCAAGTCTCCTGGTCTTATTAGCATGGTTTTGTATAGTAGGTATCCAGTGGCACAGTCCTGAGAGGGGTTCAGCTGCAGGCCAAGTTTAGCCCCAGCCTGTGCCCCTCTGGGGCCACCTTTTAAGATTCAGCAAGCAAGCCACAAATACTGTGCTTATAGTTGCCTCAGGAAGTCAGCTGCCACCAGTGTAGGTCTTGGAGCTGCTCAGCAAGTTACACAGGACTCGCTGAGGACACAACTGTATGTGGCTTGGGTGGGGCCATGAATTGGGAGGGGTGAAGTTTCAGAGAATCCTCTGGGTGAAGTGACCTCCGTTACCCAGTTTGATGACGCCTCAGCTATGGCGGTGCTGTGTCCACAAGCTGCCATTGGAGAGGGCTCAACAGAGGAATAGTGGATACTGCCAGCATTTCTGCCTGGGAGAAAGTCTTGCCTCTGGCCCTCACTCTGACAACTCGGTGTCCCCCTGTAAGTCCCTGGTGTCCCCCGAGCAACCAACTTGGTTCCGCTGCTCAGAGCAGGTGAGTCTGTCACCCCAAAAGTCTGGTCGCGGATATGGCCTCTTTAAGAGGTGTTCGCACCTGCTGCAGGCTGTGTCCCCCTCAGCTGCCCATCTGGGGCAGCCTTGCGTCTTCGCTCCGTCCTACCTTCTACTGTTGCAAGTTGTAGTACTTCTATTCATCTAGACCCCCAGGAGACTCTGCTTTCTGTTTGCTCCGAATTTCTGCCACACTTTTGATGTGGTTGCAAGAGGGGATGAACAAACCCTCTATCATCTATGCCTTTTTGCTCTGGAACTGCTTGACTTCAATCTTAGTTTTAAAGAAGTTCTTTGTTAATGTACAGTCAAGGGGCATTTTATGAGACTTCAAGGTTTCACCAAAAGCAATAGTTCCTAGCCAGAAGAAGAAATAAAATATACTGATTTTGAAGAAACATTCATAAAACAAATATTTATTATTTTGCTTTTATATCAGGCATTGTCCTGATATAATCATGGAGATTATGTTTTCATTAAGGGAAACTAACAAGATAATGACAGACAGTGATAAATATAATGACAATGCAAGAGTGTATAGAGACAGGGAGTTACAGGGAAGACTGACCTGGAAAGGAGACATTTGGACTGAGACCTGAATGTTGGGAAGAACACCTTACAAAGAGCTGGAGGAAGAGCAGAGGGGACACAGAATAAAAAGACTCAAGGGAGAAACCGTGTTGCTATATCAGAGGAATAGAAAAAGAGCCAGATGGCTCAAAGCTACAGAGGGAGCTTGTAGCAAAATTGTGCAGGTTTAAATTCTAAGTGAAATTAAAAAACACAGGAGAATTTTGAGCAAGAGTGATGTAATGTTTAAAAAATTACCCTGGTGTTATGTAGAAAATAAATTATTATTAAGCAAGAGAAGATGGAGAGAGAACAATTAGAATATTGCATTAGTCCAAGGAAGAGACGCTAGTAGTTTAAATCAGAGCAATAGCCATGGAACTAGAGTGAAGCTCTTTGAATCAAAATACAACTCTACACCTAAATACTGCAAACAAATTTTAGTTGAGCAGGCATCTTACATAGGAAGGTACTACATTAGGCAACTGTCATTCTCCACAGGTTATTTTATGAAAGCTAAAGTAATAGATTTATTCCATATATAGGTTCAGTTAACAGGCAGTAATTTGAGTTCAGTTAGTAGTTTGGATTTAGTCAGCCGTCTTTACAATATTTGCCTTTAGTCACAAATAGGCCAAGGCATTAAAAAGGGATCAGGATGATTCTATCATAACTTTCTGAAAACACATTAACAGTAGGATAATGTTAATACAAAAATGCAATGACAAAAAAGCCTCATCAAAGCACTCATTTTATTAAGAGAAATGGTAACTTCATAAACTGACAAGATTATTTTCTAATCAGAGAATGGAAAGACAACTGAAAACTAGTATATTTTTAAGTTCAGAATGTATTTTCTAAATACAAGTACTACCAAGTCTTTAGAAAATAGAATAGCTTTCTAGTTCTTATTTTACCCCATTATCCAAATAATTGCCCACAACACTTGTAGACAACTGCATCTACCTTTCTTACATTAGAAAACCTAATGCTTCAGAATACAAGAGTTATCTCTATAATACAGTTAACCCTTTCATGCTAGGCTTCAGTTAGAGCTCATTTTGCTTTAATGGCCAAAGACATTAAGGTTGTTAATCACCAGAGTATTATGCACTGATACTTTTCTGATTTTTAGAATGAAATCAGAATGTACGAAATAGATGAAATTTTACACTGCCATTGTATAGATGGGATTGAATTTATAAGACTATTAAAGAAAATTATAAGTCCCTTCACTAACAGTAGATAATGTTTAAAGAATAGTAATTTCCAATTCATATTTTCTACTGAAGTGTAATTCTTCATGAAATAACTATTGTTTTACATAAGAAATTGCATTCATATTCAGAATCATAACCACATGGTTTCAAACAGTATAATCTACCCATTTTCAAAAATACATAAAAATTTCTGCTCTTCTTTTTCAGATAACAAATTCTACATTCCTAAAAATATATTCCCTTATCCATGGTTATTTTTGGTTTCTGAAAGTGCAGCTCAGAACATGTAACTCACAGACACAGAATGTTTTAATTAATAATATCGAAAAATGGCATTTCTGGTTTGAATTTTCCACAATAGTATCAGGAATGAAAATTGAAACAAATATTTAAAGAATGAGTTATATCTCCCCAATTATTTTCTGACTTTTACTATGCATAAAAAACCCCAGAGTTTTCAATGTAGGCTAGTCAGTAGAATCGGAAGGGCTGTTCTCTTTCTGTTGTTTTTATAACTAAAAATATCCCTAAGTGTATCTATATCATAATCACCTTCTTGATGAGTTTCATTCTCTGTTATGTATTAAAACTCAACATATATAATGATAATTTTAATTATAAATGATTAATAATATTATAAAATGGTTCATGAATTTAGAGTTATAGTGTTCACAGGATTAAGTAGAATTAATTTATGTTGCTTAATGTCCAAATATAAGAACAGAACTCATGCCTCTAGACTATTAGCCTAGTATCCTAATTCTGAACACTTTTCAATTAATTTTGCGTTGCTTAGTGATTTGCAGCAATTTGAAACCTATAAGTCATAGATTTCATAGTAATCACAGTAACAAATGAAACTTTAACGGTAAGAAAACTCCCAAGTGTCTTAGAGAATTAAATGGTGGAGTTTGTGTTGAACTAAGTATTTAAGAGTGAGAATGGCAGCCAAAATGTTTTGAGCAAAAATGTCCACTTTTAAAGAACATAAATTATCAATACTGTGAGAAATCTTAAACATTCCTTTTCTGGGTAAATTATATTTTAACATAATTTCAAACAGTGAAAAGTTATAACAAGTACATGAATAACTCTTGTATATTCTTAATCCAGACTGAACAAGTTTATATTTTCCCATTTACTTTGACATTTTATTTGTCTGTCTGTCTATCTTTCTATCTAAACTTTTCCAAATCATTCGAGAATAAGTTGTAGATACCTTGCTGCTTGACCCCTAAATACCGATATATATTTCTTAAGAACAAGGATATGCTCTTAAAAAATCACAGTATAATTACTAAAACCAGAAAAATCAGTATGTACTATTACATAACATGTTACTTTAAAAAATTTAATCAGTTTTCCTATAATAAGTAATGTCTTTTAAAGTCCTTTTCACCATCCTCCTGTGCCTTACCACTTGTCTAGGATCCAATCCAGGATCACACATTACATTTAGTGGTCACATCAGTTTAGTCTCTTTTAATCTCGAACAATTGTCTGGCTCGTATTTCGTGACCTTAACATTTGTAAGAGTACAGATCAATTATTTTGTAGAACATTCCTCAGTGGGGTCTGTTTGATGTTCTCTCATGATTAGATAATGTTAGGCATTTTTGATAGTGTCAGGTTAACTTAGAATATAGCCCCTCCTCATATTCAGAAGACTGATAGCTGCCTGGCTATCAGCCATGGAAGGCAGTATATAAAGAGCTTTCAGCAATGCCTACTCCCAAGGACATTTCCTGCTGCTCCCATGGACGTTATCTACTCCTGTAACCAAGCAGCACATCTTGCTCCCATCTGTCTGAGAAGGCGGCTGCTTCCTCAATGAAATAACCTCTCCCTCTACTCGTGGGCATAAAAAACTCTGCTTACTCTTGGCTGGCAGCTTTATTCCTGCAGCTTCGACCAGCCACTGCTGAACGTTTTCTGCTTTGTAAGTAATAAACGGCATTTCTCACCTCTCTGGCCCTCCTGGTGGTTCTTCCAGAATATTCAAACCCAGGTGTAAGTTCCAAGCCTGAAACTCCTGCATTACAGATAGGGATACCTTGGAATCATATCAGGATTTATCCCATTATTGATGATGTTGACTTTGACCAAATGAATATTTTGTTGTTGATAAAGTTACTGTTTCTCTCTTTATAATTAATACATTTGTGGTAAGTTGTTTTGAGATTATATATCTGTGATGATTAGTTTTATGCATTTTATTAATTTTTGGCTAGACTCTGGAGCCCGTGTTTCGTCAAACACTAATTTCAATGTTGCTATGGAGATATTTTGTACCTGTGATTAACATTTATGATCTTCTATAAGTAAAGATTACCCTCAATAGTGTGGATGGGCCTCATCCAATCAGTTGAAGTCCTTAAGAGCAAAACCTGAGATTTTTTAGAAAAAAGTTTTGCCTCAAGATTCTAACATAAAAATCCTACCTGAGTTTCCTGCTTGCTGGCCTGTCTTACAGATTCTAGACTTGTCAGCTCCCACAATTGTGTGAGCTAATCCTTTAAAATAAACCTCTGTGTATACATCTATATAATAAATATATAATATATATGATAGAATGTCTATCTATATATAGCTATAGGATTTTATATTGATAGACGTGATAAGATATACATATATTCTATTGATTCTGTTTCTGTGAAGAACTCTGACTGATGCAATCCATTTCTCATAAAACTTTTGCTCACTAGATTTCTCATTCATTGATGTTTCTTGCCTGAATCAAACATTGCTATGATGGTTGCCAAATGGTAACTTTTTATTATCCTATCTATTTAATTGGCATCCTAAGGAAGAGCTTCCTTTTTTTCCCAGTTATTTATTTTTTTAAATGTTTGTTTTTATCAGCATAGACTTGTAGGTTCTTTTTTTATTCAATAGGTTATAATCAATTACTATCGTTATTCATTTTGATACTTATTTGTTCTGGTTCGACCACTTGGAGCCCCTTCAAGCCAGCTCCTGTGTCTTTTTGGCATGCCTGCATCATACTTTGAGCACTTCTATACTTTCTGTCAGAAGGTGGTCCAGGCTTGTATTGTACTTTCCCTACCCTGGCTGAAGATTAAGTCATTTCCCTAAAGAGTTTCACATTTTTTTTAGTGAAAAATTGTATTTAGAAGCTAGAGTCTGGGCTCTAAGTAGTCACTGTATATTTTAATGGCAGTTGACATGAAATCTCACTGGAAATTTAATTAATTCAATTAAACCAATATTTATTGAATGATTACTAATTATGCTGAAAAACTGCAGGATAGTCTAATGAGAAGAAAATGAGAGCTTTAGGAGGATTTCATTTTATGAGTTAATTTAAAGTCAACTGAAAATATTACCTATTTTCAGAGTTGGAAGAGTTTTCCCTTGTTATCTTCTCCAAATTTGGTAAGTTAATTAAAAATTATTAGAAAACTGACAGGAGATTTAAAAATCTAAATGACTTAAAAACAAAACTACAGAAATTAGATAAAATAAAAAGTTACCAATCCGTGAGGTGGTAGAAGAGGGTAGAATGTGTTAAAAAATGCGAAATATCTAATATTGACAAAGGTCTGGGAGAAAACCAGGATTCCAACATACTACTGTGACTGTGTAAATTGTTCTTGTATTAGAGGACAAATTGGGAAATCTATCAAAAACAAACAAACAAACAAACAAGCCTTTTGGGATTCTATATGTATAAGTCTATATTTGAGATATAATAGTTCATGAGCACAAAGAAAATATAAGTCTATTAACTGCAACAGTTTTAGTTAGAGAAAAATACTAGAAACAACTCGCATGTGCATCAGTACAGGGCAAGTTAAAGAAAATTTGTTATGGATATGTTGTAGATAAATACTTACGTAAATAAAGATACTATAGAATGTAAAAGAATAAGTTAGATATCTATGTACAGCTATGGAAGGTCTTTAGAGTAATTTTTTTAAAAGTACAGATTATTCTATATTATTTATGTGAAATAAAACAGTACATATGAAAATGTTAAAGCAGAGAAAAATTCTGAAAAAATAACTCAATGATTAACTCAGGAAAGAAATATGAAACGTAGGGACATTTGAGATCGAGTTTTACTCTTTATACCTCTTTAATATTTGGTTAAGAATAAGTTATGTATTACTTAAATGAAATGTTTCTAAGTTATTGGAAAAACTGACTTCTAAACCCATGATCTTAACACTATATTACAATAGAAGTTTTGGCTTTTCTCTTTTCCCTATTAATTATTTGTGGTTGTCTAACATATTCCGCCATAATTTGTAGCTTAAAGACTCAAAACAACAAACTTTTGTTATCTCATAATTTCTGTGGATCAGGGAGTGATCCTTGACATAGCTCAAATGGGTGCCTCTGGATCAAGGTTTCCCAGGAGGCTATAGTTATGCTGTTGAGCAGGGCTGTAGTCTCATGTGAAAGCTAAACTGGGGGAAGCGGGGACAGGGAATCTGCTTCTCAGTTCCTTTGCGACACGAATTTCTTTACAGGGCTCCCCATAGAGCACACGATCCAAGAGACCACAGGAGAGAACAAATAGGATGGAAGCTACTGTCTATTAAAACTTAATCTTGGAAGTGACATCCCACCACATTGGCCACATTCTAGCCATTAGAAGCAAGTCACTGAATACAACCCACTGTCAAGGGAAGAAGTTTGCACACAAGTGAGCGAATATCAGGAGGCAGGGTTCATATGTGGTCATCCTAGAGGCTGACTATCACATCCTCCCCTTAGGAGAAACTTCCCTACTCAAAAACAAAAATTTCCTAAGTTTGTGTATTTTTTAGAGTTTTGAAGAGGCACAGCTCATTTCTGTTTATTTTTTTTTTTGACACTCTCAATGTACTAAAAATAAAGGTATCTAAAAAAAAAAGTTAATAAATTTGTAGTTTACCTTTCCTGTTTACATTAAACAAAATTAACCCTTTGAAAATGAAAATATAATTTTTCTATTTACAAGTTAACTTTGGAATTTATAATAACTACTAATTAATTGTTTACTATAGATCGTATAGTCTGGAACTAAGATACGAATTTAAAGTTATGAAACACATACCTTCTTTCAAAACTGTACAATTTTGTTACTCCTTTTAGATATTTTAAAAGTCAATGCTTGACATCCTCCATGAACACAAGATTCTATCCAAATGACTCTCCCGATAGGCCTGCTCACAACAATCCTTAAGTTATTCAATGTAGAATAGGTTTAATGATGTGGGATTTTAAATTCTTTTCTATTACAGAAAATTTTGTAGACAGTCTTGCCTTAATATTAGGCTAAAATTCTGTAAAACAGAATATCAAGTTCTGTAGGACATGTAAAACAAACTATACATTTATGATATAAGGATTTTAAAAAATTTATAAAATTGAGCTCAAGGAGAAGTGTTCTGAGCCTACAGATTGTATTAACAATAATGAAAATGTCTTGATAAGCACCTGAGAAAACTTATTCCTTATTTTTGATGTTTCTTTTATGTGGAAGGAGCTCTACTGACACTCTTGAGTCTTTTCCTTTCTCTTTATTTCGGGGTGAGAGTAGACAGCCAGCCTGTGTACAAAAAGAATGCATTTTGATCTGCTCTCACGTGCTGTGCATCCTTCACAGGCAAGCAATCACATGGAGTGATCAGTGTCAGTCCAACATTGTCTGCAATTGAATTAATAAGTAAGTATAATTTCAGTGCCTGGGATTAAGAAGCTCATTTGCCTTCAGATATGTCTGATTCTACAAAATGAGTTTTATCACCAATAAAAGTAACATTTTACTTATCATTTGCCTTCTCTTTAGATTGATTTCTCAGTTGAGACCTCGTGTGGGAAACAAATGTGTTATGTTGGTAGTTCTCACTTACAGGTTGGATTATGTCCCCCAAAAGTATATGTTGAAGTCCTAACCCCTAGTACCAAAGAATTTGACTTTATTTGAAAGTAGGGTCATTGTAGATTTAGTTAGTAGTTAAAATAGGTCTTAATAGAGTAGGTAGGCTCTTAATTCAATATGACTGGTGCCCTTATTAGAAGAGGAGAAGAGACACGCAGGGAAGATGATGTGAACACAGAGGTATAGATTAAACTATGCTGCCACACACCAAGGAATACCTGGGGCTACCAGAATTTGGAAGAGATAAGGAGGAGCCCACCTCCAGGGGCTTCAGAGGGAGCATGGCCCTAACGACACCTTGATTTCAGGCTTCCAGCCTCACAAATATGAGAAAACAAATTTCTATTGTTTTAAACTACTCAATAGTAGTTTAAACATGGATTATACAGAATTACTCTTCTGTGGATGTGTCATTGCTTTTGAGATTAGGGAAATGAGATAGATGGCAGAGGAAGACATAGATGGATACTCTGAAGGGAAAAAAAGTCTTTTTATTCAGATATAAGTAAAACTTAATTTTATTTTCCCAAGTATTTTGTTGTGACTTTGATTTAATTTAGTTTAGAAGAAATAAAGTAGCGCTAGTGAGAGTTTATCAGCTAAAAATCTCAACAATCAGTAAACAAGGTCTGGATTTAATTTAATTTGTCATTTACAGTGTTCAATGTTGCTAGATACTATAATATAGTAATAAATATATCCTTTTAGCAACTGTATATTGACATAAGTAGTTAGCATATCTCTTAGCTGTTTTTCAAAAGCAGACTTCTAAGTTGATTATTTGGAACTAAGAATATGTTACTTCATTGTAAACATTTTAGTTTCCAGGTTAGCCTACAAAAGCCTATTTAATACATGAGTTAGTCAAGATATTACATTCATAGTGAAAATACAAAAAGAATTTTATAACTGTTCTGTGACTATTGTTATAAAAAGCAAGAAAGGAAAACATCTTTCTTTTTTTGAAATTCTAGTATTTGAACTACATTTAAAAGAGCAGAAAATGGATGACGCTTTTTTCTAAATTCTGAAGGAACCCTATATTTTAAAGTTTAGAAATTAATGAACCAGTTCTTTTCCTTCTTTCTTCTTTTCCCTTTCTTTTTCTTCCTTCCTTCTTTCCTTCCTTCCTTCCTTCCCTTCCTTCCTTCCTTCCTTCCTTCCTTCCTTCCTTCCTTCCTTCCTTCCTTCCTTCCTTCCCTCCTGAGTCTAATCTCATTACAAGATCCTGGGTTTCTTTATTTATGATAAATCATAGTTCTTATTACCATTGTACACATCAGCTATGTTCATAATTTTGTCTCACAAAAAGAAAGAGGGAAAGATAATTTTTCTTGAGAAAAATTGGACAGAGTTGGGTTGGGGGTGTTGGGTGTGAGCACATGCACAAAAACTTTTGTGTGTCAAAAGAGAAAATTTCATAAGAAATGCACTGAGTTAGTAGTAAAAAGAGGAAAGCATGACCTCATTCCAAAGGTGGGACATAGGAGATAGTAGGAAAGACCAAGGAAGGAAATAAGGGCTTCTTCTCACATAAGGACTATACACATGTTAAATGACTGAACTCAGTGATTATGGTAGAAGGAGTTTGTTTGTCCCATTTGTAGCATTCATTTTAGAAATGTGAGAAAAACTTTATTCCTGTAATAATGAGGCATGTGAAGTGTGTGCAGCACAGAAAATGTGGATATCTTAGTGATAAGACCATGTCACTAAAATTTGAAGTATCTGAGTAAACACAAGTTTTGCCCTAGTACAAATAAGTAAGCATGAGCCCCAGGGATCCACTTGTCATCATGGTATTACAAGGAGAGTCTTCTTTAGAATGAAACGAGTTCAGTAGAAGGCGGGCTGAAAAGACAAAGAAACTGGATCCTCAATGAAGCGCTTGTACCTGTAGCTCATCTCCTGAATAAGGCCTATCTTTGGGTTTTTTAATTTCATGAGCCAATACATTCTCTTTAATTTTTAAGCCATATTGAGTTGGATTTTCTATTATCTGCAGGCAAATTCTAACTGATATTAGCACTCATGGTAAGAAAACTTCTTCTGTGTCATATCAACTTGTCCTGTGGCAAGTGGATCTTCATTTCTAATTGCTCTCTGTTTCCTTCAGAGTACTATTTCCAGTTTAAACAGGAAACTGTTTTGTCTTGATTTTTAATCCATTAATTTCTCTTGCTATTTTATTTGGGTTTCTTCTTAAAGTCCTCAAAAAAATTTCAGTATTATTTGTACTTTTACTTTTTAAAATTTAAATCTTGTAAAAATGGCTTTAAAAGACATAAAATCCACATGAACAATTTTATGCACTTTCTTAACTTCGAAATAGTTGGAGGTATATAACAGAGCAATGTGTAAAACTCTGAGCGTAATTTAAGAAAGATTCAGTAAGCATTGAAAAAATACACATAATTTTTATAAAGTTATTTACCTACTTATTACTTGACACTATTAATAAGATTAATTAATAGGTACATTTTCATCATAATCACTATGTTTAACAGTAAATTGGCTGCAGTGATCCCATACCTAACTGAACTAGAGAAAGCATATCTAATTCTTTTATATATGTAGAATAAGATTTATATAAAATAATCTAAGAAATGGAAATTTTAATACTAATATTGTTTAAAATTTCAAGCTTTAGTTTGATCTTTTGTCATTGGTAAATTTTGGTGCAGACTCCTTTCATTAGCTATATTTTTAT
Source organism: Pteropus medius (assembly GCF_902729225.1). NCBI lineage: Eukaryota > Metazoa > Chordata > Mammalia > Chiroptera > Pteropodidae > Pteropus > Pteropus medius. Next base: position 2,587,782 of record NW_024354550.1, read on the forward strand.
GAGCTATATTTATATTTGTATTAGCTGTAGCTGACTGATCATTTGATAAAATATTCCATTATTTTACACATTCGTACTCTTGATTAATATAGTAGCCAAACTCTTAGAATTTTTGTGAAAAGCAACAGAATTTGTTTTGACATTATTTTCATATGAATCAAAGTTTCTGGGAAACAAACCATAACTAGCCAAAGTTAAAACACTAAATGATTGACATAGAATAAAATATGTACATAGCAAATGATGCAAAGGTATGAGCCACTGTGAACAAGCATTTTTCTGCTAGCTGTTAGGCAGAAGATCAGGCTGCTAGAGACCATGAATGAAATGTTACCAGCAGTTGAATTATATCAAGGTGGAGCTGTAGTTCAGATATATACTCATTGTTTTGCCTGTACAGGTCATTAGCGTAGTAAAATACACGTTAATGCCTAGGTTAACCCAGCTCTTCCTCCTTTGACCCACCAAGATCTTCCAGGGCTCTTTCCAACATTCTGGCCTGTGTCCATTTTAATAGGTTATTACCCACATTGCACCAGTTGTTAAACATTTTTATACCATCCCTAGAGCAAAGTGCTAACACTATTTTTGGATTGGTATACGCTATACTGATTTTTTTTCAATAAAGTTTTCACACTTAAAAAAAATACAACTGCTCTTTAGGCTTACCTGTGACTTAGCTGTACTTTTGACAGTTTTTCACATTACTGATATAAAAATTGCTTTGTCCCTCTCTGAAAGGTTTGGGGAGATGAGTGTCAAGCATCTTACCCAAACTCTCCACCAACAATGTTAACCTGCTCCCTGTAATGGGGAACAGGGAGGTGTCCCAGAACATTCTGACACTCATCTTGCAAGCAGGTAAAGTAACTCTCTTGGAATTGCAGTTGGGCAATTCTGTCCTTTATATAAACAGTTACTGATTCCTTCTTTGGAAAGAGCTCTGTTATGGCTGCCTTTGGAATGAAATCACCAGCTACACAGTTCACAGCAGGAGATCCTGCTATTCTTTCGGTCTGACTTTGCCAGTCACAGTGGAAACTTTAGCCCTTCTGTGTCTTCTCAAAATCCTCAAGATCCTGTCCTAATCCACTCTTTTCTAACTTATCTCCCCTCACCTCACCGTTCCCATCAATATCCACCTGGCCACTTAAGGTTTTTAAGATAGCAGAAGTTAAATGAATGGGAAAAAAGATACGGGAAAAGTAAGGAAGATATGCTTAGTGAGATTTATGGAAGCATATATCTGTGGCTTCACATTTTACTGAAACTGAATTCTTTAGCGTACATCTGACCACTCTCCCCATCTGTTTCAAATTCACTTGTACAGCCTTGTGTCCAATTCCTTTAATATTAGTGTCTCTTAGTTATTACCTCATAAAGAAGCAACATTTTCCCAATCTGAAAATTTCATGTTTCTAAGCAAATGTAATTCCCCCCCTCAAAAAAAAAAAAATTAATTAATTAATTAATCCCTGTATTTTCTGGGCTGGTTATGACGTGACTTTCTAGATTAACATGATAATATTTTGTTTGGGCAAAAAGTCATATCTCTTTTCATTCTCTAAACATACAAAGATTACTTGAAATACAGGCAGTTCATACCTTCAGTGAGTAGGTGGGGAGAGAGACAGCAAAAATGAGCCTTAATAGTTAAGCAAAATAAATGGGCCACATGGATTTTGATGCTTGTTGACTATAGTGTGATCACCACAGTAGTATCTTCTGTACCCATCTAGGTTTTCAAGGCTGTCAGTAATAGTAATGGAGACTACAAATCATCTACTAAGAATGTCTTGGCTAATGTTCATTTTTGGGTAGAGAGCCAGGGAGGAGACTGCTGAGCTTGGGAGAACACAATAATTATTCCTGAAAGAGATCACAATATATTTTGTTGTGAAAAAGTGAGCCATTAGGAAACATACATGGAGATGCCACCGGAGATGGCACAGTCCATTGGGGTAAATGGCGTTGATTCTTGTAAAATCTGTTGGGCTGGAATATCTGGGTTGTGAGGTCTAGTGATCTAGCATCCCATAGGCCTGAGATTCCAAAACAGTAGCAGCTAATCCCCACTCAGTCCCCTTGAAATTTCATCCCTGCTTAACCCACAATCTATTCTCAAATGCTTTCCATCAACATTTGATGTCAAAGCTATAAATTATCCATGGATATTCAGATATGTAATTATGTACAGTATTTACTGATTTCTTCAAGATGACTTAACTCCTTTTTACTGATTTCTTCAAGATGACTTAATCCCTTAAATTGGAGTTTAATTCAGTACCAGGGTATAAATAATGTTATGCAGAGCATGGTGCACTATAGTCCAGAAGTGAAATTTGAAAGGCCATTTGAGGAGGAATAGAATTATTAATTTTCAGTATACTCATGAATGAAATAAATTATTGGTTAATTGTATCTTATCGTCATAATAATTTACAACCAAGTTGACATGTTTATAAAAATCACATTATCTGAACCAGAGTTATTTAGCATATGTGTACATGTGTTTGTGCATGTGTGTATGAGTGTGTAATTTTTTAAAGTACCAGAGGAGAAATGTGTTATCTTAGTTCTAGTTTATTGCCATAAAAACTTATCCATTTCTAAGTATTAAGAGAAACTGTGTTTCAAATGTATAGAATTTTACATTCACTTAATAATAAACTTTAGCATTTAAGGTTTATTTCAAAAATAATACTTGCAGCTAGATGGCAAAAACATAAAATGGCCTTATAACTAGACTATACATGAATGATAACCGCATATTAATTCAATAATAATAATTTCTAGATTCTTCTTGAACAGTTATATTACTATCATTTTATTTTTAGAAATTAAAACACAAAGATGTCATTGTCATTGATTGTTTTTTGGACACATAGCATCAGATGTGAATTAGATAGGAGCCTCTCAGTCTAAAAAGAGACTTAACTGCCAATTGTAAAAGTTTCAAAATCATATTTGATTTACCACAAAATCTCATCCAGAGAGCTAAACCAAAAACAAACAATAATGATAAAAAAAAAAGAAAATTTGTTCAATAACCAATCTTGATCAATCATTTTTTCAGTTAAGCAATACTGATTACTTGCTCAGATTTATTTTGAAGACTTTGTTTTTTAATTTTAGAGACTAAATTTCAATGGGTTTGGGAGACAAAGAGAATCTGCATTACAATCCTCCTACTTCTGGTAGTTTTAAAAATTACTCAGCTATGAAGAATATTTTTTTAAAAAAGAAAACCTTTCCTTTTGTTTTTTTATTTCATTAGTTGAAGTATAGATTATGATCTGTTCTTAACATGTTAGTTTAGAAGTAATTTTTTAAATTAAAGTAAGAAGCTTAACCATACCACCATATATAGATATAAATAAGGAATTATAGGCACTAGATTCCATGTTTTCTATATCCTATTACTATTATTTTATAATTAGGTAACTTGATCTGCCTGAAAATTATTTTGTGTTTTTCTTTATACAGATAAGGATAGGCAAAACATTATTTTCAAAGTTGCTAATGAGATTTACATTCTACTCATTTTCTTTTAAAGTGGCAATTTATATAGAAAAAGTGAAATTCATTTTGAACAATGCTATACAGAATAATACAAAATAGTGAATATGATTTAAGTATTATTTGAATAATTATATATCAAATGAGTTAAGGGAACAAGAATAAATAAATCACTTAAGGTATTAAAAACTGGAGACTTGTCAAGATGGTGTAGCAGGTAGATGCTATACACGCCTCCCCTCGTGACCATACCAAAATTAGAACAAAACTACAGAACAACCAACATGCTGAGTCACCTGAGGTCTGGCTAAACAGAAGCCCTACAACTAGAGACAAAAATAGCAGGTCACCTCAAACAGGTAGGAGGGGCAGAGATGCGAAATGGCTGGGTTCCACACCCACATGTGTTGGTCAAGAATCGGGAGGGCTCTCTTGGCTGCAGAGGACCGTCACCCACCTGAGGAGCGAGGGGTCTTGGCCCCACAGTGGATTCCCCAGCCCAGGGTTCTAGTGCCAGGAAAAGAAGTCTCCACAACCTCTGGCTGTGAAAACTACTGGAAATTGTGGCTGAATGAGAGAGAAGGCTGCAGGAGTCACAGACGTTTCTCTTAAAGGGCCCACGCCCAGCCTTACTCACTGATGGACTTACTCGCTCTCAGCTCCAGTGTTGGGGCAGCTGCTTGACAAGTGACAGGAACATATGGGGGGCGGTGCTGAGCTGTTGGGCTTTAGGGTGAGGGCTGGAGGGGTGGCTTTCTCCCAGACAGAAGTGCTGGCAGTATCTGTTGTTCCTTTATTGAGCCTTCCCCACTCTCAGCCTACGGATGCAGGAGCCGCTGTATGTTGCCATTAACCTAGATAACACAGGTTGTTCTGGGAGGTGATTCCCTGATACTCTTGCCCCTCCCTATGTGGGGACCCACCCAAGCCACTTTCAGTGTTTTATTCTATTCAAATGGCCTGTCTTGGTTCCTGCTTCAGACTTTCCTAAAATCTCTTAAAGGCTCACAAAACCCAGAGAAGGAATATCTGGCCTTGGCATGCCCTGTACCTCTTGCTGAGCAGCCTCAAGTCTCATGCTAGCACTAGCTGGCCTTGGTTTCTGTCTTGGCCCCTCGAGGCACCTATAAGCCCAAAACAAGTTGCAGCCATCTGTGGATTGCTTGGTGACTCTTACTAGGTGGCCCCAGAAGTGCACAGGATGTGACTGAGCTTGGCCTGAAGCTGGATCCCTCCCAACACTGTGCCAAGGGGTCCCACAGGACACCTACTACGTAAAGTCACTCTACTAAGATGGGAAACTTAGGAGCCCTACCTAATACATAAAGACATGGGGAGGCAGCCAAATGGGGAGACAAAGAAGCATGTCCCACATGAAAGAACAGAACAAAACTCCAGAAAAAAAAACTCACTGAAATGGAGACAAGCAATCTACCAGATGCAGAGTTCAAAACACTGGTTATAAGGATGCTCAATGAACTTAGGAGAAGAGTAGATGAACTCAGTGAGAATTTTAACAAAGAGATAGAAAACATAAAAATGGAGATGGAAAACAAAATAGGGAATCAGTCAGAAAGGAAGAATACAATATCTGAGACGAAGAGTACATTAGAGGGAATCAGCAGAGTGGATGAAGCAGAGGATTAGATCAGTGACATAGTGGATGGGGTAGTGGAAGGCACCCAATCAGGACAGCAACGAGAAAAAAGAATCCAAAAACATGAAGATAGTTTAAGGAGCCTCTGGACAACATCAAGCATTCCAACATTTCCATCATAGGAATGCAAGAAAGAGAAGAGAATGAACAAAGAATTGAAAATCCATTTGAAGAAATAATAACAGAAAATTTCCCTAACCTGAGAAAGGAAACATGCATACAAGCCCAAGAAGCACAGAGAATCCCAAACAAGATGAACCCAAAGAGGCTCACATCAAGACACATCATGTTTAAAATGCCAAAGGTTAAAGATAAACAGATAGTCTTAATAGCAACAAGAGGAAAACAGTTAATTACCCACAAAGGTGTTCCCATAAGACTGTCAGCTGATTTCTCAACAGAACTTTGTAAGCCAGAAGGGACTGGCATGAAATATTCAAAATGATGAAAACCCAGGACCTATAACCAAAATTATTCTTCCCAGCAAAACTATCATTTAGAATTGAAGAATAGTATGCTTCCCAGACAAGAAAAAGCTAAAGGAGTTTGTCATCACCGAGCCAGTATTACAGGAAATGCTGGAGGGACTTCTTTCAAAAGAAAAAAAAAAGTATCAAAATATGAATAAAAATGGCAGTAACTACATCTCTATCAACAAGTACTTCAAATGAAAAATTAAATGCTTGAATCAAAAGATAGAGTGGCTGAATGCATAGGAAAACAAGACCTTTACATAGGCTGCCTACAAGAGACTCACTTCAGATTAAAAGACACACAAGACAAAAAGGAAGGGGATAAAAAAAGATATTTCATGATGGACCTAGAGAGTATTGTGTTGAGTAGAGTAAGTCAGATAGAGAAAGACAAATGCCATATGATTTTAGATACATATGGAATCTAAAGAACGAAATAAACAAACAAACAAAAAAGATATTCAGAGATGATACTGAGAACAAACTTTGTCTGTTGCTGAAATATAGCTATGGTTTTGTTGTCAGAATTTGAATTTATAAAAATGAATTTTTAAAATATATGAGAGATGTTTTATAATTTAAAGAAAAAATAAATCAATTTAAAACAATTTGGTCCTCTGTATCTAAAATCTGTAATGTTCTTATGATTTTGCTTAAAAAATAGAGTTGAGAATTTTTTTTCTCTTCTTAATATGAACTGCAACTTAAAAAACTTATTTTCAAATATTTTTATTTTGAAAATTTTACCTGCCTACTATTCTTCTATATTCTCTTGCCCTGTGTCTATTAATTAATAATGTCTTAAAACTCTTTAAAGTTTTTGTTTTGTCTTGAGGAATATTTATGCTTTTTAAAATTAAACTAGGGGTTTGGAAAAGGAATAATCTTAAAGAAATAAATGCGTGTTATGTGCCATTGAATCAGCTCTGACTCCCAAAGTAACCTTATGAGTGAGTAATGTCATAAAGACATTCAAATTACCATTATCCATTCAGTTTTGATGTAGTCTTCATATATATTTTTACTAAGTTGAGGTAATATAAAACAGTGTTTCATAACCTGTTTCTGTCATTTAAAACTAATATAAAGGGAACATTTCCCATGTATTGAGATTTTTGATACACAGCTGCTTCTTTGGGTAATTAATTTTGGGCCATCTATTTCTTTGATTCAATAAATATATTCGATTATTCAATTTCAGAATATAATTTCTTTATATTTATTAAAGAATTATATGTTAGCTTTCACTGGATGGTCTTTCTCTTTTAAGAGAAATAAATCTTCCTTTTATAGATGTTTGATAACCAAGATATAATAGCTTTATTATTAGTAGAGGCAGTGTGGTATTGATGGGAAGAATTTCAAAACAAACCTAGGTAATCAAATTATTCTTCCTGGCACTTCTTTCTGTCTATAATTTTAGACATGGTAAAACTCCAAATTGTAAATTTTCTCTGTTAAATGGGTACAGCACTGCCTATCTCAGTAGGTTTTTATGAGGAGTGCATGTCACTCTGATAGTAAAAACACTTTGTAAATATATTGACTATGGTTAATTGGTGTAAAATATTCATCCTCTCTTCCTTCTAGTAGGCCTTTCTGTACTACAGAGGCTGGAAGACCAAAATACACAATACTCAGGTTCTATGGTTCTATACTTAAACTATGTTCTTTCAATATAGGTGGTAGAAGGCAAAAAGTGAGGTGGAGATAGCTTTTGTTTGCTTTATGCTGTGTTCTAGGCATACATGAGAAGTAGATGTCTGGAGCCAATGTTCCAGTGAATAGTGGGAGTTGCTCTGGTGGTGGCTTTTTTTTTTTTTTTTTTTTACTTTGGAGCACTTGAAATGGTGGTGTGTTTTGTTTTGTTTTGTTTTGTTTTGTTTTGTTTTGTTTTGTTTTGTTTTCAGTAACGCGGTAGTTTTATCAGTGATTCCTGATCCCCTGCCTTCGTGATTCTGGTAGAGGTCAGATCTAGGGGCCCCGTCTTCAATCCATGCCTCCAGATCTTTGAAAGATTTTACATAATTCCTTGATTTGATTCCTTTCCTGCTTAAGTACCTAGAATGATTCCAATTTCCAAACTGACTAATGCCATCAATTATAAAACAATACTGAATTGGGGTCCAATGATTGATTGCACGTTTCTACATTTTCTTTTGAGCCTTTCAGTTTATGTGCTTATAAACTCAGTTGTAGAATTGAGATTCTGAAGTAATTCATAATTTTTTTCATATGATTTATAAAAGTAGCCTTCTCTTATATTTAAAAATTAGTTATTTATAATTATATCAGCAATCTCCTGTAATGTTTGAACTCCAACTTTTTCTGCTTAAGAATTTGTATAAGATTTCCTTTTTGTTTGGGAATCACCAAAGAGTTTGATTTTAATGATTTATGAAATATTTCTCATTTCTAGGCTAACATTGTAATTTCCTCATACAGTCACGTTAGCAAATCCAAGCAATAAAATAGAGAGAATGGTTTCTTAATTATTTTTAACATTCAACTAGACCAACCTTTTCTTCAGCCTGTACAGTCTTAACAGGGTAAGAATTGACTATTTACAAGGACAATGAAGACAGGGAAGAGTTAATCTTTTCATTTGTGAGCAGGATTGAAAGACATACCTACCAGCATTTATAAATGAAGCACAGCACAAAACAAAATAGATTGCTTAGAATGTTAGTCACTTCCCAAATACTAAAGACATATGGATAATTTAAGCTGTATTTTAAAGCGCCTTGGCGTGCTTCTGGTCATTAGGATATGCCTGGTGGCTATGTCAATATGTATCATTTAGTAAGGAAAGAGTTCATGAACATTGCCATTCTGTAAGCTCAATAAACCAGCAGATGGTGTATGGCAATTTCTTCAAGGTGACATCAAAAACATTCCATGGAATCCCTTTTTGTTTCCTTAAACACCAATGTATTAGAACATATTTTCATTTGCAAAAACAAAACAAACAAACTAAACAGAAAACAAAGAAATAAAAAAAACAAAGAAAACTAGACATTTGATTGACTTTTATGCGTGGAGATAAGTGAATGTTCAGGACATGTTTAAATTTGTCCCAATGATCCTGTGTGAAATGTACTGAAAATCATAGAACAGAGTTCTAAAAGCAGGAAAAAATGGTTAATAAAGAAGAAAAATTGCTATCATTATATTTTAACCTGGTATGTTTCTAGAATGTTTCTTGCTTAACCAAAGTTAGGATGAGATTAGTCGAGTTTAAAGATTAGCTGAAGATGATTTTAAATACTCTTTTTTTTTTTTTCTCCAGAGCAAGCTAGGACAGCATGTATATAGTAACTGCAATCTGTATTTTCAGGCTGTTTAATTTATTTAATTTGAGAAATGCTGAAATACTGCTACTTATACTAGATTTTCATTAACAACTATTAGAATAAAACACCAGTATTAAAGATTTATATATTTTATACATATGAATTTATAAAATATTTATACATAGATATTTGCTTTAATAAACACAAAGATACTATATAACAAGTTCAATTTGATAACAACAGAATCAATATAAATTATTATTCTAATATAGTAGATTATTAGCAGATAAGATTAATAAAAGTTTTAATAAAAATAAAGCCAACACTACATAAAATGAGGACAATGTAATCATGATATATTAAAAAAGGGATGTTACTGATTTTTTAACTAACATGAATCAATTGTGCCAAAGTTTAATAAAAGCTCATTTTAGTGAAAAAAATTTGCTAATAAAACTTTTTCTGATTTTAAACTAGTTAATGGCATGGTGGTATACTGAATTTGTTTTTAGCCCATCAAAATGTTTCCCTCTCTGTCATCGTCTTCAAAAATCCAGTATCTCATTCAACAACTTTGTGAAGTGCTTCTTGAACAACTTTTTCTTTTTGAAAATACTGTAACATTTTATTGGTGTAAGTCTCAGGTTGTTTATTTGTTTTTAAATAAAGCATTTTGAATTTGCAATCTCTTTCAGTTTCATTATTCGTTGATGGAGATTTTGGTGCACTACTATGTTTAGATTTATATTTCACTTGTTATAAAAGTCTTTGGACTAGAAAAGAAGTTTTCTTGCTTCTGACTCTTCCATTCTTTAATATATATATTTTTTAATTTTTAAAATAATTTTTTTATTTTTCAATTATAGTTGGCATACAATATTATATTAGTTTCAGGTGTACAACATAGTGATTAGACATTTATATAACTTATGCAGTGATCACCTTGATAAATCTAGTAACCATCTGATACCATATGTAGTTATTACAATATTATTGACTATATTTCTTATGCTATACTTTACATCCCCATGACTATTTAATTTGTACTTCTTAATACCTTCACCCTTTTTATGACCCCCACATCCCTCCCATTTGGAAAACATCAAAATGTTCTCTGTATCTGTAAGTTTGTTTCTGTTCTGTTTGTTTAATTTGTTCTTTAGATTCCTCATGTAAGTGAAATCATATCGTATATGTCTTTCTCTGTCTGACTTACTCCACTCAGCATAATACCTTCTAGGTCCAGCCATGTTGTTGCAGATGGCAAAATTTTATTTTTTTATGGCTGAATAATATTACATTGTGTATATATATAGAGATATATACACACAATATAAATATATATGTATATATACATATACCACCTCTTCTTTATCCATTCATCTATTCATTGATGGACTCCCAGGTTGCCTCCATATCTTGGCTATTTTAAATAATACTGCAAGAAACATGTGGATTTACATGTCCCTTTGAAGTAGTATTTTGGGTTTCTTGAATAAATACCAAGAAGTTGGGTTACTGGGTCCTTCTGATATAAGTATTGCTAACATGGCTTCACCCCCCAGCCCCCACCATTTTCATGAAATATCTTTTTCCATCCCTTTCCTTTGAGTCTGTGAGTGTCTTTTGATCTGAAGTGAGTATATTGTAGGCGACATATGTAAGGGTCTTGTTTTCTTATCCATTCAGCCACCCTATCTTTTGATTGGAGCACTTAATTCATTTACATTTAAAGAAATTATTGATAGATTTATAATTATTCCCATTTTGTTAGTCATATTTTAAATCTTTTTCTTTTTCTTAAAGAAGACCCTGTAACATTTCTTGTAATACTGGTTTGGTGGTGAGGAACTCCTTTAGCTTTTCCTTGTCTGGAAAGCTCTTCATTTGTCCTTCAATTTTGTTGTTGTTGTTATTTTTTAATTTTATTTACTTATTTTAAATTTAAAAAAGTTAGACACTTATACAATTCATGAAGCGATCTTTCAATTTGAAATGATAGTGTTGCTGGGTAATCTTGGTTGTAGGTCCTGGCTTTTCATCACTTTGAATATTTTGTACCAATTCCTTCTTGTTGGCAAAGTTTCTGTTGAGAAATCAGCTGACAGTCTTATGGGAGCTCCCTTGTAGGCAACTAATTGCTTTTCTCTTGCTACTTTCAAGATCTTTCTTTATGTTTAAACTTTGTCATTTTAATCATGATGTGTCTGAATGTGGGCTTCTTTGGATTTATTTTGTTTTGAGTTTATTTTGTTTGGGACTCTCTACACTTCTTGGGCTTGTATGTCTATTTCTTTTGCCTGATTAAAAATGTTTTCCACTATTATTTCTTCAAATAAGTTTTAAATTCCTTGTTCTCTCTCTTCTCCTTCTGGTACCTGTATGATGTAAATGTTAATATACTTGATGTTGTCCCAGAGGCCCCTTAAGCTAGTCTCATTTTTAAAAATTTTTTCTTATTGTTGTTCTGATGGGGTGTTTTCTGCTACCTTCTCTTCTAAATTGCTGATTCGATCCTTGCTTCATCTGATCTACTGTTGAGTCCCTCTAACGTATTCTCCATTTCAGTTATTGTAATCTTCATTTCTGGCATGTTCTTTTTTATGGTTTCTATAACCATTTTAGTATTTTCTCTCTCTTTGTTAAAGTTCTCACTGAATTCATCTACTCTTCCCCTAAGTTCATTGAGCATCCTTAAAAACAGTGTTTTGAACTCTGCATTTGGTAGATTGCTTGTCTTCATTTTGTTTAGTTCTGCTGAGCAGGATTGGCTTCAGCAAGGCTCTGGTGCCTGCCCAGTCTGCCCTTTGGCCCCAGGTGATGTTTCAGCTTGGTTGGAAGCCAGCCATCAGGCATGCTGGCCCTGAGGCCTCCTGGGAGGGTCCCTGCTGCAGGCCAAGTTCAGTTGCAGCCTGGGCGTTGCCCGGGGCCAGCTGGCAAGAGTCACCAAGCAACCCACAGATGGTTGCTACGCACACTGGGCTTGGAGGTGCCTCCAAGGCCAAGCTGTGAACCAAGCTGGCTGCTGTTAATGTTGGGCTTGGGGCTGCTCAGCAAAAGGTATCAGCAAAAGGTATGCTGAGGCCAGATGCCTTTTGTTTGGGTTTTGCGAATCTTTGAGAGATTTTAGGAAAGTCTGCATTATCAGCCAAAGTAGGCCATTTGTATGGAAAAGCCACCAGAAGTGGCTTGGTTTGGCTTGCAAGTTGAGTGGAGTGGAGTCTTGGGGAATCTCTGGGGAAGGGTGACCAGTGTTATACAGGTAGATGTAGACTCCAATATTGTGGCCGTTTGCATCTGCATAGCGGGAGTGGGGAGGGCTCAACAAAGAAAATATGGAAAATAAGTTGTAGAACTTCTGTTCACCTAGACTTCAGGTGATTCTCAATGACGGATGTTCTTTAGTTTAGTTGTAATTTTGATATGGTCATAAGAAGAGGCCAACACAGTGTTTGCCTACTCTGCCATCTTCACTCTGATTCTTGATATCTCCAGGATATGGTTGCTTATTGAGATTTATACCAGTATTGGTCTGCTCAAACATGCAGATTGCCCCATGGTTTGCCTTAAAAAAAAAAACAAAAACAAATTAAGTCTTTGACTTAAAATGAGTCCTCAAAACTTAAATACCTGAGATGTCAGGTTTTCAAAATACAGAAATAGTAATATTCCACCAACAAAATGGTTGGAATTTTAGAATTAAAAGTAGTGCTATGTATTAGAAAATTGTAAACAGGAATTGCATACATATGTGTAAGCTACACCACACAAAAATGTTGCTACTATGCAGTGATAAAGGATTGTCTGAGAGATAAAATTAAGAGAATTTTTTAAAATTAGAGAGAGGAAGAATGAGAAAAGACATCTCTGACTAATTAACCCTATTGGGTGGCAGCAATGTAGAATTTAGGGAGAAGAAGGATGAGGGTGGGGTGGTAATAAGAAATTATTTTGATTTGATTTATCTAATTATGATGTTTATAATAGTAGTAGTGAATAATTTTGAATTCTTTATCATTCAGTATCCCAGACACCATGCAATCGCCTCTATATGAATTATCTAATTTAATCTTTCCAACAATGCTGTGAAAGTAAGTACTATAATCATTTCACTGAGGCTTAGAGATGTTAAGAAATTTGCCCAAGGTCACACTGCTCAAAGCTCATAAAACTAGAGAAAAGAAGCAACTGCTTGACTGAAAAGCTTTGTCTTAAGTTGTGCTCTAGAACTATTCTCTTACCATCTTCATTATACTGACATTACAGTGAGGAGAAAGTGAGAAGGAAGGCCTTGTCTCTGTCAAGTTAATTTTAATAGCTAAGAACTTGCATGCATTTGAACATTAAAATAAAATCCGTAGTATCATTAGAAATACAGTAAAAATCTGTTTGCTGTAACAGTCCAAACAAAAATCCTAATTTGACATGCTACACTTGAAAATGGTTTACAAAGAAGCCCCTGTGTACTTTGCAAAGATAAACTCTGCCAATGATTAACACTCACCATGGCAGTCGCCATCATAAAATAATTTGTTGAGGCCTGGTGATAGGTATTTTCACATTCATTACCTCAGTTAAGAAGAGTAAGTTTCAGACAGTGAAAAAAAAAGCAGAGGGTGGGGGGCAGGGAAGAACTGGGATCAAGGAGTGCACTGCATGGAGAGATTTCAAGAACAATAATAAAACTGAATAAATTCTGTCTGCTTTTTATTACCATTAGCATCAGCATCTCCAAACAATGTCAATGATAAAATACCCCTGTCAGGAAAAGGTCTCTTGTTGGTCTAAATTCTAAACAATTGTTGTGGTAACTACAATATCAAGTTTTAATAAGATGTACACGAGCCTGAAATTGGCACATTTTATGTTACTCATCCTTTAATAAACATTATATTCCATATGAAAGTAACTTTGGAAAATTCTTTGGATACATTTGCCTCTCCCTATACGTGTACATGAATATATTTAACATATGTTAATTTAAACATACCAGTTGAAATGAAGAAATGCTTAATTATTCAGATAACTTCATCCTTCCCTATTCTCCAGAAGTACTAAAAACATACTTTTGCCTAGATCTTGAATATTTGAACAAAATACTTTGCTGTCCAAGTCCTTGGATAATTGCATCAATTTAGTGTAGGAGGGAACCCGAGGGAGAAGAAAAGCAAAAAACATGTGTATATACTCTAAAAAGAACTTAAAACTTGTAAAATGCATTGCTTTACTCCACCTTTTTTCACTGCTCTAGTATGCAACTTTAGCACACCCCCATCCCCACTGCATACACTTTACTCTAATATGTGGTTCTTGGGAATATAAATTCTTACCACTGCTTAAAGAGAGCATTTTGGTAATACTTATCAAAATGTAAAATGTGTATACTCTTTGATTAAAAGATTCTACTTCAAGCTGAACTCTCATGTGTAAAATGATGTATTAAAAAAGATAGTCATTATAACACTGTTCATAAAAGCAAGTTTCGAATCAACATAAATGTCCCTCAGTATGGTTTTGGTTAAGAAATAATTGCCTCTGTGTGTTTTATTATGAGAAGCAGTTTAGCTCTAGCTAAAAGTGCAAACTCTGGAACTACATTGCTTGGATTTGCATCTTGGCTCCACCAGTTACTGCTGTGTGGATAAATTATTTAGCCTCTGTTTGCTTTCTGCATCTGTAAAATGGGATAGAAATAGTGCCAGCACAGAGGAAGCCCTTCACAAATATCAATAGATCTTCTGCCCTGCTGAAAGTTTCTGTTACAGATGGACACAATGATACACCAGTAGTCAATGCTATCATAGCACAGAGAAAGGAGCAATTGTTAATTGCTACATGTTAGTGTAGATGATCCTAAATGTAGATTATTGACATGTAGGTAATGGGTGGGAGGGTTAACTTTACCAAACTTTACCAAATAACACCCTATAGAAAAAGAAAAACAAATAACTCATATTTATTTTCATAATTGGTGTATGATAATGTGATGATATTCAGTTTGATTTGAAATCCGTTCTCCTCTATACTATTGACCAAGTCCTTAGGAGGTAAAAGCTGTGATAAAGAGTAAATAAAAAAAAGTTGGATCACCAGTCTTCTAGGAAACTGTCTGGATAAGCCAATGCTGCTGGATGACCAGAATATATTGCTGATGGGAAAAAAATATTTTACCCCACGTGAGTAATTAGGAAAGCTCGGAATATCACAGGATAAGAGAAAAATCATTCACAGAGATAATGCAAATCTACAGATGGTGGTGACAGCTGTGTTATGGGCATTTCCAGAGTAACATCAGGTCATCAGCAACATAAGAAGTGATCACTTAGAGGTGACTGACAAACTGACCTCCTTTGAGAAAGCCCAGAAGAACATGGAATATAAAAGTAAATGTATACTCAAGAATCTTTCTGTAATAACTTGGACCAGATATTTAAGTAACCTAACTTTGTGAAACAAAACAATTGTTAAATACATTGTATAAAAACATGTCGAAGTTATCTGTTTAGGTTTCAGAAATATCAAGAAAAGGTAGGATTGCACCAGCCTGGATAGGTCTTTGCCTGCCTGTCCTGAGACTCTCACTCCAGGAGCATTGCATATTTTATTTCTTTAAAATTTTTGAAGTTTTATATTTGGATTTTTGGAAATGATTAAGGCAATAGTTATTTTGCTTAGTGGAATACGTGAAAGATTTATTGGTGCTACAAGAAAAAGGAAGAATGATTTTTATTTTACAGCTCACAGAATCTTTTTTTCTTTTCCCTATACCTGAAAAATCACTTGCCATATGTCTTTAAGGATAATAAAGATTTTCGTACCTTGAATGCATGCACGCAACGCGAACGACTACATCATCATCATCATCATCATCAATACCACCATCATCATCATCATCAAAACGCTGGGTTATGAAGTTAATGTGAGTAAATGCAAACATTTCTGGTAGATACCCTTGAAATTTTTGTGTGTGGAGAAATTCCTGAAGGAGAAAAAGGTACTCGAAGTTTTAAAATAGCAGACATTGTTTCTTTCTCGTTTCTCCTTTCTTAAACCAATCAGAATTGGGTGAAAATAAAGACATATAAAAGGAAATGTCAATGCTAGTGAAATGATGAAATCCTTTAGCACTGTAACTTAGTACATATGTATGAAAAAGGGTGCTAAGGGCAGGGAAATTTGACCAGCGTGAAAGAGGACAGCATGAAATTAAAATGATGTATTATGAAATTATTGTTGATTTTAGAAAAGAGCAAGGGGAACAAAGTCAATATCTGCTCTTTTAAAATTGAAATGTGGTATATACAGGCTGCTATTGCAAGTTTTTGTGAAGCCTATTTGAACAGGTATCTTTTTGGTGGCATCTTTGTGGTTGTTTTAGTGTTTACAGTGTACATCTTTAACATATTATAATTCAGTTCAAAATGGTATCATACTTTGTATAGTATGAAAATTTTACAATAATATATATTACTCTTCTCCTAGGTTTTTCACTATTGTTGTCATATATTTTGCTTTTCTATACTTAATAGAACACCATACTACACACTACATTTAATGGAATAACTTGCAATAGTTTTAAAAAAATGAGGGACCACTTTTTAAATTATATGGAATATTTTCCAAAATATATTATTAAATGGAAAAAGAAGGGTTAGGAACAATATGTGGGGCGTGTGTGTGTGTGTGTGTGTTTGTGTGTGTGTACACAGATATATTTACATATATACTTACAGAGAAAAAGGCCATCTTGGAAAGAGATGTAAAAGTTCATAACTGGTCATAGTTTTTGTGAGGAAAGAAATAAAAAAACTTGTATCTTTGTGTTTTGTAACTTATTTACATATTATCTAGTAAAATGGAAAAACAAGTAAATAAATAAAGAGAGGTAGATAGAAACAGTCAATAATAATGAGAAAGTCTATACTCGATAGGGAAATCTTACTATAAGTCTCTACCATCAAGCACTTGACTGAGTCAATATCTGAGTCATGAGAATTATAGATAAGTAATAGTGGAAGAGGAGCAGATATGGAGAACTGGAGAATGAACTTGGTTTTATGAATCTTACACTTAAAAACATAGATTCAGAGATGTGAATTTAAAGGATAAAAAAATGACAGGTATTGATTTAAGATAAGTATTTTAAAATCTCTTACGTATAGACACTAAATGAAATATGACAGTGAAGAAGTTCACCTGGACTGAATGTATAGTGAGAAAGGTAGAAGGAAAAAGATGGAATTCTGTGGCAGGTCAAATAAATTCTATACGGAAGAGAAATGAAATAGAAATCAAAATCTGCAAAGAATTAAGAGAGGCAGTGATATAAAAGAAAACAAAGAGAATGTGAAATATTATATAGACTAAAAATAGAAACAAATTTAAGGATTAAGAGACAGTGCATGGCAGAGATTTCTAATCTGCATCTATCTCTAGGTCCAGGGATCCTACAACATCATCTATGTATATGTGTATACATATATATATACATAAGTAATGTACATATGTGTACATATACATATATACATATATAAAATTTATATATAAAATATGTAATTTATATATACATTTATAGATAGAATAAAATATTATTGCTTTCAAATTTTCAAAGATGTGTTTTGTTATAGCTAATAAAATTTTATATATACCCATATATAAATATTCCTTTCATGTTTTTCTACTTAAGATCAAGATTCTGTAAAAAGCAACTGTTTATTTCTTATTCATGAACTGATTGTGAGGCTTGTGGCCAGGACATGATCAGGAGTGTTGTTCAGCTAGAAAATACTAACAATTGAAAACAAGTGATAGGTTCTGAGGTCAGGTTCTACAATAGGAATAATTTGAACTTTTTAAAGATATCCATGATTCTTATTATCTGGGTCAACTAGAAAAGATATATTTACCAAGAATTTGTTATAATCTAAGAATTCAGCACGGTATTCCTTATACCCACTCCTACCACCATTTCATCTCAAAATAAATGTTTTTCGTCCTATGGCGTAAGCTTTCTTTTTATGCAAAAGAGAGAAGAAATGGAAGAGAATATGAATTAGCTACTTGTGGAAACTGAAATCAGTGGCTTTTCGTGTAAATGAATCTGGCTTCTTTACCAATTGTCTAAAGGGTATAAAATTAAAAGGCAGATGTATTTGGTTAATGCTTGTAAATAATTTTGCTGATGTCATCATTAAAATTTAAGATTAAAATCTTTACTAATACAATAATTACATCCAGAAAGTAACTAAAATAAATAATTTTACTGAGAGAGATTGTATGTATTTCCTAGAGACTAATTTTGTCAAGAATAAGAAAGCTGGCTAGCCTATTTTTAAACAACCGAATCACATTTCTGTACTTTTAAGTTTAGTGTATCTTAGCAACCCACAGAGCAGAACATGTATGCCTGAGAAAAGCAAAGTGTCACACTTCTATATGCTACATTTTATGAAAATGTTAAAAATCATGATTTTCCATTATATTTCTGGATGACATAGTCCCTTTCCAAAATATAAGAAAGCCATTGAATTGTATTGTATTTCATGGCATAAGACACTTTGAAATTTTCTTTGGTTTACATAATTTATATATTTTAGAAGGATGAATCAAAGTTTTCATCACAGTTTATATATAATTAGATTCTAATCAGGAATTTGTGAAGGTGAGAATGTATTACTCATTTAATTTCAAACTTAGAGCTAACAATTTTTAGGAAAATTAAATATCCCAAGAGTAGATATTATATATGTGTAAATCAATTTATTATATATTTGTTGAGCATCTACTGTGTACCATGTATTGTGCAAAGAACTAAAGGGATCCAGATAAAAATGGCAGTTTCTGTCTTCAATGCACTAACATTCAAAGGGAGAAAACAAACAAAAAAAATAGTACAATGTAATGAGAGCAATAATAAAAAATGTATACTGGATTGTTGTATCAACTGAAGTACAAACACAAGATATATAGGCCTACAAGAAATAACTTTTGTTCAGGGAATACACATTTTGAGCTAATGTGTAGGGTAAATTAAGAAGACAAAAAACATGTAAGAAGAGTAAAATGTGCCAAATTATATTTTACCTTGGCCAGAAAATGTGCCTAATTATGTTATAAAAATATGTTTATCGCATGAGAAAACAAAATATATGCCTGAAATTGAGAGTTTTTTCCTTTCTTTTTTTTTATGATGAAATTTTTCATAAAATAAATTTACCCCATTTAAATTTTTTACAGTTTAAATGCTGTTTTGGTCTCCTTGATGAAAATAATATGGCTGAACTAGTCTTTTTATTTTTTGGAACTGATTTTTGTTTTAAAATCTCTGTCTATGGCATGAGTTGTTGACTTAAGCAGACCACTTTCCTTTCTCCAGAATTTTTAGAATTATTTATATATTATACTTAAAGCATTTCTTAATAGTTTTCTCACATTTTCTCAGAAAGCCCTTGTAAATATTGAATAAATTATCCTGCCCAAAGAATATTATCAACCACATCCAAGTTTTATAATACATTGCTCACTTTTCTTTGCTATGGAACAAGGATAAATGTGAATAGTTGAGAATTGTCAAAAAGAGAGGTTCAATCCATTTATAAAACTAAAAATCCACCCAATCCATGTATGATATAATAATTACAGCAAGTCAAAACAAGAGGAGTCATTGGTTTCTTAAAGTCTTAAAGAGGTTACAAGTAATCTCTCCATTTCTTCCTGAAGGCAATAGCAGAGTTTGGTTTTCCATTAATAATTTTTCATCAATAATCTGTAGCTTTCATATATTTTCAGTTTTCTGCTTTCCTCATTGTGAACAGTAAGATAGGGTTTAAAGTTTAAATCTGTCCATCCACTAATGTTTCTTGGAGACAATGGCTTACTTTCACATCATTCCCTCTAGACAGCTTTTTATCTACTAATAAACAAAGCTCTAGGCAAATCTCTCTCATATCTGTCCCTCTCTTTCTATTTCTACTTCTGCCTCATCCATGTCTTGGTTCAGTCCGTCTTCTCGATTTGGTTTAGTGCATTAGTCTTCCCACCTCTATACTTGTTTCTGGCATCTGAAGCAAACAAGACATTCTCAAATCTAATATGGATGCTTTCATTTAAAAAAAGTAGTGTGCACTTCTCTCAGGACACTTTCTTGGGATTTATGACAGATGCCTTGAAGAGGGAGAGAGAAGAGATGTTTCTGGCAATAATTGGCCAAATTTGCACTGGAAATTTTTCTATTACCAATGTGTTAATGGACTTGGACAAAGTGAAGAGGAAGGAAGTAATAGGGAGGAAGAGAAAGGCTGCTCAGGCTCTAGGGATGAATTCTCAGAAAAGATGGCTTGTTACATCACTGAAGAGCCCAAAATGTATAGACAGGGACGTTTTAAATCTCTACTGTTACAATGAGGGGGAAAAAGAGGGGACTGATTCTGTTAAAGCCGGCATAGGGCCAGGCCTTGGGACCTTGTGTTGCAAGAGTCTGAACTACAGGGAATGGATAATGGTGTTTTCACTTTTGTACTTGAAACTCAGCTCATTTAAATGGAACTTCTACTTAAAATAATCATAAAGAGACAATGAAATCTACCGAACTAACAAGATTAGTTCTTGGGAATGCCTTTATACATTAGGGTAACCATGCTTCCTGGGTATGGTTGCTGATAAGAATGATAAACCACATTCTTCCTCCCTCTTTCTCTCATCTTTTTCTTTCATCAATTTTTATTAAATAGATATACAATAATATTTATACCATATAATGTATAAATTATAACAACACTAACACTCATGTATCTACCATTCCATTAAAAACAGAGAATATTGCATTATTTTTAAAGTTCAGTGTGCACTACTCCCCTAATTCCTCCACAGCAGTAATAGCTGTAAGAATTACATTTACCATTCTCATGCTTTTCTTTATAGCTTTCCCACATTTTGTATGCCTAAACACTGAACTGTTTAGTTCTACAGTTTTACATTTTATGTAACAAAATCTTGCTTTATGCATTCTTCTGCAGCTTTCTCCCTCAACCCCAAACCCGCAGTTTACGTCCTTGAAATGCATCTTTGGTGTTGTTTGTTACTATTGGTTTATTTTCATTGTTGGATGGCATTGTGTTGTGATAGACATTTGGGTCGCTTCTAGTTTTTCTTTTTTTTGCTATTACAGACAGCTTTTGGAAGTATTTTGGTACATGTTTCTTGGTTCATATATAGAAAACTTTCTCTAGGGTATAAATATAGGAGTGCAATCTCTTTGCCATACATAGGATAGACACATCTTCAGTTCTAGATACAGCCAAATTGTTTCCAGGGTGACAATATAGCCTTATACTCCCACCTGCAGTATATAAATGTCTTGATGTTCTACATCCTTGATAACACTTGATATTCTCTTTGTTTATGATTTCCAACCAGGTAAACATGAAATGATATCCGACTGTGGATTTTTCTTGAATAGAAATGATGTTGAACGTCATCTATATATCTATTCTTCTTTAGGATTTTTTTTCTCTGAATGTCTATGTAAGTCTTTTCCTTATTTCATTATTTTTTTAGTTTCTTGTCTTTTTCAATTTGTATTGCAAGAGATTTCTGCTGTTGAAACATATTTGCTGTAAAAATCTTCTCCTAGTTTATACTTTTACTCTCTTTGCAGCATCTTTTGATGAACAAACATTCAAGAATTTCATGTAGTCAAATTTATCAATATTTTTCTGTATTTTTTTCTAGGTTAAGAAATCCTTCTATATCTTAAGAATATAAAGATATTTTTGATATTATTTTCTAAGTCTCATAGTCTTGTTTTATTGCACTTTTTATTTTGAAATAATTTTAAGTTTATAGAAAGGTTTCAAGAATAGTACAGAGTCCTCATATATATCTCTCTCAATTCCATCCTTTGTTAATATCTTACATTGCAATGGTACATTTGTCAAAGTTAAGAAACCAACATTAATGTATCACTATAAGTTAAACTCCAGATTTTACTCGGATTTTACCAGTGTTTTCTCCTTCTGTTCCAGAATCCAATCCTGGGTGATATTGCATTTGTCATTTTCTCCCATTCTCTTCTAGTCAGTGAGACTTTCTCAATCTTTCCTTGTTTTTCTTGACTTTGACCATCTTGAGGACTACTGGCCATGCTATAGAATGTCCTTGCATCTAAATTTTTTATATGTTTTTCTTATGGTTAGAGTGGGGTTAAGAGTTTTTTGAAAAAATACCTCATGGATAAAATGCCTTTCTCATCCCCAAATATTGCAGGGTACATATCTACAAGGCATTACTGGGAATGTTAACCACTTGGTTAAGTACAACTGCCAGATTTCTCCACTGTAAAATGACTATTTTCCTCCTTCTATTTTCTAGTCTTTGGAAATAAGTCACCATATCTAGCTTATCCACAGGCAGAGTAGTGGTGGTGATTAGGCTCTGCCTCCTCTAGGGATGAGTATCCACATATGTTAAATAGAATTCTTCCGTATGGAAGATTTGTCTCTTCTTCTCGATTTATTAATTTGCTCATTTATATTTAGCTTTATTCTTGTATACTTAGTATATATCCATGTATACTTATTTTGTACTTTGGGTTAGTCTTGCAGTTTTTCATTCACATTTATTTTTTATTTTTGTCTATCTGGAATTGGTATTTTAATATGGTGTGGGATGAGGACCAGTTTTATTCTTTTATATACAAATAATTATTGATCTCAGTACTTTTATAAAAAAAAATCCATCCCCTATCACATACATACACTTATCTGCAATGCCAGTCTATTCATAAAAAGGTTCTGTTTAAAATATTCCTGTCAAACAAACAATTAAAAAATTATACTGATTTAATTTTCATACGTTGAATTTTTTAAGTTTAATATTTTTTGTGATCTTGATCTATTTCGGATGTTGTATATTCCTTGTGAATGTTAAGACCTGTATATAGCATATATCAATTTAAAATTTTTTAAGAATACTTGGAATTTCTTTAAAGCAAAAGTAAAACATTGAAAGAAATAATAATTCTGTTGATTAGATGTTTACTGTGGGCTCTATCTTATTTACCTACATTCGTTTGTGTAATTCTCACATTATTTTTACAAGATAGGTGTTTTTCAGATTGCACAAATGAGAAAATGGAGGTTCACAGAGAACAAATAATACCACAAATCATTGCAATAAACAGTGCAACTGCTAATCAGTGGTAAAGTCAGATTAGTGTTTGACTTCAAAGTTCATAGTTAATTTCTTCCCGATGCTAGGAGAAGAGCTCTGCTTGCTTTACAGCCTAATCTTTTGACTCAAACAAATTTTCAGTGAACTGTTAGTGCAACCTTTCCATGATACATTTACTGGTTAAGGTAGGTTCTGCTAATATTGATTATAAATAATAGTTTCAAAATGAAATTGGTATACAATTTAAAAACTAAACTGAAACTGATTTGCAATAGAAATATTAAATCATGCTTGGAAGAGAAAATGTGACCACTTATAAGTGAAACTATTAGAAAGAATCAAATTTACAATCCTACTTAAGTTATATAAATTATCTTTAGAGGAAACAATAAGCCAAATAAAACCAGCAAGTTCACCTTGCTATTAAAACCATAAAAAATTAAGGTAAGAAAAGAAGAGGGGAAACTAATTTATAAAAGTGATTTAACATCTTTACGGTAATAAGAAATATCTATTTCTTTGATGGATCTTTGATTTTGAATTTTATTCTGAGGAGTACATGTTATTTTAAAAGGAACTATAATTAAGTAAAAGACTATAATTTCTGGCCAGGGATCTGTGTCGCTGATAAGTCCCATGATTGGCAAATATCTAATTGGCAAGACCAAATTCTCCTAGAAAATCAGGAGCTGGAAGAAAAAATTAAAATGCTGGTCACTGAAAGAATGTTAGAAGGCATTGGAGTCTAAAACAAACCAGGTAGACTGGGTTAGAATGTTCTGCCAACAGGTGTCAGCTCTTATGAATTACTTTCTTCAATTGTTCAGGAAACACTGCATTGACTTTGATCTGGACAGCCCTAATTTTCCTTCAATTGATCCTCTTTTAGAACAGACAAAGTCAATTCACCCAGCTTGTTCACATATGAGTCACGGATCCCTTTCTTCCCAGTTCAGGGGCCTTTTGTGGTTGGGAAGCAATGATCAAACTCGCTGAGATAGGTGATCTTGCACCAGCTGGAAGAAAAAAGTCCCTAGCTCAGTCTCTTTCAAAATCTCTGCTAATGTTTAAAACATGTCAAAAATCCCAATGTTCATTTGTTGCCCCCATAATTCTAGTTTGGCTTTGAATGCAGCCACTTTATCTGCCTACTTGAATATAGTTGTCATTCTCCCCTGAAGTGACAGATTGTCTTGGTTAAGCAGGTTGAATATGTCACACAAGTAAACAAGTTTTGTGACTCATCCTGTGTCACATAAATGTTCTGGCAGTGGTGACTGTTTTTCTAAAAGAAATCTCTGGAGAAGCTCTTATAATTCAAAATCTCTTGCCAAAAGCCTCTGATCCACCTTTAGAAAGCCATCTTACTTCTGTGTATAAGAGAAGATGTGTGTGCTCTGTGTTCACCTCCTCACAGAGCTGCATGAACAAGCGTGAGTTAAAGGCATGTACTTAATGTGGTTGATAACTTTAATCACATTCCGAAAAACATAGTTAAGCTCAGGTGACATTTTTCATGTAAGAGTTTCTCTATGGATGACACAATGCATAGACTCACATTTAGAAGCTACTTCTTTGACCCAAGCAGTGAAACCAGAAAGCTGTCCAGTCAGGGCAGCTGCTCCATCTGTGCATAAACCGACACAAAATGACCAGTTCAGTTTTCCTGATATATAATCATTCGAAGACTTGAATATTTCTGCAGCTGTGGTGTTGGTTGGCAACAAAAGTACATAGGACATATCCTCATTCACATCCTCCTGAAAAATATATGGCATAAAAACAAACATTGCTGCCTTGTGCTAACATCGGTAGACTCATCAACCTGGATTGTGAACCATGGTGACTCATTAATCCTCTCTAATAATTGTGCCTCAATATTCTCTGCTATATCCTCAGTTTGTCTAGTTATGGTGCTGGCTGAAAGAGGACTGCGTGCCACCTTTTGAACTTCAGCCTCTTCTAAAAGTTCACAACAAGTGTCCTTAGCAGCAGGCAGGACCAACTCTTCACTAATAGTTAAGGGTTTCTTAGCTTTAGCAATGCAGTCAGCCAGTAAGAATGATGCTTTCCATGCAGACGCATTTGATGAAGTGGTGAACTTCAATAATTGCTTCTATTCTTTGTGTTCATGTTTTGTTTTTTTTTTAAATAAACAAACAAACAAACAAACCCTCCAAAGCCTTGTCTCTTAATGTAGAGTGCTTGGTCTCCATATGGCAAAGTAGTTTTGAAAATTTCATGGCTTTATTGGATAGTGGTAGCCACATATTATACAAAGCAGGCTTAGAGAATGGGAAAAAGGGAATCACCTTTTGCAATGAACCTACAATTTAAGTAGCCCTCTTAGTATTTTCTCTTAAATACAGCTTTCTTTTTGTTGGCAGCCTTAGAGTTCTCTGCTGTCTCATAATTGGATCTTTTCCTCTTTTCAAAGAAGCTCTCCAGTGACATTTGTTTTTTACTCCTTTTGGCTAGAGTTAGCTTGTGAGCTTATCAAAACTGTGACTGAGACAAGTTCACAGTGCTGGAAAGAGGTATGGACGGAAGTGATAAATAAAACAATGGGCGGGCCACTCATGAACTAAAGTACATGCTGGATTCTGACTTAAAGCCTGCCATAAGGAGCAAGCAACCTAGATTCTTTGCATGCACAGTTCACAATAGGTTCCACGCTTCTATGAGAATCTAATGCCTGATGATCTGAGGTGGAGCTGAAGCAGTGATACTAGCGCTGAGGAGCAACTGCAAATACAGACGAAGCTTCTCTTGCTCACCTGCTGCTCACCTGCTGCTCACCTCCTGCTGTGCAGCCCGGTTCCTAAGAGGCCACAGACTGTTACAGATCCTTGGCCCAGAGGTTGGGGACTCCTGTTCTACAGAACTGTAAAATGATAAGTCTGCCTTGTTTTAAGCCACTATATCTGTGGTAATTTGTTACAGCAACAATTGGAATAATATGAAGGTTACAGGAATACATTTTATTGAGATAGGTAATTTAAAAAAATGCAAAACCTTCTGATGTAGGAGAAAGTGAGTTATGAAGATTTCCTGGAAAATAATTATAGTTCTCTTCAATCAGAGCAGTAGAGAACACTTTCAGTCTTTGGTTCTATGAATATCGTTTACAAATGCTTATATATGCTCTGTTTCAGATTCTGCAAAAGATCTAAATATCTAGGGTTCTATTTTAGAGAAAAAGTCATCTTAGCAGAAAAAAGGAAAATGGTTTATTCAAACATTTTCTGAGCATCTAAACATATGCTAAACACTGAAGATAGTAACATAAATAAGACAACATTCCTTAATCCCTCATTTTGAGGTATACAATTAATACCGTGATTTTTCTTTTTGACCATGACCCACAGTAGCAAATATATTTTCCGTTGCAACTCAGATACATACCTTTATAAGACTGACACAAAGCTTGATATAATCCAATATTTTCTATTCTCTTCTAGTCTATTTCATTAAAAGAGTTAGGTAGAAATTGTTGAATTGATTTTATAATTCATTAATTTGTTTTAAAAACACTGGTGACTAAGATATATAGAGAAATAGCTGAATGGGTCATATACTACACAGATGAAAATGACAACTATGGTAATTATAAGGAAAATAGTAATAGCTATGCTATGAATGCATAGCTATTAGTTTTCTTTCTATGTTTGTTGTTCTAAGAGTGTATTTAACATTTGAAGTACCCTAATTCCGTATAAACACTTCAGAGGCAGCAACACAAAAACTTCGAATATCATTATGGAAATCTACACCAGAGAGATTTTAATTAGCATAAGAAATATTTTAAAATAATTTTTAAACAGTAAAATGAGTTTTGCTTGTGTTATGTGATTAGATAGGAGGAATAAGTAAGTACCAACACTCATGTATGAATATGGCGTAAAGATGTGGCAAGTCTACCAGCAATTAATATCTTTGGAGCAGCACGCTAAATTCACAGCTCCATTTGGTCACACACCTTTATTTCAGAGAGGACAGTGTTGGTTGACCCAAAAGAGAAGGTTGGCTAATCTACTTTCAGAATGTCTTAACAGTCTTGGTACCCCAAGTTTACAAGCACAGTTTACATGACTATTTGTACTTGCTTGTTAGTAAATGTTAGACAGGACTTAATCTAAAACTTGCTTTCATCATTTACATACCATAGGGTAGCAAGATTATGTGGGAGAGGAATGCCAACCAATACCTACCTCAATCACTGGGAGCTGTGGCTATTTGCTGAAAAGAACCTGATGATTATTAAATGGTCAGTTTGGCTTCTTTCAGTTCCCCCAAAGACTTTACATTCTATTTTAGGAACTTGTACTTCATCTCTTAGCTGGTGTTTCTCAAAGACATGTATGCTGTCAGAAACACTTAAATGATGTTTGAGAACACTGGTTGAAAGTGAAGCTGGTTGAAAGTGAAGCATTACTATTTAAGTGCAGTGGTTATACAATCAGATCTGCTGCAGTCTTATGTTCTTTCTCCCTCCCCAGTCCAAACTGAGAAGGCAATGTGTCTTTATCATTGTTTTGAAGGCAGTGAAATTTTCCCTTCTCACTACACTTGGAATTATTCTCCATAATTATTCTTTTCCTCTTAGTCTGTGGCCTAAAAATTCCCATGACTATGATAGTATCTTAAGGACAGAATAGTACAGAATAGGCATAGAGGAGCTTAAAGATATCATTATCAATTATTTACTATTCATCATTTTAAACATTATGTAAGAAAGGATAGAAGGCAGCATCAGCAGTGCTGAAAACATGATATTTAATATATTTTGTTTCTACTTTTTGCTCTCATTCCTCAGATAACCTTCTGTGCTAACCACAATTATCTTCCTGCATTTTAGCCCTTCTCTCTACCCCTCCCCAATCATCACTCAATGCTTAAGTGACTCCTGCTTCCTCTCATTGTCAAGGAAATTGTAGACTGGATACGAAAGTGTGACTGCTAGTAATCGTGTCAAGTTTTCTTTCTTTGGGATCTAATATTTACAAAAAGCAAAAGAGAGAAAGGGAGAGAGAGAGAGAGAGAGAGAGAGAGAGAAGAAGAAAAAAAGTGTCCTTGGAGAATAAAGTGAATTATTTAACCATCCCATAATGATGATTAAAAATTAAATTAAAAAAAAAACAAAAAAACAAACCAAACTTTATAATTCAAGACTACACATCCCAGGTACTCTTGAAAAATTCTCTTTCTCTCCTAATTTCAGTTAATGAATGTCTGAACCATGTGAAGATCAATAGCTATTTCTAATGGGGACTGGATTATTAGAAACATTTAAATCCAATACCTCCCTCCTGCACACACTACTGGGCTGCTTCTTTTTCTTCTTCTGGGATTATATATGCTTAAGACACACAGAGATTTTAGTAATAATATTAGGTAAATTTACACAGACAATTTTATGATACAGCTTTAAAACATTTCAAATTTCAATTTCTAAAATCTCCATATTGCCTATTTATAAGTATTCATCTCTTCTGAGAAGACTTTCCTCATTCCTGGTCTTTGGAGGTACCCCCAGGTTGAAAGTTTTCAGAATACCCTGAGATTCTTTCTATAGAGCTGTTATGATAATTATCTCTTCCTCTGCTTAGATCCAAACCAAGCACACAATAGGTGTTTAAAAACTGCTGAATTGAAGAATAAGTGAATCATTGACACTATATAGATTTATTTTTCCTACTTGTGTGACTAAGTGATTTTCCTTCCTTTCTGACATTAAGGTATTTGTACAGAAATAGAAAAACATTATTTAATATGAAAAGCTACCATTATGATCTTTTATAATTGTCACTCCAAAATAGAAAGGAACAATTTATCTTTCCATACAGTGTCTAAATTGTGGGCAACAAATTTCAGCTTCTAAATGTAATTACTGTGCAGATCAGATTAATTTTGTTCTTAGATCCCTGAAGCATTCCTCTAGCCTTCTACTTCTGAGTTTTGTTTTAAGAACACTCTTGTCAGTTGAGATTAAGATAATATTCCATGTGAACACAAAAGCTAAGAAAGAATTTCAATTACGCTGCCTGAGGAACTAGCTGTGCTGTTCCTTCTATTTGTCTCTCTGTTCTCCAGACAGAGTGGAGGCTGGTTCTCAACCAATCAAGAGAGTCAATAGGTACAATTGCGGAGTGAGTAAGATCTTGCACAATTTTCCCTCAACTACAACAAACAAGAGCAAAGCACTACGCTTAAGGCTAGCATTCTGCCATTTTATTAAATATTCTAGAAAAATTGATTTTCAGATAAGTATTTCAGGGTGTAGGAAAGGTTTCCACCATACTCTTTAATCTCTGTCTATTTTCTTTTGATTTAGTGAACATCCAGAAAGGAAAATCTATTCAGAATGTACTTTTCACCAAAATGTCTAGAATTTTATTAACTCTAAAATAATCAAAGTTCTTTGTTGACGTAGCTGTTACTGTTGAGGCTGATTTGAACTTCGGCATCGCCCCAATGGCATGGTGCGGGGAAAATGGTACAGAAGCGTAGTTAGCATTTTCCCTAGGTTCTTCCTCACTGACACAGTGAAGAATCACAGGTCAGTGAGATTTAGAAGAGATTTATTAAAAGTATATTTTAGAAAGACAAAGCATGCCCCAAGGAGGCACATGGTTTTAGTGAAGAGCTATTACAGAGCACTGTAACAATAGTCGACACCCACAAATCCCTCAGAAGTGGGAATGTCTGCCTTACATTTGGGCCATGACGAGTGGTTCCAAAGGCATTCCTAGGTGATTGGCATGTGAAGTCATTTTGATTGACACTCGGCTGCTATATGATACTTTGCCTACTGCGCATGCGCTTACCCAAATTTCTACTACCGTTGGGGTGTTCTTTGGGCCCCTATTCCTTTGTTCTCCTATTCCTTTGTTCCCCTGTTGCTCATGTCTGACCAACTACCTAACATAGCCATATGAAATATCCATTTTATTCTGTATTCCTTTGTCCACGTGCCTACTTTTTTTCTGAAGTGACTTCAAGTTCAATCTAAAAGCTGCCTATAAAGAAATTTCTTTCATTTTACAAATATTTGTGTGCATTCGACGTATTAAGTGTTAGGAAGAGTAGAGAACAAGGCAGAGAAGGTTCCTGCCTTCATGGTAATTTCATCCTAATAATTTTCTGTCCTTAAACATCATAGCCCCTGATTCTTGAAACATCACAGCCCAAGAACAAGTTGCTTTCCAAATCCCGCAGCATGATTTTCCCAGTGTTTTCCAAATTTCTCTCTCAGAAAGAGATAAGACAATTTCATAAGAAACTACCTGAGATGTTTATGAAAAGTTTGGAATCTCAGCCTGTTAAGCCTAGAGATTCTGTTTCAGTAGGCAAGGTTAAAAAAGAAATTTCTATTTTTATAAATGGTTAGCTATTATTTATTTTTTGTTTGAAAAGGGAAACATTTGTAAATCAGAAAAAAATCTGGAATATCTAAAAATTCAAGTGACCAAGCATTTTTATTGTTGCTCCAGTAAGTACATTGTCATTCTTGTAAGAAAATTAACAAATGTAACTTAGCCCAGTATAGCAATGACCATGATAAAAAATAATGACTAATCCTCCCAAATAACTTGACCATTGAGCTTTCTTCCAACTTATGAAATGAAAATTTTAAATAAATCACACAAATTAGTAAGAATTATATAAGACTGAATATAAAATGACTGCTTATATTTTTTCTAGTTAGATATTGTAATATAGCATATATTCTGTCTTTAGCAGTTTGCATAGGACTGCAAAGAATATTTCTGTATGAATAGGCACTATAAAAACACTCAGTTACTATGTAATCACATGATAAGATTCATATATCTATCTTATGCATTGACAGAGCCAAATGCTAGGATTAAAATCGAGGTAGCTTCATTTACCCTTCAAAGGGGATCTATAACCAATGACTTTGTATCTTAGGTAGAAATTTGCCTTACAAACACAGCTTATTGCTTAAAAAACAATCGAATGGTAACATTCGGCATTTGGCATACTTTACTTTCTGGAATTTCCATTACTAAAACTTAAGATTTGAGAGTTCTTCCCCTAAACCTTTACATTTCTATAGACAACAAATAAAATAATTATTTCTTATTATTTCCATCTTGCCAAGTGTCAAAATTTTTGCCTACTTCTTTCTTCATTTTATATTTGACACAACCATTGCCAAATTATAATAAAATGTCTCATGTTTATCCAGAAATACAGAATTCATAAGTAAGACCAGAAAGAAGTATAAAATTATTTATGTTAGGGCAATGAAAATGTTCTGAAATTATATTGTGGTGATGGTTACATGACTTTGTGAACATACTAAAAAACTGAATTATATATTTTAAATGGGCAATTATTTTATGATATGTAACTTTTATCTCAATAATGCTATTAGAAAATTTTCATTAGGTTTATTTTGAATGCTAAAAGCATTTGCTAAACCTTTGATGGCACATCTATGGAGAAAAAAAGTGGGCAACTAGAAAAGTAGATGTTCCTATATTTTTTCCCGCTATTTCCTTTTTTACATTTTAAGACAGAGTACAATCATGTAGTAATCCTTCATAAACAAGAGATACTTCTCGTAAGCTTGGAAATTTTAACTAAGATGGATACCATAGGTAAGTATAAAAATAAAACATGTCTAAAAACAATGGATATACATTTTATTTATTTTTAATGTGTTTTTAAATTTTCCTTTTTTAATTAAATTTATTGGGGTAACATTGGTTAATAAAATTACATAGGTTTCAAGTGTACAATTCAATAACACATCATCTGTATATTGCATTGTGTGTTTATCACTCAAAGTCAAATCTCCTTCTGTCACCATATATTTGACCTCCTTTCCCTTATTTACCTCCCTACTCCCCACTTTCCATCTGGTAACAACTAAACTATTGTCTCTGTCGATGAATTTTTGTCTGTTTGTCTTGTTTGTTGCTTTCAGTTTTACAGCCCACATATAAGTGAAATCATATGGTTCTCAACTCTTTCCGACTTATTTTGCTTAGCATGAAAATCTCAAGATCCATCCATGTTGCCACAAATGGCACTATTTCATCTTTTCTTATGGCTGAGTAATATTCCACTGTATATACGTACCACATCTTCTTTATCCAATCATCTATAGAAGGACACTTTAGTTGTTTACATGTCTTGGCCACCGTGAATAATGCTGCAATAAACATCGGGGTACATATATCTTTATGAATAAATGTTTTCAAATTTTTTGAAAAAGATGTGAAAGACCTATAAGCCAAAAACTACAGGACATTATTAAAAGCAAATGAAGATATCACAAAGAAATGGAAAGATATTCTATGTTCACTGATTGATTGGAAGAATCAACATAGTTAAAATGGCCATAATACCCAAAGTAATATATAGATTTAACGCAATCCTCATCAAAATCCCAATGGCATTATTTTAAAGACATAAAACAAAAAAAATCATCAGATTTGTATGAAATCACAAATAGCCAAAGCAATCTTGATAAAAAAGAATAAGGTCAGAGGTATCACATTGCTTGACTTCATATTATACTATGAAGCAACATTAATCAAAGCATGGTATTGGTAGAAAAACAGACACACAGACCAATGGAACAGATTTGAGACTCCAGAAGTAAACCCACATATAAGCATGTAATGTGTTTTCTTGAAAGCTGCATGCAGTATCTTTGTAGATATCCAAGCAGAGTTTCCATTACATCTATAGAGGATGCTTTAAAAGACATAACCACACTGAGTGTGAAATTGGGCTCTAGAGCTTTTTTTTAAAGGCCGATATAATTCTGAATTAAGATTTCCAATATATGGAGAATCGGTTTTACTCCAATAATTTCACTGTGGTATTTTCATGTGTATACTTAAAAAAAAGTTTAATAACACTAGAACATTTTGCAAGAAATTTACCATTTATAACATTAAAAGAAGTACATTTATAAAACATTTTTTCTTATTCATATATCATTTAATAAATGTTATCACCAGTATTATTGTCTTCTCCTTATGGTAGTCATGACTTTTCTGTAAAAACAAAGACCAGTCTGAGCTTGTGAGTCTATTGACTCCATGAAGAATATCGGTGTCATGGCAACATGGGATGCTATGCTTTAAGCCAATCTCAAAGAAGTCAATTTTTATAAGCCTTAACTAGGCCAAGGTCTTTTCCACCATGCAACTTTACTGAATCCCTTTTAGATTGTTCCTCATCTTGTTACTAAAGTAACACACGTCTCACAAGCTGTTAGCGTGTTCTCAGGGGAGCTGAAGGAGTCAGTATTGGTATTTATCTTTGAGAATCTCATTTGGTGATTTCCTGAGTTCTTACTCTTGTCAAGTACACATTATCAACAATCAGTACTTGAAAACTGCCATGTGCGTCAAGACGCTCTTAGAGTACCTTAAACATTACACAGAACCATTCACATCCTCCTAAAAATGACATCAGTATTAAGCTAGGATTGCATAGATTCTACAAACCAAAATGAAGAACACATATTTCCAATACCAAACCAGACCTGACGCACAACAGGCAACTATAAAACATTCTGAAGCCAAAAGATAATGAAGAGTGTTAGACAGCAGCAGTGATTGCCCAAAGACTCATCATTCAAGGGTATAAGGAGAGAGAAAATCTCAGACCAAACTGATGAGTGTAAGCTTGGATATTTAGTCTCTTTCTGGACTTCTTAACTCAAACTTCTAATAAAGATTCCCAGATCTTTTTAAGTATCCCTCATCTAGGCCTTCCTCATAGTAGAACATTTCTCTTCTGTCATACATGTACAGTGCAGTAGCAACTCTCAAACTGAAGCCAAGAGACCTTTCCTTCCTCCTACCCACCCCCTTTTCTTAGAGTAAAGTGGTAGAGAAACTTTCTATTACCAGAAGCATTATATTTATGAAGAATTCTGCCTCAGAGTATATGCTATTTCAATTTCATTGGTTGGGAGCTTGGAAATTAGGATGGGCTTAGGATACAAAGAAAATTTGCTTCAGAGGCTATGAAGACCATCACAGAATGAATTCCTTAAAATAAAATACTCATGACCTGACTTGATAAACTGTTTTATATAGGACTAAAAATATTGAATAGTGTTGATTAAGTGCTTTGCATGACCTTGAAATAAGAAAGTAGTCAATAAGTGGTAGCTATCATTGCTATTAGTAGAAAATGGACAAAGATAACTAGTTTTTAACTTTGCTTTTACCAAAAGCTAATATTTGGGCATCATTTTGATGTTTGCTTGATTTCAATCTTTGCAATAAAGGAAATATGATTTTAATAAAAAAGATTAAATCTATGAGTGGTTAAGAAGAGAATCATATTGAGCATGGGACGAAGCATTTTAGAACATGTAATAAAGACCTATTACCTCCTGGTAAAATTCATGCATTGCATAAAAAATTTTTGAGGTAGAAATAAATATTTTAAAGAATAAACTACAAAACAACTAATTATATGATGGTTTTCATAATAAGTCATCTTTAGATCTCAAATCTGCTCACATATACCTTCTTAAATAGAAGATTTCTGTAAATTATAATCTCTAAGTAAAATGCATTTTTATTTTGGAAGAAGCAGAAATGGCTCTGTATCACTACCTCATTTTACAAAACAAGAATATGCTAAAGAATTTTCTAGGTGAGATATCAAGGGATTAAGAACCACTCTCATGGAAACATAGGCAATTTTAAAAAGCCCAGGTTTGTTAAATATTGTATCTTATGTTTAATTATTTTATTATTTATTTATTTATTTATTATATTAAAAGATGGACAACATAAAATTTACCATTTTTAACCATTTTAAGCACACAGTTCAATGTCATTAAAGTACATTCACATTTTTGTGCAACCATCACTGCCATACATCTCCAGAACATTTTTCATCTTGCAAAATTGAAATTTCATACTCTTTAAACAATAATTTGCTCTTCATCCCCCTGGCCCTGACAATTACCATGTTACTTTCTGTCTCTATGAATTTGACCATTTTAGGTACCTCATATAAGGGATATCATATAGCATTTATTCTTTTGTGACTGGCTTATTTCACTTAACATAATATTTTCAAGAGTCACCTATGTCATAGCATGAGTCAGAATTTCCTTTATAAGGCTGAATAATATTCCATTGTATGTATATACCACATTTTGTCTATCCATTCATCTGTCAATAGGCACTGGGATGCTTTCACCTTTTGGCTGTTGTGAATAATGCTGCTATAAATATAGATGTACAAATTATACTATTTTCCATGGCGTTTGCACAGAGTTTCAATTTCCCCACATATTTGCAAACAATTGTTCTCTGTTTTGTTTTGTTTCATTTTGTTTTATAATAACTATCCTAATCAATGTGAAGTGGTATCTTGTTGTGGTTTTGATTTGCATTTCCTCAATAATTAATGATGTTGAGCATCTTTTCATGTTCTTATTGACAATTCATTTTTCTTTTGAGGAATTAGATTCAAGTTCTTTTTTTTAAATTAAAATTGTTGGAGTGACATTGGTTAATAAAATTAAATAGGTTTCAAGTGTACAATTCAATAATAATGAGTTCTTGGCTCATTTTAAAATCAGGTTGTTTTTTTTTGGTTGAGTTTTCTTTATTCTGGATGTTAGCTCCTTAACAGATATGTGATTTACAGATATTTTTTTGCCATTCAGTGGTTGCTTTTTCACTTTGTTGATAGTGTCCTTTAGTGCACAAAAGTTTTTAATTTTGATGCAGTTTAATTTATCTGTCTTTTCTCATTGCTCTAATATTTTACTAAAATGGCACTTAGCTGAATTAGTCATAGTTATTGTTATAGTTACAGTCAGTTATCCTCCAGATAGAAATTTCCACATAGACTAGATAAAATTAAGTGTGCTTTGATTGTTAACTCGGTTTATCATACATTCTATAGCATTGATATACAGTTTCAGCTAAGTACAGATAGTGTTCTTATTTTTGTACTCTCTTCCATTTGATTTCTAAAAAGACTATTTTATCTGCAATTTTAAGTGAAGGAATGCAAATTATGAAAAATATATTTTTTAGTTGCCATTATTCACACTTTTTGGATTTATTACACATGAGGTAAATCAGAACTGTACCTCTGAGACTGGACACTATTCAAATCCATTTGTTCTGTAGTTGCTTCAGTTTCTAGTCATGTGTTTAAGTACAGGAAAAATATTCTGGAACTCTACCCTGCCCTTTGGGATTCCAGATTTTTAGAAAAAGAGTCCATTTCAAAGCTTTTGGGATAGTTTGAGTGCATTGCATAGTGCTTCAATTAAATAAAGATAAATAGGCTCATAAATTTAATCAATACCAGTGCATAAAGTTGGACAGCTCCCCCATCACATACTCTCTCACACACACACACACACACACACACACACACACACACACACACACACAGAATAAAGAAAGTAGTTTTAGCCAAAAGGCTATCTGCAGATATTGAACAAAGTGGCAGATTTCAAGAACACATTGCTACAGCCTTGTCATCCTGAACATGCGGGATCCCGTCTGATCTCGGAAGCTAAACAGGGTCGAACCTGGTTAGTACTTGGATGGGAGACACCTAGGAAGAGCAGGTGCTGTAGGCATAAAAAAATAAAAAAGTGCATTGAAACAAATGAAATATTAGATTGTCTCATTTTCTACTTGGATGGGACATTTATGAAGTTTTTAACATTTAAAATGTCTAATGTTTGACATTGTTTAAATTAGAGTTAAGATTGTGAATAGATTCCAAATGCTAGGATATTACTTGTAGGAGTTTCAAAAACATATATTTTCAAAAAGAGTCCATATAAGAAAAACAATAACTTATTTACAAACTGGCTGAAGACTAGTTGGTAGGATTTTAGGACTTCTAGGTAGGAGCTCCGGTTAAAATATATGGAGATATTTACTTATCATTTGCAATTTAAATAAATTATTTTCTTATATATCCAGTCCTTTGGGTCTGAACTGATTTGGGTTTTCCAGCATCCCTTGTTGAAAGCTAAAGCTCAAGGAATTGATATCATTATCAGCTGAAATAAGCCGGAAGCCAGTTGTGAGTTCTTGTGGAAAAATAGAGGAGCTTAGAGGCCAAAAATTTCCAAGATGGAAGAGAGATATTAAAACAAGATGTGGCTTTGCCCTTCACAAAGCTGAAAATTCAGATGAATTAAAGTGTTAAAGTTAAAAAAAAACTTCAGAATAAGAAAGTTTCAATAATTGTTTTTCAGATGTGTGGATTGTAAAGGTTTTGTAACATAAAAAAAAAAGATATTACTACCAAAAATTATTCAAAAAACTACAAGAAAAATTAAAAGACATAGGAAGAAAACAATCATCTCAGACATGAGAGCTAGTATTGTTTTACACTGATTTAAAAAAAATCCAACAACTGGTCTTTAAAATAGCAAATTTACAGAAGAATGAATGTCATATACCTCAGTTCTTGATTAAGTGACATAATCACTGAGAAAAATGTACAATTACAAAGTAATAATCTTTTATTGACAATAAGTAATTTTAAAAACAAATGTGATAAAGGGGCCCTCGTTCATTCACTGGGTCGTACCATTTTCTCAGTCAACATTATCACTTGGATCAGAGTTGTTTCTGAAAAAGAATACCTGCTCATTACTGAGCTATTTCTCAAAGACCATTAGGACTGAGATGGTAAACAAAAGGTTTTTAATGATATAATGGCTGCTGTCACTATTTGACAGTATAAACACATCGCTTTCTCGAAGACTTCACACATTAAATTTTCCTTGGGATGTATTCTAAAAGGAACATGTCTCTGTGTGTCTGTGTTATTCTGTGTAAATTGCAAGATAATTTTCAGGTCTGATGTATTTTCTGATAAAGAAAAGAACTTTTTATTTTAAAAGCACTTTCTTGTTTTCTCTTTTTCTGTAGTCTTTTCTCCAATAACCTGTTAAAACAAACAAGAAGAGTTAAAATATATGTTTATATATATTTTTAATCTCTCCATTAACCTCATTACAGTTTCTTTCCTGCCTCAACTTCACAAAGGTTGTCGTCTTAGCAACAGACCAACATGTCAGTTTTCACTATATTATCAAAATTGCATTGTCTGCTAACCAGCTATTATCTCGTACTCTAGTTATGTCTAGGTTAATTAACTGTATTCTCTTTCTCTAAGGTAATAACTCTCAATCACTCTGTTCTTCCTTTGTCTTAGCCATAATTTTAATCTTATAGTAAAAGTAAACTATAGTTTGGAACTACATATATTTTTCTCATAAATAAGCACAAATTGGAATGTACTTTAGACCACAGTATCTCAGATTGAGGTCAGCAAATGGTGTCTTAAGGATCTCAAATTGCTTTCAACAAATTCTGCAGTATCTAGATGCCCACCTTATGATGGACCACACATTCACATCACTGTCCATGTCTGTATTGGGATATGATAGTTTGTACAAAATGGAAGCTCAGTCATTTCACAGTAAAGATTTCACAGCACTTGGAAGAGACAAGACTTGAGTCAACACCACATTCATGTGGCAAATGGCTGTTTAATGCAAATGTTTCTAACACTGATCTGAAATAATGACCTTATTCAGCAATAGTAAGTGGGCACTAAATGTGTAATGAAGAAATTTGCTGCTTTTAATTGGTAACAATAAAAAAATATATAAAAATTATTTAATGTGGATATTAACAAAGCCACAATGCTAAACTGAACTTTAAATAAATATGACTCTATTCAGTTTTCATGTGTTAGATTGGCACTTGAAGATTGCTTGTTGGGTAAATTGTCATTATTATGGAGCAGTAAAGTCTTGAAACTGTTATGCTTCATATAATACACATATATGAATAGGCCATTATTACATTTGTAGGATCAAATCTAGAACTAGATCTAAGCCTGCAACTTTCTATTAAACTCAGTATGATCTGTCATTATTATTAATTTGAATATTTAATTTTTTTTGCTTGGCTATATTTAACTTGAAAGTTGTTTGGTTTATGGTTATGTATATGCTATAAGTGTAAAGTATCTATTAGTTTTATTTGTATTTAATATTATATCTAAAAGATTTTAGTCAGCTTTTTTTCTTTAAATTCAATCCAAATGTTATTTAAGATTATGAAAAAAAGCTTTTGCAAAAAAATTACATTTTCTCTCATTCTAAAGATTATTAAGAAGAAAAACCAAATCACAGAATAAGTAGCCTTGGAAAAAGATAGAAACATTCCACACATTCAAGCTATATTAACACTAGTATTAACTAGAAAAAATATATATTATTGAAAATGAACACTTTGGTAACTTTCAAATATCATGAGAGTAAAAGACAGAAGCCAGTGTTCTTTTTTACTATATATTTTCAAATAAAAGATATTAATCTTCATATCTGATTTTAGACACATACTGACGTCTTGCATTATGAAATGCATCCATATGACTGCTACACCATATTTGTTTTTTAGAAACTTTCTTGTTATAAGCAGATATTCTCATCTATTTTCTTATCTGCCTTTAGTATATGTTTTCCAAACATATGCCTTCTTAAAATGATGCAATATAATGATATTAATATTCCTACTACTAATGACAATAATACAACTACTAAAACCTTGTAGTTTATAGTGGTTAACACCTTATAAAATATTTTTTATATATTAATTTCCACAATGGTCTTTTGAAGAAGGCCCATTATTCTCAATTTACAGATGAAGAAATAGCAGTAAAGCAATTTATCCTAGATTATGGAGATAGAGAGCTGTACCTAGTTTTTCTGATACTGTTATAAATCCTTGGGCCTCTCTATTTGTGGACACAGGCCTCTTTTAATGTCATCTGGAAACTTCCAATTCCTGAGTACCTATCATAGGTTGAGTCGATCAACTTTGAGTTTCTGGTACATAAACAATAGAAATCTCTAACATGGCACGATTATTTGCATAACATTTGGGGGAGTATATGTTATAGCAGTCTATATTTGAC
This sequence comes from Pteropus medius, assembly GCF_902729225.1. Lineage (NCBI taxonomy): Eukaryota > Metazoa > Chordata > Mammalia > Chiroptera > Pteropodidae > Pteropus > Pteropus medius. The sequence goes on from NW_024354550.1 coordinate 2,627,882, forward strand.
TTATTCTGTCTGAAAGCTCTAATCTGAGTCCAGTAAAGTCCTCTTGTAAATGAGGTCTAGCAACCAAGGACCATAACTGTGCTCAAGTTTTCCTCTGTACTTAGAATATTTTTCTTCCCAAAGATATCAGTAAAAATAACTTTGGTTGTTCAAGAAAGAACATCGAGTTCACAAACAAAACCTCTTCCTTTGTGCTCTGTTCTTGCACTTGAACACAAGACAAATGAACATAAAGGAGTTCCAAACCTTTTGGAAGCCAGCAAATACACATTAATAATGTAAACGTGAAAATGAGAAGTTGAGGGAAGGTGAGAACAGATGTGCATCAGGTATCTATTTAACTAAAATATACCAACAGACTCAATTTGAGGTTCATAGAGTAGTATTAGAAATTAACTTTCTTCTCTACATGGAACTTAGAGAAAGTACAATCAAGATAACTTGTCAGGGTTTTGTTTGGTGTATGTGACTGATTCAGAAGAATAATTCAATAAATTATAGCGCAGTAAATGCAATATCTATTTAAAAACCATTTTCTTTCTAAGTTGGATTATTTTAACAATTACCTTTTCTGGTACATTTTTACCAGGAAAGGAGTTTCCTAGCTGGGATACATAGTTAAGTACCAAGAACTGATGCTTAATCTGAGAAGATAACCAAGACCTGTTTTCCTGAAAAATGCCTTTCTTCAGATTTTGGCGACTATTGGTATCATGCCATTCTGACCATATCTTTTCTCCAGAGTAAATAGGAAGGGTATCATTTCCACTGTTATTCACAGAAGCCTAGAGTTTTGTTGTTGTCTTAAATCAAAACTTCTCATTTGTGAGCAGATAAAGCCTTTTCTCAGTTGACCCTCCTGTTTAGAATGATATTTTTCTCTATTCCGTGACTGAGTTAAGTGAGGCCAAAAGCGTTTAAGTAAACTGTACAATAGCACTCTGTTAGTGAGGAAAATATATAAAAAATAAATACCTCATAAACCTTAGTCCATATTCTCATGGACTTACTGAATCAATCTATGTTCATCTTGGAGGGTTACAGACAACAGTGGCAAGAATGAGATATAAGCAGGTAAATATTCATGTTGGGAGACTGGGGGATATGATGCACAAAAACAAAAACAAACAACAACAATATGCAGCAGCAACAAACACTGTTGGCCTAAATTGATAAAGGTAGATATAATAAAGATAGAAAGTTTAAGAATATTGGATCAAGGTTGTAGAACCAAGGTGGTTATATTAGTCAGGGTTGAAGGAAATGTCACATTGAATAAGTAAGATACAAATAACACAGAAGATACTATTTGACCATACTTCATATTGATCTCAGACAAGCATGTAAAGAGGCAAGAATATTTGATCTATTGTCTAATGTAGATGAATGTCAAGTAGAGTCTTCTCAGTTAATATAATTGTGACCATTCTACACATAACCAAATAGACTCATCTTTAATTTGGCTGTGGCGTGCATTTGATCACACAATGTGAATTGAGACAGTCCCTCACCTGGTGAGTGATCCTAGGTCACCACTGAGCACTCCCATTTCTACTTTTTATCTCTCTTTCTTATTTTCTACTTTTTGTGGTGACTTTCAAGGAGAGCCAAATATTGTTGATGTTTTGAAATATGTCCCTGAAGGGAGAGTCAATACTTGAATACAAAGTAGATATTAAAATAAACAGAAATATCATGATTCTTGAGGGAAATGAGATTTTTAAAAAAGCTAAAAGACTATATAAATATATGTTTGTGTCTGAGGATTTTTTAAAGCATTGGTATATAGCCCATGTTAAGTTCACACTTACTCTATTACCATCTATAATACAAACCAGACTTCTTAGAATTTGGTTAATTTGTGTAAAGTTCTCTCTCTTATACAAATCAGAGAGGATCTAGAACCTGTAACATAAGACGGAAATGAGCTTCAAGACCTAAGACAAAGTCAAACAAATGCCTGACAATGACAATCACCCTAAAGAGTCTGTAATAACCACCACATGATCAGAAAGTGGCAATTCTATTCAAAATGCCCCCTATAGATACATTAATGTGAAAATGACTTCCTGTGCCCAACATAAACTGCTTTGATTCAGAAGATGACCAGTTTCTGCTCTTAGTATCAAGACATGCCTGGTCAGTAATAGCAAAACTCCCAATCCAATTTTCATAGACAGATGGTGAGCTGTGCCTTGATCTTGGCTCTATATAGTCATATGAAAGTTTTCTTCACATCAACCCTAATGGGATCCAATTGAAGGCGTACAGGTTTGGGAAAACAGCATGTTAAAGTTCATAATTTTTATTTGATAGATCTCTATTAAAATAGAGAAAGTTTAGGTACAAGGGGACAGGGAGATATTTCTGTTTTCCCAAGGTCACTGTGATGTATAAAGAATTTTCTGACATCTTTTAACTTAGGGAACTCTTGTTCATCAAGTGCTCCTTTAAAAGTGAGCAAGCAGATAATTCCCAGTAATGTTTATGTGAATCAATTATTAGACAAAACAATTATCTTAATACTGAGCTTCAGGCCTTCTTTATGATTTAGTTCATTGATCATAAAACATCTGTATTTGAATCATGTATCAGGCAAGCGGACTCCGACACTGGCAATTTTCTTGGTTGTATGTTTTTAGAGTTGAATAGCATATTCTGTGAACAACTCATTTAGTAATGTTGTCTTCTGTACAGTATTCTATTAAGTATTCAAATGCCTTATCTGCTCATTAAACTTCTTTCCTTAAAATGGATTCTTGGCATTTTTAAAATTAAATACTGCCAGGGGATAGAAGAACTTTGTGTTTATCATGTAGCAAATTAAGTATTTTGACTATCTAATGGGAGATGTATTGGTTGAATACTCAAGGTTCACATTTGTGGCTTTAGATTGGAATTGAGATTTAAGACTTTAAGGTATAGTGAGTGGTCTGCCTCCAAGTGCCTTTTCCAATCCTGCTTGTTAGAATCAATATAAAACCTCAGCTATACTCATTATAGTATTTACCATATTCATTTTTTCCATATAAATTTTTCCATACTTCTCTAGAGCATCTTTGTCATCTTTGAATTTTCTCACTGGGCCTTTGACCAAAGAGTTGTTCAATTAGTGCTCTATACTGGTGATCCTATGTTAGGTGTGCTATAGCCAGGATTTTCACTACTACTTCCTTGGTAGTAGTTAATCACATGCTTTCAAACCAACCAGGAATTGCCTAGTTAATTCAGAAAATTGAGAGCTGTGGTGTAAAATCATTAACATGAGTGTTGAGAATCATGTGAAAACAAACTCTTTTTTCTTCTTTTTGTTGTTGGACATGGCTCCTCCCTGGAAAGTTTTCCTTTATCAGTTGTATGCAATGCAACTGATTGCATACAACTAATAACTCTTGGAATCTAAGGTGGTTAATTATTAAAGCAAACCTTATTGTTAAATTGGAGGTTTATGTCTCTCCCCAGTTTTTCTTCTAGTGATTTGTATGTTACTTGATAATGAGCATGAGTTAAATAGAATCTTAGAATTTTGTTGTGTTATAGTTTTTGAGACTCCAAGACCTTAAAGTACATATTTTTTTTTTCTACTGAAGTTGTTCAGAAACATGCCATTCCCATATATGCTGCTTTGGCATATTGATTATTTTGAGCTGAAGGCATTTAAGAAATAGCAGATACAGGAAGTACTCTCTTACTTTCCCCTTTCTATTTAAATCAGGTCATAAAATTTCCCATGAGAAAAGTGCTTTCTTTGTACCAGAAAAAGAACATTCTTATCACTAAAGGCTGGGAGTCCACACCAAAATGACTCTGTACAAACAAACCTACTAAAATAACCCCTGTCTTTTCAATATATATCCCAGTCACTTCCCCACAATTTACCGCTCATAGAAGCTTAAGTCCTTTATCTTGGCATTTCTTTACAAATTTATCATTCTTTGATTTAAAAAGTATATAAGCTCTCAGACCTAATTACTTCTTTGGATGTTCAATTTTCCTATGAAGTCTCTCATGTGCACATAAAAATATTAAATAAAATTTAAATAAAAGTAAATAATACTTTTCTCCTGTTAACCTGTTCTTATCAGATCAATTCTCAGGCCCAGCCATGGAACCTAAGAGGCTAGAGGAAGATTCTTTTTCCTTTTCTATACTAGTCATGGATCAAATCCATAATCATGTCTATTTGAATATGAAATAGAAATAATATGTTTAAGGAGGAGAATGTGATATTTCACTTACTATCCTTAACAAAGTGCATGAAATAGGTTCTCTTGACATCTCTAACAGAAATTTTGACAAACCAGAAAGATATGTATGAGCTAATCTAAGTTATATAAATAGATGAACTTTGCTATACTTCCATATCCAAGGTGAACCTTCCTCCTCAAATTGAAGGTAAAATGCCTAATTCTTTAGCCCAGTAGTCAAATAATTTCTTCAATTATTTAACCTGGCTATTGTGAGGCTGACAGACAGTAAAACATCATTATCAACAAAAAGATAAGATGAGTTTTCTTAGAAATCAATGATAGGCTATTGCTATAAGGTTACATTGAAGACTATTTTGTAAATTCAAAAATGTAAGGGACCTCTGTTATAAAGGGTAAGTTTGTAATCAGCTAGATGAATTTGAACACTTATTTTCCTTAACGTGGATGAGAATGCAACCAATCTCTCATAATGACCTCAAATATTCTAGGAATGCAACATGACCCTTCCCAAAGAATGGATGGTCAATGGAGAACATTACCATGTAGGATGAAGAATGTTCATTTGCTTTCCCAGAGGACATAAAATGAAGGTTCATATGATTCTATTTTCAAGGGCTTTGTTCTGGCTCAATTCTGGGAACTCCCTTGTATAATAGTGATGGTTTCTTTCCAAAATGTGTTGATACTAAAATAAATTAATGGTATCTTAAAACAGGAAGCTATCTACATCTTCTATATTTTAAAAACTGCCTGTTTAACTTAACTGCTTCTATGTTTTCCATATTTGGGAAAAAATTTTAAAACAGTAGAAAAAATTTAAAATGACTCAACTTTTGCAATAAATAATACTTTAAAAAATTCACAAAATCCCTAGGTTTGAGTTCTGTCTCCACCACTAACTAGTTACTGGATTTTCAATCTTAATCTCTCTACCCCACAGTTTCTAAACTTGAAATGAGAATAAGAAAACATAACATGGTTGCTGTAAGGATTTAATGACAAAAGTATGCGAAAGACTTAACAATTCTTAGTGTTCTCCCCGCCCCGAAAAAACAGAGCTGGATGATAGTTAAAATGGTAAAAACATATTTTATTCAGAACTATTGCAATAGGAAAAAAGAGAACTTGTTGTAGAACAGGGCTTACTTTGAATACAGCATGGGCAAGTAGGAATTTATAGCCAAGGAGCAGGGTGGAGGTCAGTGGATGAAAAATTATTAGGAGGAAACATCAGAGATAAAGGAGATTTTGGCTAAACCAACCTGACAGTAGCTTTGCTGAAGACAGGCCAGGGTCATCGGACATAACGCAGAGGATGGTGGAAAGAGAGTAACTCAGTGAAATATCCAAGACGATCAGATGTAGACCATGGACAACTCTTGCTAAGCTGACTTGACAAGTGTTCTTGCTAAAACTATATTTTACAAGAAAGTACACATGTGGACATAGTAGAAAGTTCAGGAGCCTGACTAAAGTTTGGTCAAGTGAAGAATCTTTGTCATTGGTCACAGTAAGCTCAATAAGTCTTGGTTCCTACTCTTCCTATTATCTTAATATTTGGGAACTCATTTTATTAATCTGTAAAATAAGTATGTTTTAATTTTACGGATATGTTATTTTAGATTTCCAAGGAATCGATAAGGCAAAAAGGCATTGAAAATAATTTTAATATTTCTTTATAAATATTTTTATTTCTAGAGTTAATGTGACAAGCTTATATTGGATACCTATGAACAAATGTTAGTTATTGAGAAATATTAGTAAAAGCTTTGAAATTTAAATTCTATTTCAATGAGTATATGAGCTTAAAATGTGATGCAGCTTCTGTGCATTAATCCTTTGCGTGCTCCCACAGAAGCTTCTCTTTATTCCTTGACAATAGCTTGTCATCCATTTGGCAGAATTTTTACTCTTTGAGAAGGACCAGATTCCAAATTGTGGAGGTGTTTTTAAAAATGGGGGCTTTGATTTTTATTCTTTTATTTTTTTATTTATGCATACAGAAAAAGGAAATTCAATTTCTCAAAGTTTAAGAATTTAATGAGGATAAATTTTATATTTTGATCTGTTATATTTCTGAAATTTAACATTCGAAATGCATTGATTTGCAATTACTTTATAACAAAAAAATATCACATACTAATTTCAAGCTGAAATATTTTTTTCATGGGCCTGGCAACAGATTTCCTCTTTGAGAATGGCTTTGGAATTGCATGATCTTTCATGCAATTCTTAGTTTTAAATTCCTGATCACAATAGCTCATTTACTTTAGTTTCCCTCCAATTATCCTGACCTTCACACTTATGAATCAAAGATGCAAACATTAATATAGCAGGACAGCTTGGAACAACAACAACAAAAAATCGAAGAACTTGATGAGCTTTTAATCATTTTTTCCATATAGACCAGGCACAAGTTTCGTTTACAAATAAAATCTGCAATTCTAATGTCTGAACTAAGTATAATTCTGTATTTTGACTTTGACCGATAGTTCATACCTATGTTACTATCTTAAAAAAACTCACATACTTTGATTCTACGATATAATAGTGGGTCTCTGAATAAGAACTACTGATTCTAAAACCCAAGTTAAGCGAATGCCTTAAGTCAGATAATAGAAGGAAAACATTTTAGAAACACTATTTTGAAGAAAAACTAAAGTCATATCTTGTAATTCTCAGTTTTTCATTTTCACAAAAAAATCACAGGTACTTCAAATTTTTATAATTACAATAGACTTTGTCAATGCAACATTTGTCACAAATTTGAATGAGATTCAGATTTGTGAATGAAATCTAAAAATCATTAAGTGTTAAAATAATCTTTTGGAAATCTTATACTTAAACGCATGCATGCGCGTGCACGCACGCACACACACACACACACACACACACACATGCACTGCTTCTCTTTCACTACATTTTATTCAGAAATAGCAATTTTATCTGCCAGGTGACTTTATTTTGTATTTGTAAAGAAGAAAACTGAACTGAGAAATTAATTAATTTTACTTAGGTCATAACTAGATGTTGAAAGCTAGAGGTCAAATCTAGGTTTTCCTAATATCACTGATTTTATTTATTCCACCATGCTCCATGCCTTGACGTAGGTGATTAAGCTGAGATCTCTGCCCTCAAAAGACACTGTCTAAAGGTAGAAACAAATATATAAACAATTATTTAAAATATACTTGAAAAAAAAGATAAATTTTACTAGTTTCATGGAAACTTTTGAAATTTATTATTTTTTAATTGAGATACAATTTACAGATAAAGCTGTGCAAGTTTAGAGTATATGTGTTGATTCGATAAATTTATATATTGCAGTATGATTACTACCTTAGCATTAGCTAACATTTCCATCAAATAACGTAATTATGATTCTTTTTTTTTGTGGTGAGAGCGTTTAAGATCTAGTCTTTTAGCGGCTTGAAGTATATAATACAGTATCGATGACCATAATCAGTATGCTGTGCACTAGATCTCCAGAACATATTTATCTTCCAAGTTTATATAATAGAACTTTTTGACTGGAACAACTTAATGTGTCTTTAGAACCAGAGAAATCATTGAGGAACAGGCTTGAGGAGAAATAGAAATGTTAAACATAGAATGGAAAGGAAGATATAACAACAAGCAAAAAAATGTTTGAAGCATAAGAAACATAAGAGAGCATCTAAAAGTCAGGAAATCACAGTTATATGTGATAAGCACTTAGAAAAGAAGAGTCTTAAAGTCTTAGACATCATGCTAGGGAATTTGGACTCTACTATAGGCATTTACATTCTATTTACATTCATTTAAGTCATGAGAGGGTTTTAATTATGAGGGAAAACTTCATTTACTCAACAAATATTTGAGTGTTTGTTATTACAAGGCACCAACCTTATTAATAAATTAGAATAATTTCAAACAACATAGAAGATTGATTAGGAAAGGAAAAGACTAGAGACTCTTTCAAAACTTTAAGCAAGGAATGCTGAAACACAATTGAGGTAGAGACTAAGTCTACTTCACTATTAGGTTAGCTACTGTCAGGATATAAAATAATAGCAAATATGATTTTAGCAGCTTTCTCTTCTCATCTTTATTGCCCCTACTGACAAAGCCTCTAATACTTTCAGTGCCCCAGCAGACCTCTAAAAGACCCACAAGTTTCTTGTGGCCTCAGATCCTACTATCTGACTTGTTCCGGTCATTGTTGCATTTTATCACCGTACCTGAGGTGTTGTCTCAGGTAACCAAGTCAAGTTCAGAAAATAAATATTTAAACAAATCACTGATATAACCCTTTACAGCAGAGGTCCCCAACCTTTTTGCCATAAGGGACCCGTGCTCCTATGAGAATTTAATGCCTGATGATCTGAGGTGGAGCTGAGGCAATGATGCTAGCTCTGGGGAGTGAAGCGGCTGCGAATACAGATGAAGTTTTCCTTGCTAGCTGGTCGCTCACCTGCTGCGCAGCCTGATTCCTAACAGGCTATGTACTAGTCTGCGGGAGGAAGTTTGGGGACCACTGCTCTACAGGTTTCTGTCTATAGTCCAGGGCTATAAATATCTGTTTTATGTAGTGAAATCCTTTCCAAGATGCTTAAGCCACTCAGGAGCAACTGTGTAGGTAGGTGAGGGTCAGTCCTCAGTCTTTTTATGAAAAAACTCATTAGGAAGTAAGTAGGGTCCTTCTCTACTCCAGACATCTTATGCTACTAACACATTAACATATCTTTTCCCCTCCTCCCTTATGTTCTTTTAACACTTCAGTCATTAAATGAAAGCTTAGAAATATTCTTGTAGGAAAGGTAGATATGAGAAGGTATGCACAATAGTTTAAGTACTTCAGTTTTATCATACAGCTAGTATATGAATGCAAAGTCCACTTAAAGAATTCTTTATCTATGGTTTCCAGGGACCAGGTCTGTGGTTCACAATAGACAATAGATTTTATAATTTTATTTAACTTTATATTTTAGAGCAGTTTTAAATTTACAGTAAAATTGAGTGGAAGGTACAAAAATTTCCCGTATACCTCCATCCCCCATACATGCATATCCTTCTCCATTATCAACATCCTGCACAGAGTGGTACATTTAATGCCATTAATGAACCTACACTGGCACATTACTACCATCTAAATTCCACAGTTTACATTATGATTCACTCTAGGTGTTATACATTCTGCGTGTTTGGACAAATGTATAATGACATGTATCCACCATTGTAGTATTACACGAAGTACTTTTACTATCCTAAAAATCTGCTGCACTTTACCTAGTCATCCCTTCCACCTAACAACAACATTTTTTTTATTGTCCCAATAGTTTTGTCTTTTTGAAGTGTCATACAGATGGAATGATATAGCCTTTTCAGATTGGCTTCTTTCACTTAGTAATATGCTATTTAAATTTCCTTCATGTTTATTTATTTTTTTTAATTTTAAAAGACTTTATTTGGTATCTTATAAAAACTCAATATTTTATATCATACTGAATATGCTTATTTTATTTTTATTATAGTTATATAATTAAAAAAAACAAAATTTTTAACTAGACCCACATAGTTGCCTCCAAATTTCATTTAATTTATCCCAGTGTACTGTACAAATATCATTATTTCTATGGATGTCGTGGTGTGAAAAAGGGTGAGAAGCACTATTTTAAACATTAAATGAGGATTCTTAACCTGAGACCCCTCGATGGATTTCAGTGGGTGGGTAATACATGTAAGTCCATTTCTCTGCAGAAATGATCAATAGTTTTCATTAGATTCCTCCATGTCTTTTTATGGTTTGATAGCTCATTTCTTTTGAGCACTTAATAATATCACATCATCTGAATATACCAAAGTTTATTTATTCATTCGTCTACAGGACAACTTGGTTGTCTCCAAGTTTTGGCAATTATGAATAAAGCTACTATAAACATCTGTGTGCAGGTTTTTATGTGAACGTAAGTTTTCATCTTCTTTGGGTAAATACTAAGGAGTGTGATTCCTTGATCATATGGTAAAATTATGTTTAGTTTCATAAGAATCCACAAAACAGTTTTTCAAAGTGACTGTACCATTTTGCACTCTCACCAGCAATGAATAAGAGTTTCCATAGCTCTGCATCCTCTCCAGGTCTGCATTTGGAGTCAGTATTCTGGATTTTGGCCATTCTAATAGGCATGTAGTGGCATCTCATTGTTGTTTTAATTTGTATTTCCTTGATGACACATGATGTGGAAGATCTTTTTTTTTCCTTATTTGCCATCTGTATATCTTCTTTGGTGACTTCTGTTAAGGTCTTTGAGCCATTTTAAAATTGAGTTACTTTGTTTTTTAATTGTTAAGTTTTAGAAGGTCTTTGTATATTTTGGATAACAGTCCTTTTTCAGATATGTCTTTTGCAAATATTTTCTTCCAGTCTGTGACTGTCTTTTCATTCTCTTGATAGTGTTTTTAACAGAACAAAAAAGTGTAGTTTTATGAAATTGAGCTTATCAGTTCATTCTTTCATAGATTATGCCTTTGGTGTTGTATCTAAAAACCCAAACCTAAGGTCATCTAGATTTTTCTCCTATATTATCTTATAGAAACTTTAATTTTGCATTTTACATTTAAATTTGTGATCTATTTTGAGTTAATTTTTGTGAAGAATGTAATGTCTATGTCTTGATCCTTTTATATGTAGTCGTCCAGTTGTTCCAGAATCATTTGATGAAAAGACCATCTTTTCTCCATTGTATTGCCTTTGCTCCTTTGTCAAGATCAGTTTATTATATTTATGTGAGTCTGAGTTCTCTATTCTGTTCTATTCATTTATTTGTCTATTCTTTCATCAATATCATACTGTCCTGATTGTTGTAACTTTATAATAAGTCTTGAAATTGGGTAGCATCATTCCTCCAACTTTGTTCTTCTCTAATAACGAGTTGGCTCCTCTGGGTCTTTATCTCTCCATATAAATTTTGGAGACAGTTTATTGATATCCACAGAATAACTTGGTAAATTTATTTTTATTATAATTCACTAGTTTTATTTTATTTTTATCAGATCAATTGCTTTTTAAAATTTATTTTTATTTTGAAGTACAGTTGACATTTAATATTATTTTATATTATTTGCAGAATACATCATAATGGTTAGACATTTATGTAATTTGTGAGGTGATCCCATCGATTAGTAAAAATGGCATTATATATAGTTATTACAATATTATTGACTATATTCCCTATGCTGTACTTTACATCCTCTTGACTATTGCGCAACTACCAATTTGTACTTCTTAATCTCTTTCTCTTTTTCACCTATTCCCTTAATGCCCTCCATCGGGCAAACATCAATTTTTTCTATGTATCTGTGAGTCTGTTTCTTTTTTGTTTGTTTGTTTGTTTTGTTTTTAGATTTCACATATAAGTGAGATCATATATTTGTCTTTCTCTGACTTATTTCACTTAGCATAATACTCTCTAGGTCCATCAATGTTGTTGCAAATGGTGCTGAGTTTTGTCTGTAAGATCCGTCCATTGGTGTCAAAGGAGTTTTAAACTCCCCTACTATGACTGTATAACTATCACTCTTTCCTTTTATGTCAGTCAATATTTAATTTATATTTTTAGATGCTCCTATTTATGTGCATAAATGGTTACTAGGGTTATAAATATTTGTTGAATTGACCCCTTTATCATTATGTAATGTCCTTTGTCTTTTTAAAAAAGCTTCCTGTTTTCTTAGCCATTCAGCTATCTTATTCTTTTGATTGGAACATTTAATCTATTTACATTTAAAGTGATTATTGATAGGTACATAGTTATTACCATTTTATTATTCATATTTATGATCTTTTCTTTTTCCTCCTTCTTCTTCTTAAAGAAGTCCTTTAACATTTCTTCTAATACTGGCTTGGTGGTGATGAATTCCTTTAATTTTGTCTGGGAAGTTCTTTATCTCACCTTCAATTTTAATTGATAACCTTGCTGGGTAGAGTAATATTTGTTGTAGGCCTTTGCTTTTTATCACTTTGGATATTTCATGCCAAACTCTTCTGGCCTGCAAAATTTCTATTGAGAAATCTTCTGACAGTCTTATGGGAGCTCCCTCATAAGTAACAAGCTGCCTTTCTCTTGCTGCTTTTAGGATTCTCTCTTTGTCTTTCTTTTGCTGCTTCCAACTTTGCCATTTTAATTATGATGTGTCTTGGTGTGGGCTTGTTTGGATTTATGCTGTTTGGGATTTTGCGCTCCTTGGGCTTGTACGTCTATTTCCTTCACCAGGTTAGGAAAGTTTTCTGTCATTATTTCTTCAAATAGCTTCTCAATTTCTTGCTCTTTATCTTCTCTTTCTGGTATCCCTATGATGTGAATGTTGTTACATTTGATATCTCAGAGGACCCTTAGACTATCTTCATTTTTTTATTCCTTTTTTTTTTTTCTGTTCCAACTGGATGTTTTCTGCTACCTTGTCTTTCAAATTGCTAATTTGATCCTCTGCTTTATCTAATCTACTATTGATTTTCTTCTAGTGTATTCTTTATTTCAGTTGTCATAGTCTTCATTTCTGATGTATTCTTTTTAATGGTTTCTATGCCCTTTTTTATGCTTACTATCTCTTTGTTGAAGTTCTCACTGAGATTAGCCATTTTTCCTCTAAGTTCATTGAGCATTTTTACAATCAGTGTTTTAAACTCTGTATCTGGTAGATTGCTTGCTTCCATTTCATTCAGTTTTTTTTTTTTGAGTTTTCTCCTGTTCTTTTATTTGGGACATGTTTCTTTGTTTTCTCATTTTGGCTGCCTCTCTGTGTTTGTTTCTATGTATTAGGTAGATCTACTATATCTCCCAGTCTTAGCCAAAAGGTCTTATATAGTAAGTGTACATACTGTGTGGCCCAGTGGCATAGTCTCCCCGATCACCTATGCTGGGTGTTCCAGGAGTGTTCCTTGTGTGGCGTGTGTGTCTTCTCTTGTAGTTGAGCCTTGATTGCTGTTGGCACATCAGTAGGTGGGATTGACTCTCAGGCTGACTAGCTGTGATGGTTGGCCACGCCTACAATATATGAGCTGCTGTGTGTGCGGTGAAATTTTCCCCAGCATGCTCTGGTGCCTGCCGAGACAACCTGTTTAGTGTGCTACTTGTGGGGCCAATTGGGTGGTGCTCTGTTGTGGTCTGCAGTTGGCCACCAGATTTGTTCATTTTGAGTCCTCTTGGGAGGAGCTCCATATATGCCAAGGTCATTGTTCCCATGCTATAAATCGAGGCTGGCCACCATCAGTACCAGGCTGAGGCTCTTCAGCAAAAGGCCCAGGGCACCCTGAGGCCTGAAGCCACCTGCTGGCTGCCTCTTTCACTAAGCTACTGAAAGAGCCTCCAGGGTTATGCCAGTTGGGTGGGTTGGGGTCTCAAGGCATCACCAGGGTGGGTCAAATGGTGTTTATCAGGTTAGTGAAGATTCAGATTTGGTGCCAGTGCTGAACCTGAGGTCACTCAAAAGGCTCAGAGCACACTGAGGCCAGTCGCTGCCTGCCTGGGGCCCATGAGTTGTCCAAGCAAGTCTGCATCGTGGGCAGCCTTGGCTGCCTGCCAGCCACTAGCTGGCTGTCCAACACTGAAAATGCCACTTGCAGTGCGTGAATTGGGTGGGGCAGGATCCCCAGGAAACACCAAAATGGTGTAAGCAGAGTTCACCAGGCCAATGTAGATTCAGCTCTGGCCATGTGGGGAGATGGCTTGACATAGGCAAAATGACGCCCACCCATTGGCTACTGGAGAGGAGGGCTCAGGAACACCAGAGGCTGTTTCTCTAGCCTTTCCCTGAAGCCGCTCAACTCAATTTCTCCCTATATGTCTCTGGCACCTCCCAAGCCACTGTTCCTCTGCCAGAGCCCAGAGCAAATGCCTAGGAGTGACAGAGTCTGAATTTGGACCTTTTAAGAGTAATGCCTGGGTTTTTTGCAGCCTTTCATCTTATCCTGTCAGATGGAATGCCTGTAGACTTTCACAGCCGGATGTTGTGGGGGCTCCTCTTCCTGTCCATGGTGCTTTAGACTGGGGAGCCTGGTATGGGTCTGGGACCACTCGCTCTGCAACCAAGACATCCCTCCCAATTCTCATGTGAATGTGGAACCAGTCCATTTCATGTTTCTGCCCTTCCTATCAGTCTCACCATGGCTTCTTTTTATCCTTAGTTATAGATCCACCGTTCAGCTAGTCTTAAGATTGTTCTCTAGGTTGATTGTTCTATAATTTAGTTGTAATTTTAATATGATCATGGGAGGAGGCAGACACAGCATTTACATACTTTGCCATCTTGACTGAAACTAGCTTGGTAAAATTTTGATTAGGATTACATTGAATCTATATGTCAAGTTGAGAACTGACCTCTTGACAGTACCGTCTTTCTATCTATGAACATGGAATATATTTTCATTTATTTAGTTATTCTTTCATCAGAGTTTTGTAGTTATCCTCATATAGACCATGTACATATTTTGTTAGACTTATACCTAGGTATTCTATTTATTTAGGTGCCAATGTAAATGGTATTGTGTTTTTACTTCAAATTCCACTTGTTCTGCTTGGCATATAGGAAAGTGATTGACTTTTGTATATTAACCTTGTATCCCACAATCTTGCTATAATCACTCATTAGTTCCAGGAGTCTTTTGGCAATTTTTTTTAAAAAAAATTTTTTACATAGATGATCATGTCATCTGTGAACAAAGAGTTTCATTTCTTTCTTCCCAACGAGTATACTTTTTTTTTCTTTTCATGTCATCACTTTAGCTAGAATTTTGAAAAGGAGTGGTGTTGAAAAGGAGTGGTGAGAGGGGAACATCCTTGTCTTTTTCCTGATCTTGATAGGAAAGCTTCAAATTTCTCACCATCAACTATGATTTTAGCTCTATGTTTTTGGAAGATATTCTTTATCAAGTTGAGAAAGTTTCTCACTATTCCTAGTTTACTGAGAGATTTTATCATGAAATGGATTTGAATTTTATCAAATAGTTTTTCTGCATTTTGACATGCATTTATATAATCATGTGTTCTTTTAGCCTCTTGATGTGATTGATTACATTAATTCCATCTTGATTGTTGAAGGAGCCTTGTATACCTGAAATAAATCCCACTTGTTTGTGGTATGTAATTCTTTTTATATATTGATGTATTCAGTTTGTTAATATTTTGTTGAGGATTTTTGTATCTATGTTCATGAGACATAATGTAGTTTGCTTTTCTTATAATGTAATTGCCTAATTTTGGTAATAGAATAAGTTTTGATCTCTTAGAATGAATTAGGAAGTATTCTCTCTGTTTCCATCTTTTGAAAGAGATTGTAGAGAATGGTATAAAATTTTCCTTAAATATTTGGTAGAATTCACCAGTGAATACAGCAAGTGTTTTCTGTTTTGTAAAGTTATTAATTATTGATTCAATTTCTTTAATAGATATAGGCTTATTCAGATTGTCTATTTCTTCTTGTGTAAGGTTTAGCAGATTACGTCTTTCAAGTAATTGGTTCATTTCATGTAGATTGTCAAATTTGTGGGCATAGAGTTATTCATAGTATTCCTTCACTTATTTTTTAATGTCCATAGGATTTGTAGTGATGTCCCTCTTTCATTTCTGGTATTAGTAATTTTTATCCTCTCTCTTTTTCCTTTAATTATCCTATTTAGTTGACCTATCAATTTTTTGATCTTTTCAAAGAATCAGCTCTTAGTTTTGTTGATTTTCCCTATTGATTTCCTGTTTTCATTACATTGATTTCTGTTCCAAATTCCTCTTATTTATTTTTCTCTTCTTTTTCTGAGTGAATACTTGGATTATTAATTTTAAATCTTCATTTTTAATATGTATATTCAATGCTATGCATATTCAGTGCTATAAGCACTCTTTTTCCTGTACCTCATACTTTTTGATACATTACATTTTCTCTTTTATTTAGTTCAAAATATTTTAAAATTTCTCTGGAGATATCTTCTTTGATTCATGTATTATTTAGATTTCTTTTTTAATTTTGAGATCTTTTGGGATATTTTAGCTATCTTTCTCTTATTGTTTTCTGGGTTAATTCCTTTGTTTTCTGAGAACAAACAGTACATTTTCTGTATTTTCAAATTTGTTAAGGTGTGTTTTATGGCCCAGAATGTGGTCTATCTTAGTGAATGGTCCACATGAGCTTGAGAAGAATATGTATTCTGATGTCGATGTTGTTAGAAGTAGTCTATAGATGTCAGTTATATCTAGTTGATTGATGGTGTTGTGTTCAACTATGTCCTTATTGATTTTATGACTGCTGGCTCTGCCATGTCTGATAGGGGAGTATTGAAATCTTCAGCAATAATAGAAAATTATCTATTTCTCCTTGCAGTTATTGCCTTATATATTTTGATGTTTTTGCCCTATATATTTTGATGTTCTGTTGTTAGGTTCATATATGTTAAAGATTGTTGTGTCTTCCTGGATAATTGACAATTTTGACATTATGTTAGGCCTTTCTTTATTCTTAATAACTTTCCTTGCTCTAAAGTCAGCTTTCCTGAAATTAATATTATTACTTTCTCTTTCTTTTAATTAGTATTAGCATGGTAGATCTTTCTTCATCCATTTGCTGTTATTCTACAAGTGGCTTTGAATTTAATGCAGGCTTCTAAGGTGAAACAGAATAGCTAGAGTGAACTGGAGTTGTGCATTTTCCTTCTCCCAGGTCAGATAGGCTGTGATAAAGTCATAGTAGGTAGGCTCTGGTTAAATAGTGTCTCTTTAGTGCAGACTGTTAAAAAGAACAATGTGGTTTATTTCATAATGGTTCTTTTATCCTCCTGCCTGGAAGCAGAGGGGACTTTTTTCTTGAATTCATGGTGAGAACCTGGTAGAGGTACAAGAACTAGTACTCAAAAAATTGTGGGGGCCTCCAGATGACTGTGTTCCTTTAGAGTTTTTATCTCTGAGTTAACCACACTGAGCTCCAGCAATTCATCCATTATAGTTCAGGTTTTCCTATCCCAGCACTGGTTCTCATGGAGGTTTCTGCCCCAGGTTGAAGAATTCCACGTACTCATGTGCCCAAAATCTGTTTAGTATGGTGCTTTGGCACTTAGGAATTCTCTGAAGTTAGTGTATATCAAACAATATACTAAGTGCTGGAAAATGAGCATGAACCAGTCCAACAAGATTTTGTTGTTTATTCTTTTACACTCAAAGAACTGACTCAGAAGGGCTAGAGGAGGGTACTTTGGAGTTATACTAGAAAATTCTGTAATAATAGTTTATTAAAAAGCTATTTATTTCTCCATTTGTATAACTCTACTTAAGCTGTGAACACAGGTAGTTCATTTTATAAGAATTATCAACTTCCAGATGGAGATATGATCTAAAAACAGATGTAGTTCCTGTACAAATTTGGGCAAACATCTTAATGCTCCATGTAACATTCTGAGACATTTTTCCTTAGATATAGCAATTCAGGGATTTTTCCCCAAGGTCTTATCCTGTAGTGTGATGCCAAGTTATACATATTGAGGGCAACTAATGGACAACATGTAATAGATTCAGCTTCAGGGCTATGTCTTTATTCAAAGTTGGATTTGAACAGATATTTCTAGAAATAGCAGAATAAGTTTACAGGTAAGTATCTTCCCCTATGGCAATAAAGGCAGAAACATTTGTGTAGCAGTAGTACAAATCAAAACAATTTTTGGTTGAGTTATACCTGAACACATAAGGAAAAAAATCTTGTTCTCTCTGAAGCAGAACTTGGGGGAGGAGATAACCCACCATTACCACTACCACCACCCAAATTCTTTCTGGCTTCTTTTGCTACCTGTACTACTCATTTGGTACTTACTATATGATCTTTTATTATCCTTTTATGTCTCAAACATTTGTTTCTTCAATTTTATTGAGAATGAGTGGTGAGCAACATTCATTTGGTATTCTCTTTATGTGTGTTGAGAAAACTATCATTAAGTGTCTGTAAATGTCAAAACCAAGTAAACAAATATGCTTTGATTACTTACATATTTAATAAATGTAACACATGAACTGGAACACAGAGTTCAAAATTGTCCCACACTTCATGAGGGTGTATAAATAAGAGAGGCTTAGTGAAACCTCATCAAGCAGCTTCTAGAATAAAAACAACCGGGCCATTTGCCACATCCCAAAGCTTGGAATGCAGACAATCAGGATTTAAGGGGTGTAAGGCTCCAACCCAATTAAGATGATGGAAACCACTGCATTAGTTGGTAGAGAAGGTTTGCCCTTCTCCTACTCGAAATGCCCTGGGATACAGGAAATAAAATTTTATTAAAATAGCCTCTCTGTAATAGAAAAGTAATTATTGCATGCCAGAGACCAGTGACTGAATGTTATTGATGATTCTATGATCAAAGGAAACTTGGCTTTTGCTATTGTGATAGCCATTTAATTGATGCCTTACAAATCAACACAAATTAATTAGTCTGTGATAACTAAACAATTATAATAATAAAAACTTGTTTTTGATCCTTGCTAGGAAAAAAGAAAAAAAACAAGATATGTCAAAGTAATTCAGAGTTCTGAGAGCCATATATAAGTTAGCTATGCTAGAGTATATTTTATTCAATGAGGAGACTATGCTGGGTATAAATATACCTAAGCTCTAATACGTGCTTGCATTTTGATGTTGTCTAGTATCCGATTTGGGAGTAATTTCTCATGATACGTAATCTTGTTGGGAAGCAGTATCTTATTTCCTGTTACATAGGGCTAGGAGAACAGGGCACACCCTGGCAGCCAGATAGTGATAATCATTCAATCCTACAATTGAATTTTTTCACACATGACTTGGAATCTTTACTCTGTGATACATACAAAGATAGAAACAATTTATCCTGAGCAGTAGTACCTACATCTGGGTCAGAGAAGATGTTAAGAAATGCCCCTTTGGATGAGCCTTCTATTAATAAATTTAGCTCTTGATACTATATCCTTACAGTACTTATATATCCTTAAATATATCAATATCTGTCAATCACCTATCAATCATTTTTATCTATCTATCTATCTATCTATCTATCTATCTATCTATCTATCTATCTATCATCTATCAATCATCATTATCTATCTATCATCTATCACCTTAAGCTAATTGCAATATATTTCTCTTATTGTGAGACTATGTTCCAACTGATAAAGAACTTGGACCAACCCAAGCAAAATATCCCTAGGGAAATATGGAGAAAATCATATTAATTATCTGGTCTGGACGTGTCTAGTTAAAAGTCCTATAATTTTCTGGTATGGGATTTAGAAATCCATGGCACAGGTTGTGATACTCCTAATTCAATCATTCTGTGTTCACCTGGGAACAAGCTCTGGGAGACAGCATTGAGGCCACCAAAGTATGCTAGTGAGAATTCAAGGAATGTATAATTAAGACAGTTTAAAGAAAGGAAATTACAAATTCAAATATCTAAGTTTAGGAACTAGAAATAGAATATATAGGCGGCTTTTTACCACCCTTCACTGATATTTCTTACTTGATTAAAGATTATTCTGTTACTATCTCACATTAGTGATTTCCTTGAAGAGAAAACCCATTAGCCACATATCTCTCCCCATTCCTACTTTATCCAGAACTGTTATTAGACTTAGGTATCAGTTTAGCAAAGAAAATAAACAACAAATAAGCACTGCAAGTTGGGTTGATGTTATATCCGTGAGAAGGAGTTAATGACTTGTCAATTTATACTGGAGAAATCTAGAGGATATGTATAAATAAGAACAGATTTTAGGATGCTTGTTCAAGGCTGAAACATTTTTAGATCACTGGTACCAGTTGCTAAGATAAAATTTTCTTTTGCCATACTGTGAACATGGGTACTTACATAACTTTGTTAAAATATTCTCTTGTGTGTTTTGGAGAAATTAATATAGTTAATTATCATCTCCAAGTGACTATATAAAGAAATACATTTGAAAAATTACAAGTGTAATGGATTATGCAATTTTGGACATTTTGTCAACTGTTCCCTTTTTGGTTCTTCATATCCTCACCTTAACTGCCTACACACTTGATTTATTTTCCACCAGCAATTATCAGTGATACATTCAGTCTCACTATGAGAAAAGATTAAGGAACAACTTTACGTGTACCTTTTAGAATCCTCCTGCTGTCTAAAATACAAGTCTTTTTTTCCACTTGACCACAGTGAGAAGAGAGTTGAGCAAGAAAATATCAAAATGTGTCTTCATACATTCATTAAACACTTTACTTCTGGACTTCTCCATTCCTAACTCACTTTTCTTTTCCAATAAATTATTTTTGTTCCCTCCCACCACTAGAAGTTGTCCTTAAGATAACCTTAACACTCATTTTGGTAAATTACCTTTAAAAATAATTTTCTGGGAACTGTTTTACAGAATGGGCATTATTTTTCTCATAAATTTAAATATATTGCAACTTAATGTTTTTCAAAATGGAAAAAATTAATGTCAATATTTGTTTCCATGAAAGAAAAAAGAACACTGGCCTGAAATCCACAAAGGGCCATAAGATACCTAATTATATATATATTTTATTTATTCAGAAGGAAAAAGAATAAACTTTAATGCTTATTAAGGATTAGAATGAAAGTGGTAGTAAGATAAGACTGAGGGAAGAAACTCAGGAGAGTTAAAAGAACATACCCTCCTGGAGAATCTAAAACAATTATACATAATAAATAAGCTGTGGTAAGTGGTTACTATCCACTTGTTTTAAAAAATTTGCAAAGACATACTATTAAAATATCACTCTAAGAATTCATGCATGGCTATTTGAAATTTATTGCATGCACCTTCATTCTATGACTTGGAAGGTATTTTAGAGTTCTCCGAGAAATAGAATCAATAGAATATATACATATGTATATGTAGAAAAAGATTTATTTTCAGGAACTGGCTCACACACTTGTGGGAGCTAGCAAATCTGAAATCTATAAGGCAGAATGAAAAGCTAGAAATTTAGTTAAGCGCTGATATTGCAATCTTGAATTCAGAGGCTGAAAATTTAGATAGAATTTCTGTATTGCATTTTGGAGGTTTCTACTTTGGGAAACCTCAGTCTTTCTGCTCAAGGCCTTCAAATGATTGGATGAGGGCTGCCCACATTATGGAGCTTTACTCAAAGTTTATTGACTTAAATGTTAATAACATCTAAAAATACTTTTACAGCAATGTCCTGACTACTGTATGACCAAACAACTGGGCACTATAGTCTAGCCAAGATGACTCATTAAATTAATTATTGTAGGAAGTTTAGAGGGAAAGAACATTTTATAACTAATCTAGTTATAATTACTTACAGGTTTTCTTATGTTATTGTTCTCAATCTTTTTTTTTTCTAAATATTTGAAATAGTTCTGAATATCTTAGATATAGATTTCTGTTTAGTACACTGTAAGATTCAGCCATGGAAAATTTTACCACCAAATATACTCAAATACATTAAGCCCTTTTTTCTCTGCAAGTCAGTATCTGGTTGCTCATGCTTTGCTTAGTTATGTAACACAGCAGCCCACATATAAAAAAATAGTGTAAGGAACAGAGTAGACAAGTGCCAATTAAAATTATACAAATAAGAATTGTGTCCCGCAAAATGAAAGAAAGAATATTTTGTTCTGACATATTTGAGAATCCAAAAAAAAAAAATGAATTAAATAGGAAGACATACTAGGATATTTTAAGTAGCAGATTTTAAACCTACATACTAACTGTCATGTGTTACAAGTCACTTCGGTTGCTTAGCAGAACCTACTCCTAGTTCCTTCTGAGACTATGTATCAAGAACTTCTGAAAACATCCCTATCTCATAAAAACTGAACTTTATCAAAACTAATGGCACATCGCTATATCTTCATAAATTGGATTGTTTCTCTCTAATGTGACTTGATAATTCATGTGCCACTCAGAATTATTTTTGTTCTACATGTCATAACCAATCGCCACATACAGCACATTAAAAAAGTTATCTAAACAGATTGTCAAATAAAGAAGATAACAAAAGAAAGCCTCCTATATGAATGACTCATGTTGGGGGTCAATGAAAAGATTTATTTTTATTTGTTTGTTTTGCTTTTATAATAAACAAAGATACAACATTTTGCTCTGAATTCTTTAGGATAAGTAAAATTCCTCTGGTAGCACACACGGTAAGTCATTTTATATTATCTTAGCACTTTAATGAAGTCTTTTCTCATCAAGATTCTGTCTGTGTCCAGTAGTAGAAGCACTTAGCTGAAACAAAAATGAAATGGAATTAAAAACAAAATCTCTAAAATGCTTGCTGCTCTGGGACACCATAACTCTATTTCAGAGACTTAGATGCTCTGAAACTGGGCCATATAGTCTGAATGGGAAGTTTTACTTGAACGTGACTCAGGATGTAGCCATTAGGCCACCAACCTAAAACATGAGCCAAGATTCCCTAGATTCACCAACCTAAAACATGGAACAAGATTCCCTGTCTATAGTGCTGGTAAGGCTCTCAGTAGCTAATGTCTCCAGAGGAAAAATTTCCTCCAATGCTGGGGTCACCTTCTAGGCTTTTATCTTCTTATAGTTCTTTACCTGATTATTCCTCACTATTTTGTGAGCTAATGAGTTTCATATTGTATTCAGCTTTGTTCCTCATTTTTAGTAATAATTTTGCTTTTAGTAAAATATGTAGCCCCACCTCACGAGAGGTAGAGTCTTCCATTTCCCAACTGTTTTACATCTTTTTCCCCCAATTCTTTTATATCTTTCCTTATCTCTCCTAAATTCAGATGTACACAATGACCACAATATTGAAGATCAAAACTAAGTATTGTATAATCTAATTTACATACTGTGATGTAGATAATGTTGGTGTTAACATTAGCTCATTTTGCTGAGCCTGAATTAAAAGTTTTTATTGGTTGCCTTTGAGCTTCTGGCAGGGTCTTCTGATTTAAGAGCCTTCCTACCTCAAGGTTGCCTTTTCTTTTCCTACCCATATTAAAGGCTCAGCTCACAACCATTTCTATCCATGATTTCTACCCCTTCATTTCACTTGATCACTTCCTTTCTGCAATATCATTTTATTTATCTGTGTGAGACACATAGTGTTTCTATTCATTATGCATTAGCAAGTATGCCAGGCAAGATGACATTTTTGTCAGTCTGGATTGCAAACTCCTTTGAGAAGGGATTTAAGCTCTTAGTATCTTCCTCTGAATTTATTTGAATGCTTTATATACGATAAAGAATCTAGCACTTGTTAGATCACTATTTCACTGAAAGTCAGAGATTTTTCATAGCTTTCTGGATTCCATAGAAGTTCTAAATATTATCTTAATTCAATGTGTTTCACTGAGAGAATTTTAACTGATATGTGGTACTTTTTCTAAAATTTTAATAGTTATGACTTTTAATACATATAAAATAATAAAACTTAAAACCTATGATTTCACAAATATGCTTATGGTAATGTAGACCTCCCAAATAATAAGCATGTCAATGAACAAATAAGGGGATTCTGTAAAATTCATGATGATGGTTATCAATGTGGTAAGCCGATTGCAAAAATAGTTCCCATTTGTTTACAATTTGACTTTACAGCTCCTCCCATCAAGAGATGTTGTCCATTTCCCTTTCTTTTGAATCTAGGCTGGTCTCACAACTGTTTTTGGCTAACAGAAGGTGTCAGAAGTAATAAGATGTTAGTTCCAAGCTCAGGCTTCAGAAGGCTTGTGCATTTTTGCTCTCTTGCAACCTTGTCAAGCAATCAGAACAAGCAGAGACTAGTCTGTTGGATGATGAGAGACCAAATGGAGTAGAGTTGGGTCTTCTCAGCTGAGGATATCCTAGGTCAGCCAGCCCCCAACCAATTCCCAGCAGCTGCAAATGCATAAGTGAGGCTAGCCAAGATCAGCTGTGACTGGCTCAAATCAACAAAACCATTTAGCTGACCCACAGATTCAGAAGCAAAAGCAAATATTTATTATTGTATGCCACTGAAGTTTGTTAAGTAGTATTACAGTAACAATAGATAATGAATACAGAGATTATCAAAATAATCTCTGTATTTTGATAATACAGAGATTATTTTGATAATCTATGTAATCAGAGATTATCTATAATTTGTAAAGTACACAAATCAGTGTACTTTACAAATTATTGTCCTTGATCTTTCAATATGTATTCTATAAGAAGGCACACTTCATATTCTATTCCAGAGCAGATTGTGAGGAAAAAAAAACAAAAAACACTGAAGCATTCTTTTATCCATTTAAATTCAACTAAGTAAACTTCAGAGTTTATATCTCCTAATTTTCTTCTTTGTGGAATCTCCTTCAAATATCTTTCCTTACTATTACCCTAGGATTCTAAAGCAGTGGGTAATGAGTGAAGTGTAAGAGAGATCATCAAAAGTAGGGACACATTCCAGTTAAAATTACTCTAATAATTATTCATTAATTTCTTTAATTGCTTAAATATTTTAACTCCAATTATGGCTGGTCAGTACCCCAAATACCTTCTGCTTTTAAAAGGGTTCTGAACTATCATTTCTCTCTTGAGTTAGAGCAATTTCCTTGAAAAAGGTCCTATATCTATTTTTCAGAATGCTATGGAAAGGGAGGTAGACTGTTAAGTCAGATAGATCTGGTTTGTGTGTCCTGGTTTCACTATTATCTCTGTAACCTTGGACGAGTTATTTTATTGATGAGCCTCAGTTTCCTCTTCTATAAAATGAGGACAATATCATGATTCAAAGAGACTTACGATCCACACATAAAGTATTTGGTACAAATATTTATATAAAAAAAGAGAGTTACTTCCTCCAAAGCAGGTCATTGCTTCTTAAACACTGAGTGTCTGCAGGTACTCACATTCTTGACTGATTAACATATTTCTCCACCATCTCGAAGTCTATTTGGGCTGCTATAACAAAATACAACATATTAAGTATTTTACACACAGAGAAATTAATTTCTTACAGTTCTGGAGTCTGGAAGTCTGAGATAAGGGTGCCAGCATGGTCAGATTCTGATGAGGTTCCTCTCCTGGTTGCAGACTGCTGTCCTCTTGCTATATCTTCACATGGCAGAAAGGGGACCAGAGACCTCTCTGGGGTCTCTGTTGTAAGAGCACTAACCTATTCATGAGGACTCCACCCTCATGACCTAATTATGTCTCTAAGACCTCACCCACTAATATCATCTCATTGGGGTTTAGGATTTCAACATACGAATATGGGGAAACACAAATATTCAGTCTATAACACATCCCAAAACACAATGACATTAAACTGATCTGAATTCTCTTTTTCCCGTCACTTTTTAAAAATTGGGGGCAGGGACTTGGCTCTGATTATAGCAATATTCCCAATTTACAATTGTTGAATCAGGTTAAGGTGATCTGAAATATTCATTTTATTGAAGTCGGTAAACAGATCATATTTTTCTAATATTTCTCTAGGCATTGAAGCTACGTTAAACATAATAAGCTTCCCAGGATGGTTATTCATTTTCTTTTAATTTTTAAATGAATTGCTCCTTTTTTATTTTTTTCTTTAATCACATATAGGTCATTCTAAAACCATCTTGGGTTCCTGCTAACCGAAATTTTATTAGATGTATATTGCATTTTGAGACTGCAAATATCAAGATAACATTTGAATATTAGTAAAAGTAGGACCCCAAGACTAGAAGGGATCTTAATAAGATAATTCGTACATTCTTGTCTGGTCTGCATTATTTAGAACCACATAATTCAAAGATTTTGGATCATCTAGGCTTAACCTCATATTAGTCAGAGTTCCCCAGAAAAACAGAACCAATAGAATATATAAAACATATATATTATAATAAATTATAATATATCTCTTTTTATATTTATGTCTAAAAGGATTTATTATAATTCATATATAACACATATTATATATAAATTCATTTGTAGATATGTAGAGATTTATTATAATTTATTATAATATATAGCAATATATTGTATAATATAGAATCATGTAATATAAAGAGATTTATTATAAGGAATTGACTCAGACAATTATGGAGGCTGATATATTTAAAATTTGCAGAGCTAATCTCCCAGTTTGAAGACCATTACGTGGGAAGAGCTGATGTTTCAGTCTGAAGACTGTCAAGCAGGAGAACTTTCTCTTACTTAGAAAAGGGTCAGTCTTTTGTTCTATTCAGGCCCTCAGTTGACCGGATGAGGCCCATCTATACTATGGACAGTAATGTCAATGTAAGGTTAATCTCATCCAAAACACCCTACAGAAACACTCAGAATAATGTGTGACCAAATATCTGCACACCTTGTGGCTCAGTCCAGTTGACATATAAAATTAACCCTTACATTCCTCATTCTTTAGAGGAAGATCTGAGGCCTAGTGAAGTGTAGAGTTCTCTCAAGATATAAGTTATAACACTTAGCATTAAAACCACTGATGTGCTGATAAGTATTTTGAAAACAGAT